>NC_050072.1:37093155-37410774 GCF_009764565.3 Dermochelys coriacea
TCATGATACAGATCTTCTTAGATGAATATAGAAATGAAAACTAAAGGGGAAAAAATCATGACAAGGTTCACTTATTTCCTTGGGCCTGATCCTGCTTCCTCCTTTGAAGTTGGGGGGAAATTTTGTCACTGACGCCATCAGGTATAGGAGCAGGTTCTTTATGATCAAATGGAGTCTGACTTGTATATAATTTGCTTTATGCCTAAAGTCTGAAAGCACTTCACAAGCAACAAATATATAAATGATAGACCACATAGGGGTTGGTACTATTTGTGTGCTAATGATGCCATATGATAAATTGCATGTATCCTCCATGTTTGAGAGGATGACTAGTTTAACAATAGTAACTGGATGAAAAATTCTATTCTTCGGCTGTGTATTCATGGCTCCCATTGATATTTTTGGGAGCTGTGTGCAACAAAGGATAGATTTTGACCCTATGATATTAGTAGATTTGTGATGAAGGTTTTAACACTAGAAAGTTGTACTAGTATAGTTAAAGCAATACAACTCACATAGTGGGAAAGCAGGTAGATCGGTATAAAAGTTCTTTACTCCTGTATGGGAAAAGGAGGAACTATATCAGTTTAATTGCGGTCACACTAGGGCTTGTACAGGTGTAACTATATATCAGTAAAAACTATCACTTTCCTAACTGACACAGTCAGTAATATTGGTACAATTGTCAAGTATAGACCAGGTCTTTGTGACTTGGTAGATATTATAGGCCTTTAGCAGTGTATTTCAACACAGCTCCCTTGACTCCTGTGCAGCTATACAGATTTATATCAACTGAGAATCTGGCCCATGATGTATGAAGGAAGGACATAAAGTATGATACAGAAAATAAGATGGCAAAATGTAAGGAAACAGCCATTTCTGAGCTGGTACTAAAAGCTTGTGGCACACTCAGTGGAAACAAGTTGCTTACTCTCCGCAAGGTGCCTTCCTCAATGGTTAGAATTTATAGCAAGAAAGTAGAATAATTTTACATAGTCAGAATGTGAAGTCTTCCCAGCCTGGGGTAGAATGGAGTCTTCTGAGCCTGGAGGCTTTAGTCCTCCCTTCTCAAAGCTATTTCTTCCTTCTGATAGCCCTCTCCAGAGCACCTGTACAAGGGGGCTGTTTGCTGGAGTTAACCCTTTGTTCACCAGAGACTAGGTAGTGCCCCTGCAACCCGTTACAATGCTTGTGATTTTAGAAAGAGGCCAGCTACTGTACTGATGCATCAAGGTCAACCCATGATAACTAACTTAGGTTAGTTTTTCCATTTCAATCAATCTGATAGGTTTCAAAAATCTTTAAAGCTTCTGTTAAGGTTCCTTCCCCACTCTGAACTCTATGGTACAGATGTTGGGACCTGCATGAAAGACCCCCTAAGATTCTTACCAGCTTAGGTTAAAAACTTCCCCAAGTACAAACTTTGCCTTGTCCTTGAACCCTATGCTGCCACCACCAAGCGTTTTAAACAAAGAACAGGGAAAGAGCCCACTTGGAGACGTCTTCTCCCCAAGCCCTACACCCCCTTTCCTGGGGAAGGCTGATAAAAATCCTCACCAATTTACATAGGTGAACACAGACCCAAACCCTTGGATCTTAAGAACAATGAAAAAACAATGGAGATCTTAAAAAGAATTTTAATTAAAGAAAAAGTAAAAGAATCACCTCTGTAAAATCAGGATGGTAAATACCTTACCCTACAATGTAATTAGATTTAAAACATAGAGAATCCCTCTAGGCAAAACTTTAAGTTACAAAAAGACACAAACAGGAATACACATTTCATTCAGCACAGCTATTTTACCAGCCATTAAATAAAATAAAATCTAATGCATTTTTAGTTAGATTGCTTACTAACTTTTTACAGGAGTTCTGAAGAGCATTCCTGATCTGTTCCCGGCAAAAGCATCCCACAGACAGCCAGACCCTTTGTTCCCCCACTTCCAGCTTTGAAAGTAACTTGTCTCCTCATTGGTCATTTTGGTTAGGTGCCAGCGAGGTTACCTTGGCTTCTTAACCCTTTACAGGTGACAGGGTTTTGCCTGTGGCCAGGAGGGATTTTATAGTTCTGTATACAGAAAGGTGGTTATCCTTCCCTTTATATTTATGACACGCCCACCAAATCACAGATAGGGTGAAACACTGGCTGTGATTTCTTCCTGGAGCTCTAGGAGAAAAGAGAGTTAATAAGACACATGCACCTCTAAATATACTACCAAGTGTATAAAGACTAACAATATTTTCCACATCTCAAGGATGATTTTAACCAGTTGATTCTGGGAAACTTTCACGGGAGAGTGCATCAGCCACTTTGTTAGAAGCTCCTAAGATGTGTTGGATGTCGAAATCAAAATCTTGGAGAGTTAAACTCCACCAAATAAGTTTTTTGTTATTTCCCGTGGCGGTATGAAGCCACTGTAGTGCAACACGGTTGGTTTGCAGATGGAAACGCCGTCCCCAAACGTGTAGGTGTAGCTTTTCCAGAACAAACACAATGGCATAACATTCTTTTTTTACTGACTGACCAGTGGCTTTCCCTCTCAGACAGCTTCTTGCTGAGAAACACGACAGGATGGAACTCTTGATTTAGTCCTTCTTGCATTAAGACTGCTCCCACACCCCGCTCGGACACATCTGTGGTTACTAGGAACGGTTTGTCAAAGTCTCGGGCCCTTAGCACAGGTTCAGACGTGAGTGTCGCTTTAAGCTGGTTAAAGGCCTTCTGACACTTTTCGGTCCACTGAACGGCATTTGGCTTTTTCTTTTTGGTTAGGTCTGTCAGTGGGGCGGCGATTTGGCTGTATTGCGGTACAAATCGCCTGTAATATCCATCCAAGCCTAAGAAGGATTGGACCTGTTTCTTTGACTTTGGGACAGGCCACTTTTGGATAGCATCCACTTTGGCCTGTAGGGGGTTGATAGTTTCTTGACCCACCTGGTGTCCAAGGTAAGTCACTCCATTTAGGCCTATTTGACACTTCTTAGCCTTAACAGTTAGTCCTGCCTCCCTTATGCGCTCAAAGACTTTTCCTGCCCAGGAATCTGAAAATATGACTACTTCGTCAAGGTAGACGACTGCATATTCTCCCAATCCCGCTAGGAGACCATTTACAAGTTTTTGGAAGGTGGCGGGTGCATTCCGCAGCCCGAAAGGGAGTACATTAAATTCATACAGCCCGACGTGTGGTGAATGCTGACCTTTCCTTGGCGGATTCATCTAGCGGTACCTGCCAATACCCCTTGGTTAAATCCAAGGTAGAGATGAACTAGGCCCATCCCAGTTTCTCTAATAGTTCATCTGTGCGTGGCATTGGATAGCTGTCTGGACGAGTTACAGCATTTAGCTTATGGTAGTCCACGCAGAAACGTATCTCCCCATCTGGTTTGGGAACTAGAACCACTGGAGATGCCCATGCACTTGCAGAGGGGTGGATTACACCCATCTGTAGCATATCCTGGATCTCCCATTTTATAGCAGTTTTAGCTTGAGGAGACACCCGGTAAGGTTGGGCTCTAATTGGGTGAGCATTACCTGTGTCAATGGAGTGATATGCCCGTTCAGTGAGTCCTGGGGTGGCTGAGAAGGTCGGCGCATAGCTAGTGCACAGCTCCTGGATCTGCTGTCGCTGCATACGCCCGAGGGTCATGGAGAGGTTCACCTCTTTCACGCCATCATCACTTCGTAGTAGACACCTTCAGGCCACTCAGCGTCATCTCCATGGGCTGTAAACTGACAAACCTTTAATTCTCTGGAATAAAAGGGCTTTAGAGAATTAGTATGGTACACCTTAGGCTTTTGGTTGGAGGTGGGGAATGCTATGAGATAATTAACAGCTCCCAGGTACTCTTGGACCGTGAATGGCCCTTCCCACGACACTTCCATTTTATGGGCTTGGAGCACCTTTAAGACCATGACCTAGTTCCCTACTTTGAAGGAACGCGCTCTGGCATGTTTATCATACCAGGCTTTTTGCTCTTTTTGAGCATCTTGTAGGTGTTCTTTAGCAAGGGCTAAAGAGGTTCGGAGGGTGTTTTGTAGGTTGGTTAAAAAGTCCAGAATGTTGGTTCCTGGAGAAGGTGTAAACCCCTCCCATTGTTGCTTCACCAACTGTAATGGCCCCTTAACCTTGCGGCCATATACAAGTTCAAATGGTGAAAACCCTAAACTGGGATGGGGTACAGCTCTGTAGGCAAAGAGCAACTGCTGCAACACTAGGTCCCAATCATTGGAGTTGTCATTTACGAATTTATTTATCATCGCCCCCAAAGTTCCATTAAACTTCTCCACCAGGCCATTTGTTTGATGATGGTAAGGGGTGGCAACCAAGGGGATTCACCCTATGAGCTTCCCAAAGGCTTTCCATAGTTCCTGCCAGGAAATTAGTTCCTGCATCTGTGAGGATGTTGGAGGGCCAACCTACCCTGGCAAAAATGTTTCTTAGTGCCTGACACACTTTTATATAAACCTTCAAGTCAGCAGCACTGCTATGGGTACCCGCATGGCCCCACAGCATGCCAACATTTTTGTGGTGGTCTTAGAACAGCGCTTCCTTAGCTCTCATCCCTTAAGACCCCTACTCTACTTGTGCTACATTGATGACATCTTCATCATCTGGACCCTTGGAAAAGAAGCCCTTGAGGAATTCCACCATGATGTCAACAATTTCCATTCTCCATCAACCTCAGCCTCGACCAATCCACACAAGCAGTCCATTTCCTGGACACTACTGTGCTAATAAGCCATGGTCACATAAACACCACTCTATACCAGAAACCTACTGACTGCTATACTTAGCTACATGCCTCCAGCTTCCATCCAGGACCCATCACGCAATCCATTGTCTACAGCCAAGCTGTAAGATAGAACCACATTTGTTCCAATCCCTCAGACAGAGACAAATACCTACAAGATCTCTATCAAGCATTCTTAAAACTACAATACTCACCTGCTGAAGTGAAAAAACAGATTGACAGAGCTAGAAGAGTACCCAGAAGTCACCTACTACAGGACAGGCCCAATAAAGAAAATAAAAGAACGCCACTAGCTGTCACCTTCAGCCCCCACCTAAAACCTCTCCAACGCATCATCAAGGATCTACAACCTATCCTGAAGGACAACCCATCACTCTCACAGATCTTGGGAGACAGACCAGTCATTGCTTACACTCAGCCCCCCAACCTGAAGCAAATACTCACCAGCAACCACACAACAAAAACACTAACCCAGGAACTTATCCTTGCAACAGAGCCCGATAACTCTGTCCACATATTTATTTAAGTGACACCATCATAGGACCTGATCACATTAGCCACGCCATCGGGCTCGTTCACCGGCACATCTACCAATATGATATATGCCATCATGTGCCAGCAATGCCCTTCTGCCATGTACATTGGCCAAACCGGACAGTTTCTACGCAAACGAATAAATGGACACAAATCTGACATCGGGAATCATAACATTCAAAAACCAGTAGGAGAACGCTTCAACATCTCTGGCCACTCAGTAAAAGATTTAAGGGTGGCAATTTTGCAACAGAAAAGCTTCTAAAACAGACTCCAACAAGAAACTGCTTAGCTTGAATTAATATGCAAACTAGATACCATTAACTTGGGTTTGAATAGAGACTGGGAGTGATTGGGTCATTACACATATTGAATCATGTTAAGTATCCTCACACCTTCTTGTCCACTGTCTAAATGGGCCATCTTGATTATCGCTACAAAAGTTTTTTTTCTCCTGCTGATAATAGCTCATCTAAACTAATTAGCCTCTCACAGTTTGTATGGTAACTTCCACCTTCTGTGTGTGTGTGTGTGTGTGTGTGTGTATATACACATATATACTTACTATATGTTCCATTCTATGCATCCGATGAAGTGGGCTGTAGCCCATGAAAGCTTATGCTCAAATAAATTTGTTAGCCTGTAAGGTTCCACAAGTACTCCTGTTGTTAAATTTCACTTGGAATCAGAAGATACCATGCTAGTTATTACTGGAGTGAATAAAATGTTGGCAACACTACATCCAAATGTGTTTCACAGTCAACTGTATTAGAAAATCATGTCTGATTTGCTGTTTAAGAAATGCTTAGTTTTCAGTGCCGCACACATTCAAAATATATGTCACGCTGTACATGGAAGTGTCATATACAGCCTTTTTCCTGTTGTAGTCAGTAATGCAATACAACCTAGAGTGACCATATTTTCCAAAGGGAAAATGGGATCCCCACACGGGGCCAACCTGAGGCCTGCCACCCCTTCCCTCCCTCCCCCCACCGAGCCCTTTCTGCCTGCAGGGGTCTGGCCCAAGGCCCTCCTCTCTGCCCCGGATATGGGGCCAGTACAAGCCCCCCTGCTACCTCCCCATGGCCAGTAGGAAGCCCCTCTCTGCCCCCTGAATGCAGGGACGGCCCAAAATCCCCTGCTATGCACCCTTGTGAGGCTGTCCTGGCCTGAGCCACTCTCCCGAGCTCTCCCTCATGCACAGGGCTGGTATTGCCGCTAGTTCCCTTGCCCTGCTAGCGGCCACACCCCACTCTTTTGACAAAACTGTGCATTTATCCTGTTTGATGATCAGTTGGTAAGAGGAAACGGGACAAATGCACACTTTTGCCAAAAAAGTCGGGAGAGCTGGGACAGGGCTTAAGAAAGGGACTGTCCTGGACAAAATGGGACGTATGGTCACCCTAAATACAACCCAAACACTGTCTCCAATGCACATCTCAGCTATTCTGTATAATCCAATGGGAGGTGAAGAGGTTCCTGGGAAGATGAGGAGAAAAAGAATCCTCCACTCCTAGGCTGTAGAATCACAGCTTCACTCCATGGTTGCTGCTCTACTTCTGGGGCTGGAATCCACTGGCTCTGCACTATATTTGCATCTCCTACATTGGGAAAGAATGATTAGTGGCTCCACATACACAGATCTACAAGCCTCTTTCTCTTGGCTTCAAGTCCCTGCTGCATGGTTGGCAGCACACACAAAGCCCCTAGAGAACTAGGCTCCACAGCACCCAGAAGGGAGCACATGCCCTACTAGGGTTCCCTAAATCCTGCCTTTCTTCTCCACAGCACTGGTTCTGCTGTAAGCCTGTATCCAGGGAGCGAGAATGCAGATTTGCCCCCAGTAGAATACAGTACAATATAATACTGCTCCCAAAATTGTGTCTCAGCCCTTTTAATGCTCAACTTCGAAGCAAGTGGGAAGCTAACCAATCATAAACAAGCTAGGAAAGAAAAAAAATCTTCATTGTGTCTTAAAACATGGAAATATCCCACACTCCTTATCTCAATAGACCTCAAATTCCATAAACTAAGTGCATGAAAAACAGCAGCCCTAGTAAGACATAAACTGATCCAGTGCAATGGAAACAGCCTTTTTCTGGAGGACTGTCAAGTGTTTCACAGAGAATGAAACCCAAAAGTAGAGAAGGCCTAACCCCTTAGCAATTTAAAAATCATAACAAGATGCAACATGGATAATGAGAGCCAATGCCAGGTGCCAAATCCAACCCTTATGAAAGTAGGTGCAACTCCATTGAAGTCCATGCAGTTCATACCCTGGCTGAGTTTTGCTTTGACTCCACATTAGGAGCACTATGTTGAACTGGCCTAATCCTAGTAAGAAATCTAGATTAGCCTCTGAATTCAGAATAAACTGTAATCTAAGGATTTCTTTAGCAAGAATGTCTAGAGTGGAAATCTGTCAACTTCATGAAAAAACTCGCACAGATACAGACAGACATCATCTTCCTCTCCAAATGCAAACAGATGGACATCATACCGAAAGGACTGAAGGTAAAAAATCCATTACAATCTACATACCACACAGACTATGCTGACAGCTTGTGCCACACACTCTCAAAGAAACTGCGGAACCACCTGATCAACATCCTCTACAGCAAACAGGGAAAGATTAAGAATGAGCTCTCAAAACTGGATACTCTCATAAAGAACCAACCTTCCACACAAACTTCCTTGTGGCTGGACTTTACAAAAACTAGAAAAGCCATTTACAAAACACACTTTGCTTCTCTACAAAAGAAAAAGGACACTAAGCTATCTAAACTACTATATGCCACAAGGGGCCACAACAATGGTTCCCGTAACCCACCCAGCAATATTGTTAATCTATCCAACTATACTCTTAGCCCAGCAGAAGAATCTGTCCTATCTCGGGGCCTCTCCTTTTGCCCCTCCACCCCCACGAACATGATACAGTTCTGTGGTGACCTAGAATCCTATTTTCGACGTCTCAGACTCAAGGAATATTTCCAACACACCTCTGACCAACATATTAACCCACAGAGACCTTCCTGCCAACACTACAAAAAGAAGGATTCTGGGTGGACTCCTCCTGAAGGTCGAAACAGCAGCCTGGATTTCTAGATAGACTGCTTCCGCCGACGTGCACGAGCTGAAATTGTGGAAAAGCAGCATCGCTTACCCCATAACCTCAGCCATACAGAACACAGTGCCATCCACAGCCTCAGAAACAACTCTGACATCATAATCAAAAAGGCTGACAAAGGAGGTGCTGTCGTCATCATGAATAGGTCGGAGTATGAACAAGAGGCTACTAGGCAGCTCTCCAACACCATTTTCTACAAGCCATTACCCTCTGATCCCACTGAGAGTTACCAAAAGAAACTACAGCATTTGCTCAAGAAACTCCCTGAAAAAGCACAAGAACAAATCCGCACAGACACACCCCTGGAGCCCCGACCTGGGGTATTCTATCTGCTACCCAAGATCCATAAACCTGGAAATTCTGGACGCCCCATCATCTCAGGCATTGGCACCCTGACAGCAGGATTGTCTGGCTATGTAGACTCCCTCCTCAGGCCCTTCGTTACCAGCACTCCCAGCTATCTTCAAGATACCACTGACTTCCTGAGGAAACTACAGTCCATTGGTGATCTTCCTAAAAACACCATCCTAGCCACTATGGATGTAGAAGCCCTCTACACCAACATTCCACACAAAGATGGGCTACAAGCCGTCAGGAACAGTATCCCCGATAATGTCACGGCTAACCTGGTGGCTGAACTTTGTGACTTTGTCCTGACCCATAACTATTTCACATTTGGTGACAATGTATACCTTCAAATCAGCGGCACTGCGATGGGTACCCGCATGGCCCCACAGTATGCCAACATTTTTATGGCTGACTTAGAACAACGCTTCCTCAGCTCTCGTCCCCTAATGCCCCTACTCTACTTGCGCTACATTGATGACATCTTCATCATCTGGACCCATGGAAAAGAAGCTCTTGAGGAATTCCACCATGATTTCAACAATTTCCATCTCACCATCAACCTCAGCCAGGATCAGTCCACACAAGAGATCCACTTCCTGGACACTACGGTGCTAATAAGCGATGGTCACATAAACACCACCCTATATCGGAAACCTACTGACCGCTATTCCTACCTACATGCCTCTAGCTTTCATCCAGATCATACCACTCGATCCATTGTCTACAGCCAAGCGCTACAATATAACCGCATTTGCTCCAACCCCTCAGACAGAGACAAACACCTACAAGATCTCTATCATGCATTCCTACAACTACAATACCCACCTGCTGAAGTGAAGAAACAGATTGACAGAGCCAGAAGAGTACCCAGAAGTCACCTACTACAGGACAGGCCCACAAAGAAAACAACAGAACGCCATTAGCCATCACCTTCAGCCCCCAACTAAAACCTCTCCAACGCATCATCAAGGATCTACAACCTATCCTGAAGGACGACCCATCACTCTCACAGATCTTGGGAGACAGACCAGTCCTTGCTTACAGACAGCCCCCCAATCTGAAGCAAATACTCACCAGCAACCACACACCACACAACAGAACCACTAACCCAGGAACCTATCCTTGCAACAAAGCCCATTGCCAACTCTGTCCACATATCTATTCAGGGGATACCATCATAGGGCCTAATCACATCAGCCACACTATCAGAGGCTCGTTCACCTGCGCATCTACCAATGTGATATATGCCATCATGTGCCAGCAATGCCCCTCTGCCATGTACATTGGCCAAACTGGACAGTCTCTACGTAAAAGAATGAATGGACACAAATCAGACGTCAAGAATTATAACATTTAAAAACCAGTTGGAGAACACTTCAATCTCTCTGGTCACTCGGTCACAGACCTAAGAGTGGCTATACTTCAACAAAAAAGCTTCAAAAACAGACTCCAACGAGAGACTGCTGAATTGGAATTAATTTGCAAACTGGATACAATTAACTTAGGCTTGAATAGAGACTGGGAATGGATGAGTCATTACACAAAGTAAAACTATTTCCCCATGGTATTTTTCCCTCCCACCCCACCCCCCACTGTTCCTCTGATATTCTTAAAAAGAAAAGGAGTACTTGTGGCACCTTAGAGACTAACAAATTTATTAGAGCTACTCTGAAACCTCTGATATTCTTGTTAACTGCTGGAATTAGCCTACCTTGCTTGTCACCATGAAAGGTTTTCCTCCTTCCCCCCCCCTGCTGCTGGTGATGGCTTATCTTAAGTGATCACTCTCCTTACAGTGTGTATGATAAACCCATTGTTTCATGTTCTCTGTGTGTGTGTATATAAATCTCTCCTCTGTTTTTTCCACCAAATGCATCCGATGAAGTGAGCTGTAGCTCACGAAAGCTTATGCTCTAATAAATTTGTTAGTCTCTAAGGTGCCACAAGTACTCCTTTTCTTCTGACATTTAAGGATCAGTCCAGCATACAGTGAAGTGACAGGATCCTATTTATCAAAGATGAAAATGGTTGTTTATTAGACAACTATATCCAATACCTGCAAAAACAGGCTAGTCTCCAAAAGGCAAAACACAGTGACTTCAGTGAGAACAGGAACTTCATCTGAGCTAAGGGTATGAGGAGATATCTCTAAAGTAGCAAAGGGACAAATTGAATATATACAGCTTTAAACAATGATGAGACCCCTGACAAGAGTCCTGGAGAGATAGCAGGTACATCCTGGTTCCAGTGGGATCAGAAATACCAATAGAACAGCCCCACTTGGGACATGTTGGTACCTGAACTTTCAGTCTTGGAGGAAACTAAACTTTCTGAACCCGCAGGAAGGGGTGGGTTTATGGTGAAATTTTATTTCAGTTCTTATTTTCTCCAAACCATTTTGCCTGTCTCTTCTTATTAATCTCTTATGTTTATCATGCTCCTTTTTTTGCTACCCTGTTATCTGATTCATTAACAAGCTGAGCAGGAGTATTGTTTGATCTGGTACCCCCTCTAGCTGGGGCTCTATTCTCTAAATTTTCAGGCTCTGTCTATAAATAGTGGCATCTTTTTAACCTGATGTGCATTTGACTGGCTCTCTCTTGGCAGGAATAGAACTTCACCAGAAATATCCTGGTTTTCTTTCTGCAGCTTATAATGTCTGTTCTGCTGGCCTGGTGCCGTTGGCTGCTGATAGGATACTTCAAGGGGAAGTGAGTGCTAGTTAAATGTTTTGACAATAATGTAAAGCCCTTAGCTTCACCTCTCTTTCTCTGATACTCTGATGAGGCACACTTGTCCTGCTCCTTCTTTTCCCCTCTCACCAACCTTTAAATCACCAGCTAACACATACCGATTTTGCATCAGTGTTATGTTTTGTAAGAGCAGTTCACTGTGATTTCACATCAAAGTTCTTAGCTCCTCATATTTAAATACTCTTGTCTCATCTTACTAGTAGAATCAGCGTGATGACAGGAAGGATGGTGTAGCAGTCAGGGGCCTAACAGAGGACATGGAAGATCTGGGGTAAATTCTCTGCTTTACCATAGACTGCCTGTGTGACTTTGGGCATGTCACTTAGCTTCTTTGTTCCTCAGTCCTCCATGTGTAAAATGCGCATAATAGTACTTTCCTATCTTACAGGGTTGTTGTGATCATATATACATCAAAGATCAGGTGCTCAGATGATGACTACAGAAGTACTATGGATAGTCTCTAGTTAAGGGCTGGAGCAAAGTGTCGGGATTGCTATAAGAAAAGGATTCAGAGTAGCAGCCGTGTTAGTCTGTATTCGCAAAAAGAAAAGGAGTACTTGTGGCACCTTAGAGACTAACAAATTTATTTGAGCATAAGCTTTCGTGAGCTACAGCTCACTTCATCAGATGCAATAGTTTGGGTACTAATATCTTGGCTAGGAGAGAGAACCTGTATGGCCTAAAGGAATGCACAGGGGTAGGGGTAGCAGTGGCCAAGAATGCCAGAGTTCGTACCTTGGAAGTGCCACTGTTGCTCATTGTGGCCCTGGGCAACTCTCTTCACCTCTCTGCCTTGTTTTCCTCCTCTGTAAAATGGAGGTGAAAATACAAAGAGCTCACTCCTTAAACTCTCATCCACTCAGTGATAGGTCAGTATGACTGCCCATGTTGGTCAGAGTTGTAGAACTGAGGCCTGGCCTGGTTCACAGGCAGAATAGAATTTTTGGTTAACTCTCCCATGCTTCGGTCTTTGCATTGCTAACATGATTAAAAAGGAGCAAAAATGATTTTTGACACCCAGGACAGCAGATGTGAATCTGAACACATCCAGAGAAAGAGGATCTATTGAGTGAGAATGTGCCATTTATACGCTGTTGCTTTTATTATTTTAGCACTGTTTACGTGCATGTATATTTGTCTGGAAACACATCCAGAAGAGTATCGATTTAAAAGGATTTGATTTATTTCCGTTGTTTCTCGAGGAAAGTTATACATTTTCTAGTTTCATTTGACTGTACCAATTACTCTACGTTGACTTCTCCACAATGCCCTTAGAGATTTTACCAAGAACACCCCAAATCTCCTTTTTAAGCAGGTTTTTCTGCTGCTGCAAAAATGCGCGCAGAGGACCTGACTCGGTCTTGTCACATCTCAGTTTATTTCGTGACACAGTGAGCTTTCATAGTTGATAGATTGTGTTTGACTGTCAGGATGGTGTTGAAAGATTATTACAAGCACAAGCTGCTGCTCTCACAAAATAGCAATGTAGATGGTTTTTCTCTTCCTTGCACTTGAATCTACTGTGGTCTCTCTTTTTTAAATTTTTTTAAATAGCAGACACAATACAGTGAAGCATGATACCATTCACCCATGTTTGGGTGTAAGTCATCAGTAGCGTACTGGTGCTTGCCACACATTGCCCCCCTCATTTGTGTTAGCACATGATTAACATTCATGTGCTAACGGGTGCTGGAACAATTTGCATAGTGGGGGTGCTGAGAGTCATTGAACTACAATGGAAACCACTCAAGCCAGGGAGTGCAGCAGCATCCCCCAACCCCCTTAGTTCCAGCACCTATGTGTGTTAATGAGTTTATTGCTGACTCAGCCTTTCTGCTGTAGGATTGCTGTGTAATATGTTCCCAGGGAATGCGATCTAATAATACATTGCAAGCTAACTTTATTATATGGACTTTTTTATTAGGCTCTAAATTAAAGTAGCAATAAACAATGTGATATTCTGCTAACTAGTCATTTGGAATGTTTATGGCTAGTAATTGTCCAAAGTGCCAATACTTGTTTAACTATGACATTAGGTTTCAGAGTAGCAGCCGTGTTAGTCTGTATTCGCAAAAAGAAAAGGAGTACTTGTGGCACCTTGGAGACTAACAAATTTATTAGAGCATAAGCTTTCGTGAGCTACAGCTCACTTCATCGGATGGTGGAAAATCCAAATGCATCCGATGAAGTGAGCTGTAGCTCACGAAAGCTTATGCTCTAATAAATTTGTTAGTCTCTAAGGTGCCACAAGTACTCCTTTTCTTTTTATGACATTAGGATTCATCATAATCCCAGTAATAATGATCCATCAGGTATACTTAAATAACTACAATAGTTTTCCCGCAACTGTCTATTTCAGTGCTGAAGGGGGCCACAAACCATTTACTGAATTCATTTGAACAGAAGATGGTGCTTGTATTTTACTGCTGTTAATCATTTAGTGTTAAAGTTGAGGATTTTATAGGGAGATGAAAATTATTTAATTCTTTCATGGGATAGAGTGTGTACAACACTGGTTGCCAGTAAGTGTTTCTGAGAAGCCAGAAATGGGAACTTTCTAGCTGTTCTCATTGTCTGTTTCTGTTTAGGTTGTTGTTATCAGCTAACTTCCAAAAGGTGCTGTGCAGCTATATTTCCTATTAACTTCAATGGGAATTGCATCTGCTCAGTGTTTCTCAGGATGAGGTCCATTAGCAATAGTTTATTTATAGTAGCTGAATGCAGTAGTTGCAGTAATAGTGCCTCCTTGTTGTGCAAAGAGATGAGACCCAGCTATAACATCTGGATGTGGAGTTAGACTTCTAGGCATGCACAGATCCTGGGGTTTAAACATGGTGAATCTTTTGAAAGCTCCAAGATTGACAGCACCAGAGAAAAAACAGAGTAAGGAGAACAGTGCTACAAGCTCTCCCTACACTGTCTTGCCAATGAACTTCAGCAATGGTTAGAAGTAAGAGGGTAATTCATTCTCCATGGCCAGTCAGTCTTTGCTACTCAAAGGTGGAAGTCCCTAACCAGGCTGAGTTGCAGAGGGAAGGAGCAGGGCTGTCATGTCCAAACTGAAGTTCTCTCATCCATTCTGCCTGCACCTGATAGGGTGACTCGGAGGAGCCTATGGACAGTAATCAGCAGTGGTCCTTGCTGCTGTGGTCCTCTTCAGGGTGGGCTGCTGGACCATCATCAAGCATGTTATGAAGGCCCCTGGCTAGCACTCAAGAGGCTGTTAGATAACCTTTCTCTCTGGTTGCTGTTAGGATATAGATATTCAGGCCTGTCTGTAAAGGCCTATACTCTAAGAATTTAGGTGTATTCTTATCACTTGGCTAATTATAGAGATATACAAGAAAGAATCAAAATCAGTGTTTGCCGGTGTAAGAGCCTTCTCTTACTGTGACAGTCTGAGGCCCTGTTCTTAGGCTAAGGTCTTTGGCTAAGCAGCAGAGGCAGCCATAAGCTGGGAAGTTTCAGAGTAGCAGCCGTGTTAGTCTGTATTCGCAAAAAGAAAAGGAGTACTTGTGGCACCTTAGAGACTAACAAATTTATTTGAGCATAAGCTTTCGTGAGCTACAGCTCACTTCATCTGATGAAGTGAGCTGTAGCTCACGAAAGCTTATGCTCAAATAAATTTGTTAGTCTCTATAAGCTGGGAAGCGACCGGTCACCTCCTCACATTCCAACCTAGTCACCAAGTACAATTATTGCCACACATCTGCCTTAACCTGTGCTGTCTTTGCCTTGAGACTGTTCTAAGAGGCCGTAAAACATTTGTCTCCATGGATGCCCATGGATCTTTTACTCCAAAAATTCCAGTGGAATACAGCAGACCTCCCTCATACTTTGTCCAAAATAACCAAAAACATCTCACATAAGTATCCAAAGTACCCTCCATTAAAACTTCAGAAAAACAAAAGTGTGTGGAAAGGCAGGGGGAAAGATGGGGAAGAAACCAATTAAATCTGTCAGGTCAATTTAAAGTATAGGCTACCAGCAGCAAATTAAGTAAACCAAGAAAAAGAAGAAAAGGATATAGTTAGCTCTGAGCCAAGAGTAGGCTCCCTGGGTTGAAACAGGTTTCAGAGTAGCATCCGTGTTAGTCTGTATTCGCAAAAAGAAAAGGAGTACTTGTGGCACCTTAGAGACTAACGAATTTATTTGAGCATAAGCTTTTGTGAGCTACAGCTCACTTCATTGGATGCAGTGAGCTGTAGCTCACGAAAGCTTATGCTCAAATAGATTTGTTAGTCTCTAAGGTGCCACAAGTACTCCTTTTCTTTTTGGGTTGAAACAGTTGGGAACCCTTATCCCCAGGTTCTCATTCTGGCTCTGGGAGAAGAGAGTGGGGGTTGTTACCTGCTCCTGCAAATCCTGCCATTTTGCACTTTGAAACTTTTTTTTTCTTCACCTTCTTTCTCTCCACTCCCCCAGGACCAAGTCCCAGCTCCAGTCTCTAAAGGTAGTCTGTTAACTCTGCTTTTGACTCTAAACCCTGTTGTGCCAAATCATCTTTAACCACCCCTAACTAATTTACAACCCTTCAGCAGCCCTTGCTGAAGCAGCATCAAACTTGAAAGATTACTGGCAGCTTCCCATAATGCTGCCCTTACTTCAAACCTCTCACAAGCAGACTGAAGTGCCTCCTTTCCCTGGAAGGCATTCAGTTCCCATGGGCAGGGACCTTCTTCCACTACCCATATACCAAGGAGGGTGGGCTCCTCAGCCACCCCCCATCCCTCTGGGTCCCCTAACACTTCCTCTATTTCCTTTTTAATTTCATCCCAGGTTGACCCCAGCACCTGTATGGGCCCTGGTTCTTCCTTATTCATTTATCCAAAAAATTCTTTACCCTGGCTTGCCAGAACCTGCAACTACCATCACGAGAATTTGCAATACCCCCTCCAAACAGCTGCGTGGACTGTTGGGAAGGGGGACTTGCAGGCTGCCACTGACCTATCTGATGTGATGCATCCAAGTCACCGGCACCAAGATGTTAGGGGGCTTATTCCTTCATCCACTTACTTCCCTGGTCCTTCTCGCATGAGCAGAGAGCAACAATACCCAAAGTCCAAAGGTGCAAACAATTCGATGTTTATTGGGGTGAACTTCCAGCAAGCATGATTCCAGTTTCCTTCCTTAGTGTCTCCCTTCCTAGCTCTGACACCACAGCGCCTTACACCTGTGTCCCTGTACCCGTTTCCCCCTTTAGCAAAACATGATTCCAATTCCCCCCCCATTCCCTGTTCCCATTTCCCCACCACATACCCACCCACCCACTTCCTGATTGACTGCAGACTATATAAAAAGAAAAGGAGTACTTGTGGCACCTTAGAGACTAACAAATTTATTAGAGCATAAGCTTTTGTGAGCTACAGCTCACTTCATCGGATGGAAAAAAAAATTTGTTAGTCTCTAAGGTGCCACAAGTACTCCTTTTCTTTTTGTGAATACAGACTAACACGGTTGCTACTCTGAAACCTGCAGACTATATAGTAAAACTTGAGTTCTGCTTAGCTATACCTTAACCAATCATTTTACTGAAATGTAACTAACCAATCCTAACATATTGTAGCATGATTATTTAACCAATTATATCCCACCACCTTAATAAGTTTACACCCAGCAAAATTAATTATACAGCAGACAGAAACAATCACAGAACCAGACAGAGATTATACAGACTAACAATAGGGAAATGGGGACTACAGTGATAGAACAAACACAGAAATGAAGATTTCACATCCCAGCTATTGATAAGTGAGTTCTTGCCAGACAGGATGCTAGCAAACTAAGTTTCCTTTTACACCTTCTAGGCACTTCCCTTTCTCTGGAGGCGATGGCATTATCAGGACAGGACTGTATTCCTAACAGCCCAATAGCACCTTATTTCAATGTGATTAGTTTGGAATGTGAGGAGGTGACCGGTCGCTTCCCAGTTTATGGCTGCCTCTGCTGCTTAGCCAAAGGCCTTAGCTTAAGAACTGGGCCTCAGACTGTCACAGTAAGGAAGGACCTTACCCCGGCAGACCGTGGTTTTGATTCTTTCTTGTATACCTTATAACTAGCCAAGTGATAAGAACACACCTAAATTCTTAAAGTACAGGCCTTTACAGACAGGCCTGAATATGATATAATATTCTGTGGTGTCAGAGCTGGGAAGGGGGACACTAAGGGAGGAAACTGGACTCATGCTTGCTGGAAGTTCACCCCAGTAAACATCGAATTGTTTGCACCTTTGGACTTCGGGTATTGTTGCTCTCTGTTCATGCGAGAAGGACTAGGGAAGTAAGTGGGTGAAGGAATAAGCCCCCTAACAGTTGCTGTATGTGCGTGCTGGGAGGGATGGGTGAGCAGAGGCTCCTGCAGCTTTCTGCCAGTCATCTCTGTACACTCCTGCAAGACAAGGCAGGAGTTTGCTTAGAGAAATCAGCTGTGAAGGTGCATTTTTGTTGTTGTTATTGTTATTATTTATTACAGCATTAGTCACAGTGAATTAGCTACTAGGCAGACTGTCTGTTTTATAGTAGTGAATGAAACTTTTTGCCAGTAGCCACAAATTCCTTAATCTTTAACTGTCTACTGAAAAAAAGCTAAATTGAAAGGTTTCCTGATTCCTGAAAGGGGGTAAGATTATCAGCTGGTGGAAATCAGCCTAGTTCCATTGATGGCAATGGAACTACATCAATTTACACCAGCTGAGGATCTGGCCCTGAAAATGAAAAACTGTCAGCACTTCAAGGACTGTAGAAGCTACTGGAACTCGTGGTTTCAATCGTAAATGACATTTAAAAGTGCTCAGTCTGACTTTGCAGACAGTGCTACATAATAAAATTTGATGTTTGAATCTCATTAAGTACAGTTGTGATGTGAATTTGTATGATCCTTCCATGCTAATGTCTATACTAAATGGTAATAAGTGTAAGCTGCTGTAGTGAATAAAAAAATTACGGTGTTTCCACACATTGTTGAGCTCTTAGTGATTCTTTAACATAATGCAATTCCTCATGTGGACGCCTTAATTGATGATATAAAAATTTACTTAGTTACTAAAGAAAAATCTTTGTACTATCCGGTGAACCTTTGGTGTCTGGAAAATAGCATGCCACTATGACTTTATTTTATAGATAATTCTGATTGATATACAGTAACTCTGCATTTAAAGTCATCCCATTTAACGTTGTTTCATTGTTATGTTGCTGATCAATTAGGGAACATGTTCATTTAAAGTTGTGCAATGCTCCCTTATAACATTGTTTGGCAGCCGCCTGCTTTGTCCACTGCTTGCAGGAAGAGCAGCCCATTGGAACTAGCTGGTGGGGGCTTGGAACCAGGGTGGACCAGCCCTGTTATCAGCTCCCCAAGTTCCCTGTGAGGCAGCCGCCCAGCAGGCTATCAATTGCTGGGCAGGTCAGCTGTCCCTCCTCCCATTGCCATGTGCTGCTTCTGCCTTCTGCCTTGGAGCTGCTCCTGGGAGTCTCCCGCTTGCTGGGAGGGGGGAGAAGAAGAGAGGGGATAATGTCACAGTGTCCCTTTCCCCCTGCTCCTGCCCCCTTCTCCATAGCAGGGTGGGGACACGACAAGGCTCAGGATGGAGGGAACTTGCTGGCCGCAGCTGCTGTCTTAACTTCCTGATATACTTAAAAAGGCAATGTACTTAGAGTGGTGTCAGCGTACTTAAAGGGGCAATGCACATTTCTCTCTCTCTCTCTCTCTCTTTCTCTTTCCTACACACAGGGTGTGTGTCTCTGTCCGTCTGCCATGCTGTCTCTACTCCCTCCATTCATGTTGCCTTGTAGAGTGTGAGGCTACATTAACAACAATGTGTTAACCCTTGAAGGCTCAGCCGAAAGCTAGTTCATCATTTAACAGTAAGGTATTCCCGCCTTCTTCCACCCTCTAACTTCACCACCTCAATCGAGGTTCACAATCATCATTGCTGTGTACAATATTAAATTGTTTGTTTAAAACTTATACGGTGTGTGTGTGTGTATAGTTTTTTGTCTGGTGAAAAAAATGTCCCTGGAACGCCCCCCCCATTTACAATAATTCTTATGGGAAAATTGGATTCGCTTAACATCAGTTAGCTTAAAGTTGCATTTTTCAGGAACATAACTACAGCGTGAAGCGAGGAGTTAGTGTATGCCTCTGGTCTTGCAATCCACACACTGTGGGACCACAACCTCAGCTGGGGAAATCAGCATAATTCACTGAAGTCAATGGAGCCATGTTAATTTACACCAGCTGAGGATCTGGCCCTGGTTGCTTGAAACTGTCCTGGGGAGAAAACCTGCAGGGGGGTTCTTAGTGCAAGCATTATGTTGGGAATTATTAGTGACTGTAATGGGGGTCGTGCAGTTCACATCCATGCAATGCTTTGTATTAAGAACCGAATGACAGTGAGGACATTGCAGCCCTCGTGTTCTACCTTCCTGATGTTTGAAGTGGGGAGACGGATGAACAGAGGCTCCAAGCAGGAAGTCAAGAGCACATCATTGAGCAGGCCGACTTGTTTAGCAGGCAATTCTGGACTTTTTACTGTCTTCAGATGCCATCAAAGGCTAACAAAATGATTTACACTCTTTGATTCCACCATTATGTCAGGTATCATCTGGGCTTTTTTACTGATGGCTGATCTGGAATTTAAATGCTACGAGAAGCTTGAGAGTTCACAGATTCCCTAATGAGCAGCAGCTTTTCTTTCTCATTCGACAGGCTAGCACAAAGCAAATTGGGTGATCCAAGCTTGGGTAATAATTATTAGCAGAGATGTCACCATGTGATATAGACATGCCAATCTCCTTTTATGCCTCTTTCAGTTACTTTGCTATTAGTACAAGATTACATTTGAGTCATAGAGTAAAAACAACACAGTCCTGTACCACGGTGAGGATGTTTGTTTAATATCTTCCTATCTACTCCATATTTAGAGGCGTCTGTTCTGGACCAAGCTCATCTGTTTGCACAGGATAAATATCTATATATTATATACTATATTACAATGTAATTTTGCTTGTAACTATGTCACCGTTGCTCTTTACAGAGCCTGGTGTATGCGCCAATGAGTTCTTTAATGGCTGCTGAGTCTGATGTGCCAATGACAGTCCCATCTCCAGGTAGCATGCACTAGCAATGCTCTGAATCTGAGCAGCCGATGCTTTCCTTCTTTGCTTGTACATTAACACTAAACAAACAAGCAAACTGATTTGCAGGGTACTGTATATGATCTCAGCTGTTTTAAATGGTATAATGTTGAAACTTGGCATACAAATTGCCAGCTTGGATCAACATTAAAAATACCGTGTTGATCCATAAAGCATGTTTGATGTACTGACTGGGGATGGACACAAACTTTTTAACTTTTGAGTTTCAGATCTTTCTTTCTTTCTTTCTTTCTTTCTTTCTTTCTTTCTTTCTTTCTTTCTTTCTTTCTTTCTTTCTTTCTTTCTTTCTTCTTCCCCCAAGCACCAAAGAGATTTGTTTTTAGAAAGTGGTACAGTATTTGGCAATAAGTGTTTTTTTTGTTTGTTTTCGTTTTTAATATAGCATGAACAATGTGTTTTATGTACAGTTTCTTTCTATGCAGTATTATGTGGTAATTAGTGAGGGCTGAACCTCGGATGGCTTGGCTTTCTGCATAGGCATTCAGCATTTCAAATGATTATCCAAATTGTATCTGAACTTGTTGGGTCTGCAAAATTGGCCTGCATAGTTTTGCAAGAGCAGGCTGTATCATAAGATTGTCTATAATTTTTGCTTCTGATTCTGCTTGAGTTACTTCAGCAACAGCCTTTCTCAGAGGACATTGTTAATTCAAATGCTGTCCAGAATGTAGCAAGCCAAAGGCATGTGAAAATGAATACTACTTTCTCTGTTATTGTGTTGGCTGGGTCTGTGCATAGCACATCCACAAACTGCCCTAAAAGGGGTGACTGCTTCCCAGATGGGAAACACCCCTGCCCTGTCTGGGGAAGTAACTGAGAGGAAGCTGAAGTGAAGTATTTCCTGACTTGGGGAGAGCATGCAAGTGTTTATACCAGCAGCACCAGCTGCAGGAGGGGAGTTGCCTCTGTACTCTCTTCCAGTAATGAATAGATTTTATTCTTTTGTTAAACAGAGCTAATGCTAGTGTTGTCATTCAGGGGACACTGCATAGCTGTGTTAACCCACCAATAAGAAAGCTGCGACGTCAGGTAACAATAATAATAGGTTTGATCATGAATATGACCTAATGTCACTTTTGGATGAAGGTTCAGGTTAGTTTTTATCTGAGCCAGTTTCCCCATATTCGAAATACTACCAAATATTTTATTTATTATGTTTCATGATGCTAAGTCTTGTGGAGTCCTATATTACTGTTTACGTAACAGAAAATACATGCAGTAATATTCTGTAAAATTACCTAGAAAATACATAATACTCCAGGTTCTGATCTCAGTTGCACTGGTGTAAAATCTCGGGTAACTCCACTGAAGTCAGCTTCTTTGTAGATGTATTCACATCAAAAACCACCACCATGCACTAATTGCTGTCCTTATTGACAGCTGAGCAGAGAGCCTGTGAACTGAATGGTTTCAGAGTAGCAGCCGCGTTAGTCTGTATTTGCAAAAAGAAAAGGAGTACTTGTGGCATCTTAGAGACTAACAAATTTATTTGAGCATAAGCTTTTGTGAGCTACAGCTCACTTCATCGGATGCTTATGCTCAAATAAATTTGTTAGTCTCTAAGGTGCCAGAAGTACTCCTTTTCTTTTTGTGAACTGAATGAGCATGAACAATGAATTGCTTTCTCACTCCGGGGGGGGCTCTTCAGCACAGTATTGAGGCATAAGGCCTGTGAAGAAGCTATCTGTGCTGCATACAGAGGAAATCGCTCTCCAGGACTGTCAACTGGCGTCAAGAGGTGTTACTCCAGATAACCACTGGTGCAAATGAGACCAGATTTTGGCCGTTAGAATTGTCAGTTCCATGCCAATTACCTAAAGCATCCATGAAACTTCACAGTAAATTGTAAAGTCACTTAATATAATTAATGATTAACATTTGCATGCATCCTTCCTTTTCCCTTTGGAGGGGATGATGAATAGTTCCCAAGGAAGTTTTCTCCCATTGTAAGATTTTGCAAATGAGGGAAACATTTTTCCCACAGTCTCTATCTTGACTTTGCTGTTCCAAGGTATTATGCCTACTGTATGGTAGGTAATATCATGCACAGATCTCAGATCCCAGCTGTTTCTCTAGGCACAAAGGAGTGAATTAAAGATGGAGGAGCAGCTAATCATAAAGATGATAATTTAACTTTTTCTTTGAGTTTTTTTGTTTGTTTGTTTGCTTGTTCTAGACCTTCATGTTGTTTAAAGAATATCTTGGGGGGCTGGGCGAGGGGTGTCTCCTGATAAATAGCCAGATTTATATTTGGAAGGAGACAGGGATTTCTTTCTAGAAATATTCTAGATGAAATAAATGAGTGAACTGAGAGAACTGAATTGAAAAGTTGTAATTCAGTCAAGAAACTCTCTGATGGTTAATTCAATCAAGCTGTTGTCATGGTTTGCCTTTTGCTGTTCAGTCCAGAGCCAGGTTTTGTTATATCAAATGTAAAATAATGATTTTCATTTTTTAAATAGAGGCAGATGACTTTTTAAATTTAAAGTCCATGACTCAAGAGCAAAGAGCGTTTATAATCACACTTTTTAAAGTAAGTGTATTCTAGAGAAGAAGCATGATCTTGCTAAAACCCTATTTTCAAATATAGCTGAAAAATAGTACACTTTAAATGCAGAAAGCACAGTACATAGTTTCATTATTTATATTCTTTTGGGTTTATGGTAGTGGTTTTGGCAGGACATCTGAAAATGAAATGTTACAGGGAAAATTAAAAACAGTGCATCAAAAATGTTGAAAGCTTTATAATGGCAGGATACAAACAATTATTCTGATGAAAAAATAAAATTACAGTATCAAAGACTGCCTGATTTGATACATCATTGGTGTGGGACATAAGAGTAAGGCTCTGACCATGTTTGGTCATTAAATATCATTGGGTAATTGTGTTCTGCTCACCATTTCCCTGTTGCTTCAGTTGGCTGTTGTAACTAAACACTTCACTCTGTTTGCACAATAGCCACTGGTAACTTCACTCCAATAGCTGGGCTCGAACTCTAATCACCTTGTTCCAAAAGCACAGGCCTCCATTGTTTGAACTGAAGGAGAATCCCCATTACATCTTAGTAGTATAGGAGGTTGACAAATTGCTAAGCAATGTTGATTCCAGCTGGCAGATGTTAAGGACATGCGTTCACGCTTGCCAGCTCATTAAAAAATAGACTTGCTCTCTCCTGAAACTATGATGTGTCATTTCTGATACCATTATTATACAATTGTTGGCAAATCCTATATCAAGGGGTGGCTACATTTTGATGGTGCCTGTGGTTATCTCCTGTACATTTTCAGCTCTCCAAAGCACCTTGATTTGCACAGCACTTCTTGAAAACAGCAATCTGTAAGTATAATAATGGGTCACATGGTGGCTTATTCTTTATGGGTGTGCAAAGGTGGAGATAATAAAGTATAGGAGTCTTTCCCTGGTACTCCTTTTGAAGGACCAGCCATAGTTTGTATAGGAGAGAAGGCCTTGCACTAGTCTAGTGCAAGGGGGAAGGGGGAGTCTAGTTGTGGGGAGGGATAGCTGAGTGGTTTGAGCATTAGCCTGCTAAACCCAGGGTTGTGAGCTCAATCCTTGAGGGGGCCATTTAGGGATCTGGGGCAAAAATTGGGGATTGATCCTGCTTTGAGTGGGGGGTTGGACTAGATGACCTCCTGAGGTCCTTTCCAACCCGGATATTCTATGATAGTGCTACTGCTGGCACTAGATTCTCCAAAGACAGTAATGGGGGATGGGATGGAGTAAGGCCCTAGCTAAGGAGGAATGCATACTCAGAAAGGCAGCTGAATACTGGTGCCCTAGGGACTCTCACTATTGCAAAGATCCTTTCCGCTACCCCTCCAACACTGTCCATATTTTAATGATAGAGTTTGGCATAACTTATTGCAGTGGCAATTTATAATGGCTTGATCCTTCTCATGACCCCCGATATATGGCACCCATCCCAGTGCCTCGGAAAATCCACTCCTATGCCTGGCTTGCGTGCCCCAAAATAGATTTTCCAAGATGCAAAGGTGTCCCACTGCAGTGACCAAGGATAGATTAAAATCTAAGAGCCTGATTCATCATTACACTAGTTCTCCACCTGTGAGACTCCACTAGGGTTACATTGGTGCAAAACGAATGCGACAGAGTGGTGATTCAGGCACTATCTGTATTAGTATGCTAGAATATGAGAATAATAAAACGAACATAAGCATAAGCATTATGTTTAATTTGTTGGTGGAACAATAAATTTCAGCAGTTAATCTTTTGTTTTGCATTACCCATGCCAGCTAGGTTCAGCATTTATTCTAGTGCCACTATATTTTGTACACTGTCTCAGCTAATCCTGACAATGAGATTATTCCATTTTTTGCTAAGGAAGAATTGTATTTACTTAACAATTGGTCAGGCAGAGGGGACCCTCTTTCCCCTTGTGATATCCTCCAAGAACTTCAGAAGGCATCTCTTGAGGACCCCTCCTTTATTGGGGGGAGGGATAGCTCAGTGGTTTGAGTATTGGCCTGCTAAACCCAGAGTTGTGAGTTTAATCCTTGAGGGGATCTGGGGCAAAAATTGGGAATTGGTCCTGCTTTAAGGAGGGGGTTGGACTAGATGACCTCCTCAGGTCCCTTCCAACCCTGATATTCTATGATTCTATGAATTCCAGATTAATTCTGTCTATTTCACACACACAGATCCAATTTCTGTGTTCTCTGCCTATGTAGAACCTACTGTATAGCAGGCTACCAGATAATTCTAACATATTATTCAGCTATAATTATTGCAACATTAAGTTAGTCAATGCTGCAGACATATAGTTTTTATTTTAAGAAAGATTGAATTCATTGTTAGTATAATATTCCTATAACAAAAAAACCCCTTTTATTTCATTTCTGTATTACAGAGAGAGGAGAGAGGCTTAGTTTTAGAAACTCTCTGTAAGACAGACATGGCCAAAAGAAACTGGAGCCAACATTAATGCATTGACTCCTGATTGAATTAATCTTTGTATCTGAAAATAGCTATTTACTCAAAACCAAGGACAGCCATCCACATTTCTGTCAATTTGGCATGGAAGCCAAGCCACTGTGGCCATTTATAAGCAAACATAACAGATGGAAGACAATGCGATGAAGTGGAGATTTTCCCTTGTTATGTTGTATGTGAGTCTTAGTGTTGAGCCCATGTGAGTTTTACTGTTCTCCATGAATACTGTGTGTGCCTCAGTTTCCCTGTGTGCTGCACCAATATCTTGGTGATGGGAATAGATGTGTGTGACTTTGGCTGAGACCTCTGGGGCAGGTGAGGCTGCTCCAGTTCCCTGCACATATGCTATGACCAGTGCCCTTCATAACCCAGGAGGGGGTGTGACCAGGTAACTCTTTACCCAGGAAGTGAGACAAATACAAGGAGGAGGAGCAATGGGAGTGTCTGAGGTCAGGTCGCTGGAAGCTGGCAGTCTGTTTGCGGGGGCTGGAAGAGAGGAAGTCCAGGGCTTCTGGCCCAGGAGTCCCCAAGATGGAGTTGGCTGAAAGTCACTGATTTCTGTGATAGCAGCCCTGTTCTGCACTGTGTTCCTGTCAACTAATAAACCTTCTGTTTTACCGGGTGGCTGAGAGTCACATCTGACTGCGGAGCTGTGGTGCAGGGTTCTCTGGCTTCCCCACTAGCCCCGTTTGGGCAAACTCACTATGGGAAGTGCACGGTGTGGAATGGGATGCTGAATGCTCCGAGGTCAGACCAGGGAAGGTCGAAGCTGTGTAAGCTTCTTGCCCTGGTAATAGTATGCTCAGAGAGGAGGCATGTTCCCACAGAGTCCTGACTGGCTTCATATGGAGTAGTTCTAGAGCAGGGGTCGGCAGTCTTTCAGAAGTGGTGCGCCAAGTCTTCATTTATTCACTCTAATTTAAGGTTTTGTGTGCCAGTAATACATTTTAACGTTTTTAGAAGGTCTCTCTATAATATATAACTAAACTATTGTTGTATGTAAAGTAAATAAGGTTTTTAAAATGTTTAAGAAGCTTTGTTTAAAATTAAATGAAAATGCAGATCTTATCAGTTTAGTGTGATCCTTGCCCTTGCTTTTCCTTGCTGAGTTTTCCAGTGTCTGGCATGTATTTGGATACTTTAAGCTGCACATAGGCTTCTGAGTGGTCAGTTGTTAACCGGTTCCGAGAGGGACAGAGGACAGATTTCATGTGTGAAAATGCCTATTCACACAGGTATGTGGATCCAAATGCTGAAAGCATTGCAAACGTAATTTTCTTCAAACAGTTAAATTTCACTGTCAGGGATGTCCAGCAGGTCAGAATAGAGGCCGCATGATCTCTCTCAGTAGCTTCAAGTGCACTCTGCAGACCTTCAAACTTTGATGCCCACAATTCTGAGCTTTTTATCTAAATGAGCTGCATTTCGAAATCTTCATCACCCATCCACTGAAATACAGACAAATCCAAGTTGCTTTCATTGAACTTTTCAGGTTTCATTAGAAAAGAAAGCATTGGGACAAATCGCTGGAAATCTTGAAATCTGTCAGAAAATTCTGATTCCAGTGTTTGCATGTACATTCCAATCTCATCAACACTGACAGTGCAATGTGTCGATAGCTCTTTTATGTGTTGGAAGTAGCGGAAAGTCGAAGTTTGAATATCCCGAGGAAAAAACTGCTAGTTTTACAACAAATGCCTTCCAGGTTTCATAAAGATCCAGAATCGTTTGTCCTGCACCCTGGAGACAGAGGTTGAGTTTGTTTAGGTGAGCGGTGATGTCAGTTAGAAACATGGGCTTACACAGCCATTTGTCACCATCCAGTTTGGGGTAGTTTTGTCCTTTTTCTGACAAAAAGGCCTTGATTGCATCAAAATAGTTTACAAAGCGCACCAAAACCTTGCTACGACTTAGCCACCAAATGTTGCCGTGAAGTGGAATGTCGTTATAAGCACTGTCCATCTCTTCTAGCAGTGCTTGAAACTGTCTGTGAGTCAAAGCAGATCGAGCAACAAGGACAGTCACAATTTGCACCACTGTATTCATCACATTATTAAGCTCTGAATTGGAAATTTTAGCACACAGGTTTTCTTGATGGATGATACAGTGAAATTTGACTGTTGGGCGGCCAATTTGATCTTCAAGTAACTTTACAAATCCCTTCTGTTTTTTGACCACGGCAGGAGCACCATCTGTTGTCACACAAAATATTTTTCTGATATCAACTCCTCGTTCTTCAAAAAGATTTACAAAAGTTTCTGCTATATCTTCCCCCTTTGTTGTGCCATGCATTCTGGGAGCCATATTATTTTTGAAGTTTAAAAAAATGGGATGAGACCCATTGCCATATAATTCAGTGTCCTATCTCTGACCGTGGCTAGCAGCAGATGCTTCAGAGGAAGGAGTGAGAACCCCGGAGTAGGCAGATATAGGATAATCTGTTCCCTCCTCCTGATTTCCAGTAGTTTTTAAAAATTAGTTTGTCCTGAGGCACAAGGTACTCCTTTCTGAAATTTGTGATAATTAACTGATGTGGATATTTTTGATATCCATATAAATGGATGACTTAATTCTTTTATAAGTTAATAGATAGGCTCTACAATTATCTTAAGCTGCTCAGTGCATCATGTTGATTTCCCTGCAAAGATAAGACCTAGTCCCTATTTAGCAGATGGATCAAGCATTATTGGAACTGGGCAAATTAATTGCTAATATTTAGCCAATATATTTGGGTATTTTTTTTACTAAATTGTTCACATGCTTTTGTCATTATTCAACCACTCAGTGAATAAGTTATTCAATCAATTCTTTTTGCCAACTGTCAAAATAGTTAATTTGTGAATAAATTTTCTGTTGTTCATTGTCTGTCTGTTCTAGGTAGTAAACCGGTTCTGCATCAGAGAAGAATCAAAAGGACAAGATAGAACATCTTTTCCTTTAACACTATTCAAGTCAATGGGCCCTACATGTCCTCACTTCCACCCATTTTACTTAACTAAGGTTACTTCTGATTTATATCAATGTACAAGAGATCAGAATCAGGCTCATAGTCTTTTTTTTCTCCCCTTCTTCATCCTAACTTCCATGCTGTTTGTCTGCTCCCATGTCCACACTTCTTCATCCACCCAACTTTCTCTGGCTATTGGTTTATGCCTTGGGTTCATTGTGAGGTGCAAGCCTTGGGCTTGTTTCTTCAACCATCTGAGAGTGCATCCTTAGTTTACTAACCCATGGAGAGGCTTATTACTGCATTGTAATTTTACAGTTCATTTAAAAAGAACTTCTGAACGACAATTTTGTGAGGATTTATGCAATGTATTGTTCCACTCTTAAAAGTAGCTCCTCCTAAAAGGATGCTAGAAAAGAGTAAACAGGCTGGGTCATCCACATTCTGGAAATATATGCACTGCTCTCCGGTTCCTGTAAACACAGGTTATAACCAAATACTGCAGCCTGTTCTTAAAGGGACACTTCCCGTTTCTATGGTTACTTAATAATAATGCACTTATTACCAAAAATAGAAATCAAGCAATATACCAAATATTCAAACAATAATCATTTAGAGATAAATTTGCAGTTTTACAATCAAAAGCCATTTCAACCCATTACATTTATTCCAGAATCCTTGCACAAGGATCTTTTCTCAATTCATATATATTTTGTTGTTGCTTTTTCACCATTTGTTCTTTGTTCAGTTCCTTGGACTGAATAGTCCCTCTAATACCCCTTCTTGTATTCCAGAAACTCAGTTGTCCTTTCAGAAGCAGTTAACAGCCGTTTTCCACTCACTTTCTTTTATAAAAAATAGTTTGGCCTATTTACCAGCTCCCAGTTGAGTTTTTACACTAGAAAGCAGGTTGAAAATGGCTGCACATAAGCTGCTCCTCCAGCAGCAGTGTATCTTTAGGGGAGAAGACAGTTTAAACTGTCACTTTTTCTCCTCCAGGCCCTCAATTCTCTCCTACTTCCAAGTAAGTGACTGACTTCATCTCCCCTCCTCTTAAGCATCTTATTTTGGCTCAAGCTTACTTGACACAGTATAAGAAACATTTGTGCTCTGTCTACACTCCAGCAATAGATGTCAGTAATACTGTCACAGCTGCACCTGTGTGTGATGGGCCACAAGCCCATCCCACTGACAGACAGGCTAACATGCATTCCTGCACTCATGCTGCTCCAGTGAGGTGCATGTGCAGGACATGTTTCTCCTGGAGAAGGGGAGCTGAAAAAGGTGGAACTTGCCCCAGAGAAGGGGGAAGTTTTCCCAGGAGAAGAGGCTTGCTGCTAGTGAGCTCCAGTAGCAAGGGGAGTTAAGCCTGAGGTGGTGGCTAACCTTTTCATCCCTCCCTGCTCCCTCCTTGTTTGGGGACAGGCTGATACCACAAGCCTGATACAGGCCAGGGGCCTTGGAAGGCTGCTCCCAACCAATGACCTGTGGTGGGACCTGGGGAGCACCACCAGGGACTAGAAATGATTGAACCCCAGGAGTGAGCGGAACTGCCTCTGGGAACAGATATTGCCCTGGAGTGGGGGGTTCTCACAGGGGGAAAGAGACTCAAAGAGACTACGGTTAAGTAGGGTTGCCAGGTGTCTGGTTTTTGACTGGAAGGCCCTGTTAAAAAGGGATCCTGTCGGCTCTGGTCAGCACCACTGACTGGGCCATTAGAAGTCTGGTCAGTAGTGCAGCGGGGCTATGGCAGGCTCCCTGGCTGTGCACGGCTCCTGAAAGCGGCCCGGCATGTCCAGCTCCTAGGCAGAGGGGCCGCCACTTGGGCTCCATGAGCTGCCTCTTTCCTGAGCACCGGCTCTGCAGCTCCCATTGGCTGGGAACTGCAACCAATTGGAGCTGCGGGGGCAGTGCCTGCAGATGGGGGCAGCGTGCACACCCACCTGGCTGCACTTCCACCTAGGAGCCAGAGGGAAATGAAGGCTGCTTCCAGGAGCCACCTGAGATAAACTCCACCCGAATGGAGCCTGCACCCCAACCCCCTCCTGTACCCCAGCCTCTTGCCCCATCCTTGAGCCCCCTCCCACACCCAAACTCCTTCCCAGAGCCTGCACTCTGAACCCTCTCCCGCACCCTTGCTCCAACCCTAAGCCTCGTGCCATACTCAAACTCCCTTCTGGAGCCTGCATCCCCTACCCCAGCCCTGAGCTCCCTCCTGCACTCCAAACCCCTCATCCCCAGCCCCACACCAGAGCCCCTACCCCCAGTCAGAGCCCTTTCCTCCCTGCACCTCAACCACTGTCCCAGCCCGGAGCCCCCTTCCACACTCCAAACCCCTAATTTCTAGCCCCACCCTGGAGCCCACACACCCAGCCAAAACCCTCACCCCCTCCCGCACCCCAACACCCTGCCCAGCCTAGTGAAAATGAGCGAGTGAGTGAGGGTGGGGGAGACCGAGCAACAGAGTGGGGGGGATGGAGTGAGTGGGGGCAGAGCCTCGGAGAAGGGGCTGGGCCAGGCAGGGCCTCAGGAAGAGGTGTAGCAGGGGGCAGGGTAAGGGTGCAATCAGAAAGTTGGCAATCCTATAGCTAAACCCAGGCTGAGGGTTGACCTACTACACCGGGCTATGTGCCTGCTAAATATAGTTACACATTTTTCTTGGAGGGCTGGATCCAGCTCCTCTTGAAGTCAATGACAAGTCTCCTCATTGACTTGTATGGGAGCAGGCTCAGGCCCCTCGTTCATCTGTGTTTACCATCATACCCATGCAAACCTCCCCAACTGTCAAACACCACGGATAATCAAAACAACAAATCTGTTGAATTCAAAAGCAGCTGTGGCAAGGTCTGTCTCACTTACAGTTATGGTTTCAACCTCCAAGCCAATTTCTGATGGTTCTGCCCATAACTGACTCCCTTCTTTCCTCTGTGTAACTGCATAATGTGACTTCCTTAAGCCCAAGCTAGACAGATGTACTCTGAATTCCTGTCTCCTGTGTCCTAGCCCTTTTGGAAGTGCAGCACTCTGCACCCAGCAGGTGTTCCTACCACACTGACGGTAATGAAGATGTATTTTTAGAATTGCAAATGAATTCAAGGGTTTCAATAGGATCTTAAAGGACACTTATTTGTTCCAACAGCTGCAAAAGAAAACATAACCATTTGCTGAACCCCCTGCGAGAGTGTCATTTTGTTAAAATTGCCCAGCGTTGCCAGAACAATAACGTGACCCCAGTATTCGGAACAGTAGTGGAGACAGGCCACTAGTATCTTAATTACAGTGTCATATAAACTTGTGCAAAGCAGGTCTGCGTGAGCTGCCAGTGGCTGGCTGTGCCTTGTTGGTTGAGCGAAGTGAGGCCCTACACTTAACTTGATGGTATTTCTCCGTCTGGCTTTCTGTGTGTAATGTAACTGTTGAACACTGCATCCGAAGCATGCAACTCTCTAATCTACCAGGGCTCCTGCTAGGAGCGGCTGAGGGCAGCAGAGGAAGGTTATTCATCTGCTCAGTGTAGCAAAGGGTTGTCTTTGTGTTGCTGAAGGAAAGTCCTTTGTTGCCATGCTACTACTGCCACTGCACTATTCTGCTTTATGATGGATGGCAGATTTGGACACATGCAATACACTGTAGCTGAACAATTCATAGAACCCCTTAAAAGGCTACATACAAAGCTTAATTCAATCTCACAATGGTTTTACATCGGGATAAGTCTGACTCAGAATTGCTCCTGATTTAACACACACGTTATTGAGAGTGGACTCTTGCTTGCTTTATGTACATAGCACACAAGCCCTTTATGAACATGTTAATCTCATCTGAGGTTTGGCTCACTATTATCTGCATTCTTCTAGGCTCTTTTTGATTGTTTTTCCAGACACATACCCCACTGTAATGTACCCCACTCGATAGCACTCAGAAAGCTGGCTTTAATAAAAACCCTGCTGTCTAATATATATTTCTTCCTGGCAAGGCCACATTTATGCTATTTATGTGTCTTTAAAAATACCCCTCAGTATCCTATTTTCCTGTGATTTCCTATATTGGATTTTCCATCTCACCTCTGCCCCATTTCCGCCCCTCATACTTTACCAAGGTTGAATTCATGGAGCTTTGGAACTTTGCGTAAGTTTGTTTGTTCCATTCTGCTTCTTTGTTCCATTCTGGCAGCCAGTGATTGCTGGGGAATAAGGAAGTCCAGGTCACATTCCCTTTCCCATGGCCATACTGCTGGCTAGAAGGGATTTTCGCCAAGGTGGATTATTCCAGTGGCCAGGTAGGGCAGGAGCAGGTGTGAGGTTTTCAGAAATACCTCAGTGAATTAGGAGCACAAACTTTCAATGGGACACCTGCATGTAAGTCCTTTTGGTACTATTGAAAATCCCACCCTGGTCTTCAATGTGTAGTGTCTCTTCCTTCCAAACGTAAAGCCAGCTCAGAGATGTAATTGCACTTCCTTTTTCTAGTTGTAGAAACTGAAGCTGGAAGACATGAAGGGTCTTTTCAAAGGCTCGGTGAAGACTGTGATGCTGTCTAAATATTTCATTTTACACCCACTCTGTCTTTGAACACTTTTTTTTTTTTTGAACAGGCTTGGCCATAATACAATACCACAAGACTTTGATGCTTCAATTCTCCTTTGTCTCAAATCATAAATCCACGGTGGAATAATCTAGCAAAATGAAAGGATGACGTGTGTCTTTGTAATATAAATAAGCTGGCTCCGCAGAGAGCAGTAGGTCAGGAGCATAAGCAGGTATGCTGCAGAATCAAATGTACATTACATTACAGGACCAGAGGCAGTGAGTCTCTTTCTGGTAGCTCTTAACCAAATCCATGAACAGTTAACTGCTAGGATTATTAAGGGATCATACAGTTTATTTTAAAACAGACTGGTTAGCAATTGGTGATATAATTACGTTCATGTATACTTATGAAGTGCTAGCCAGAATGATGCCATTTAGAAAGGAAAGGTGATCTCCACTTTGAAACAGACACGGAGAATGAATTTGAGGTCTTGTTAATAATGTTACTTATTGGCTTCATCACCATGATGCTCCTTTTTTTTTTTGCTGAGGCCCTTTTTACAAAATAGAGAATCACCCTCCACCCCAGGGCATGCGTTTCTTAAGTCAGTGCTGGCACAAATTATTCTTGGAAATATTTCAACCTAACTTATTTTTATTCTATCTTGGATCAATTTTAAAGATTCATTCTTTACCTATATATAGTAAAAGCTATTCTTGCTTGTCAGATAAACAATATTTTGCCCAGCATGCTTGCCATCAGGTTATTTTTACCGCTGGGGCTTTATGTGTAAATTTAGAACATGTCTGGAATTAACACAACATCATTCTTCGAAATATTCAAAACTGCTTTAAAAATAGGATTTGTATTTCACAAACCGTATTCCATTTTGTAGAAATGCATTTCTGAATTTGCCTTATCTGTTACTTTCTATGGAGTGTGAAAGATGGATGTATATTTCAAGATACTCTGTTATGGAGGAAGATTTCAAAGAATTCCAAAAAGATTGTCTTGTAGGCAGGGAAGCCCCATGAATTACATGATTCTGCAGAATCTGCAGCCCTTGCCACAAAACTGTGATCTAGAATTTTAAGGCTTCTAGCACTTATGGCTGTAAAGAAAAACTTTGCAAAGAGCCTAAGACAACAGCTTTAAGGAATGTGTGATCTGCTTCATTTATCTCATTGGAATTTTGGCTTTGAAACCTAATGACTATTATTATTATTTGTATTAGCATATTTATGGACCAGGACCCCATTATGCTGGGTGCTGTATATATACAGAACAAGAAGATGGTGCTTGATCCAATTACAATTTAAGAATAAGAAAATAGATGGAAAAAGAAAAGGAGTACTTGTGGCACCTTAGAGACTAACAAATTTATTAGAGCATAAGCTTTCGTGAGCTACAGCTGATGCTGTAGCTCACGAAAGCTTATGCTCTAATAAATTTGTTAGTCTCTAAGGTGCCACAAGTACTCCTTTTCTTTTTGCGAATACAGACTAACACGGCTGCTACTCTGAAAAAAATAGATGGAAATAGACTTAACTGTTTAACCGGTTGGGCCGGCTCCAACTTTTTTGCCTCCCCAAGCGGCGGAAAAAAACAAACAAACCCGATTGAGTTGCTGCCGATGTGCCACCAAAGTGGAAGGGAGGGAATGAAGGATCCGCTGCCGAATTGCTACCTAAGAGCCGGACGTGCTGTCCCAATAACTGATGGAGTGCCCCCCCTTTCTATTGGCTGCCCCAGGCACCTGCTTCCTTCGCTGGTGCCTGGAGCTGGCCCTGTTAACCGGTGATCTTTTTACCAGAAACATCCATCCAAAGTGCTTATCTCATGATCCCTAACTACCTCCCATACCTACCAGGTGTCAAAAGCCCCAAATGTCCCCATCCCATTTGCCAAAATCCCCTGGTTTTCCCCTGACAGCTTCTACAATGGAAACCTGCATTTGCATTACAAAATCCTGCAGCATATGTAAAGTGAAGTTTTGGGCATCGTAAAACTAAATGTAATATCAAAGGAAATAATGCAAGGAATATTTTACTTGTATTGTCATTTTTTATATTTAATTCAATAAAACCCAATATATTTATCTATGTGAAGTTGCAACAGAATCTCAAATCTGCTGCCCTGGAGAGCTGTAGAATCTAGGTGGCTTGCTACAGAATTCAGGTCAAGCTTGGTGCAGTGTATATGGGGCCTTAATTATATTTTAAAGCCTTTACTGTGTTTCTTGATACTTTAATCTTAAAGAGAGTTCAAGTTTAGCATATACTCACTGGACACAAAGCAACTTGTCCTGGGCATTGAGTTGGCAGTAGTGTCATATTATTATCCATAGAGACTAACAAATTTATTAGAGCATAAGCTTTCGTGAGCTACAGCTCACTTCATCGGATGCATTTGGTGGAAAAAACAGAGGGGAGATTGATATACACACACAGAGAACATGAAACAATGGGTTTATCATACACACTATAAGGAAAGTGATCACTTAAGATAAGCCATTACCAGCAGCGGGGGGAGGGGGGGAGGAGGAAAACCTTTCATGGTGACAAGCAAGGTAGGCTATTTCCAGCAGTTAACAAGAATATCTGAGGAACAGTGGGGGGGGGGGGGGGGGGGAGAAATACCATGGGGAAATAGAAAAGGAGTACTTGTGGCACCTTAGAGACTAACAAATTTATTAGAGCATAAGCTTTCGTGAGCTACAGCTCACTTCATCGGATGCATGGGGAAATAGTTTTACTTTGAAATAGTTTTACTTTGTGTAATGACTCATCCATTCCCAGTCTCTATTCAAGCCTCAGTTAATTGTATCCAGTTTGCAAATTAATTTGAGCTGTAGCTCACGAAAGCTTATGCTCTAATAAATTTGTTAGTCTCTAAGGTGCCACAAGTACTCCTTTTCTTTTTGCGAATGCTGACTAACACGGCTGCTACTCTGAAACCTGTCATTATTCAAGGCACTGAATTTAGCCGTATAGAGTAGAAATCTGTCAACTTCATGAAAAAACTCGTACAGATACAGACAGACATCATCTTCCTCTCCAAATGCAAACAGATGGACATCATACCAAAAGGACTGAAGGTAAAAAATCCATTACAATCTACATATCACACAGACTATGCTGACAGCTTGTGCCACACACTCTCAAAGAAACTGCGGAACCATATGATCAACATCCTCTACAGCAAACAGGGAAAGATTAAGAATGAGCTCTCAAAACTGGATACTCTCATAAGAACCAACCTTCCACACAAACTTCCTCGTGGCTGGACTTTACAAAAACTAGAAAAGCCATTTACAACACACACTTTGCTTCTCTACAAAAGAAAAAGGACACTAAGCTATCTAAACTACTACATGCCACAAGAGGCCACAACAGTGGTTCCCGTAACCGACCCAGCAATATTGTTAATCTATCCAACTATACTCTTAGCCCAGTAGAAGAATCCGTCCTATCTCGGGGCCTCTCCTTTTGCCCCTCCACCCCAACGAACATGATACAGTTCTGTGGTGACCTAGAATCCTATTTTCGACGTCTCAGACTCAAGGAATATTTCCAACACACCTCTGACTAACATATTAACCCACAGAGACCTTCCTACCAACACTACAAAAAGAAGGATTCTGGGTGGACTCCTCCTGAAGGTTGAAACAGCAGCCTGGACTTCTACATAGAGTGCTTCCGCCGACATGCACGAGCTGAAATTGTGGAAAAGCAGCAACGCTTACCCCATAACCTCAGCCATGCAGAACACAGTGCCATCCACAGCCTCAGAAACAACTCTGACATCATAATCAAAAAGGCTGACAAAGGAGGTGCTGTCGTCATCATGAATAGGTCGGAGTATGAACAAGAGGCTACTAGGCAGCTCTCCAACACCACTTTCTACAAGCCATTACCCTCTGATCCCACTGAGGGTTACCAAAAGAAACTACAGCATTTGCTCAAGAAACTCCCTGAAAAAGCACAAGAACAAATCCGCACAGACACACCCCTAGAACCTCGACCTGGGGTATTCTATCTGCTACCCAAGATCCATAAACCTGGAAATCCTGGACGCCCCATCATCTCAGGCATTGGCACCCTGACAGCAGGATTGTCTGGCTATGTAGACTCCCTCCTCAGACCCTACGTTACCAGCACTCCCAGTTATCTTCGAGACACCACTGACTTCCTGAGGAAACTACAGTCCATTGGTGATCTTCCTAAAAACACCATCCTAGCCACTATGGATGTAGAAGCCCTCTACACCAACATTCCACACAAAGATGGACTACAAGCCGTCAGAAACAGTATCCCCGATAATGTCACGGCTAACCTGGTGGCTGAACTTTGTGACTTTGTCCTCACCCATAACTATTTCACATTTGGTGACAATGTATACCTTCAAATCAATGGCACTGCGATGGGTACCCGCATGGCCCCACAGTATGCCAACATTTTTATGGCTGACTTAGAACAACGCTTCCTCAGCTCTCGTCCCCTAATGCCCCTACTCTACTTGTGCTACATTGATGACATCTTCATCATCTGGACCCATGGAAAAGAAGCCCTTGAGGAATTCCACCATGATTTCATCCCACCATCAACCTCAGCCTGGACCAGTCCACACAAGAGATCCACTTCCTGGACACTACGGTGCTAATAAGCGATGGTCACATAAACACCACCCTATATCGGAAACCTACTGACCGCTATTCCTACCTACATGCCTCTAGCTTTCATCCAGATCATACCACATGATCCATTGTCTATAGCCAAGCTCTACGATATAACCGCATTTGCTCCAACCCCTCAGACAGAGACAAACACCTACAAGATCTCTATCATGCATTCCTACAACTACAATACCCACCTGCTGAAGTGAAGAAACAGATTGACAGAGCCAGAAGAGTACCCAGAAGTCACCTACTACAGGACAGGCCCAACAAAGAAAATAACAGAACGCCACTAGCCATCACCTTCAGCCCCCAACTAAAACCTCTCCAACGCATCAGCAAGGATCTACAACCTATCCTGAAGGATGACCCATCACTCTCACAGATCTTGGGAGACAGGCCCTCAGTCTGAAGCAAATACTCACCAGCAACGACACACCACACAACAGAACCACTAACCCAGGAACCTATCCTTGCAACAAAGCCCGTTGCCAACTCTGTCCATATATCTATTCAGGGGATACCATCATAGGGCCTAATCACATCAGCCACACTATCAGAGGCTCGTTCACCTGTGCATCTACCAATGTGATATATGCCATCATGTGCCAGCAATGCCCCTCTGCCATATACATTGGTCAAACTGGACAGTCTCTACGTAATAGAATGAATGGACACAAATCAGACGTCAAGAATTATAACATTCAAAAACCAGTTGGAGAACACTTCAATCTCTCTGGTCACTCGATTACAGACCTAAGAGTGGCTATCCTTTAACAAAAAAGCTTCAAAAACAGACTCCAACGAGAGACTGCTGAATTGGAATTAATTTGCAAACTGGATACAATTAACTTAGGCTTGAATAGAGACTGGGAATGGATGAGTCATTACACAAAGTAAAACTATTTCCCCATGTTATATCTCCCCCCACCCCACCCCCCACTGTTCCTCAGATATTCTTGTTAACTGCTGGAAATAGCCTACCTTGCTTGTCACCATGAAAGGTTTTCCTCCTTCCCCCCCCCCCCCCCCGCTGCTGGTAATGGCTTATCTTAAGTGATCACTCTCCTTACAGTGTGTATGATAAACCCATTGTTTCATGTTCTCTGTGTGTGTATATCAATCTCCCCTCTGTATTTTCCACCAAATGCATCCGATGAAGTGAGCTGTAGCTCACGAAAGCTTATGCTCTAATAAATTTGTTAGTCTCTAAGGTGCCACAAGTACTCCTTTTCTTTTTGCGAATACTGACTAACACGGCTGCTACTCTGAAACCTATTATTATCCATCTCATACAAAGGAAACTGAAGTCTTTTTCTATAAGAATTTTCACAGTTTAAAGTTGCCTGTAAATACAGTTAGCAGGTAAATCAAATCAGACCACTGGACGTGAAATAGTTTCCTACAGTTTTCTCTTAAACAAAATTAATTAAAGCCTCTTTCTATAAGTCAGGAAAGAACTCCCTCAATAAATGAAATACATTCCAGGTGCTGGAATAGTTAACAACACCCCATCCAGTTATATAATACACCCACTTGAATACCAAGAGTATTCTGCAAACTAATAGCCCACATTAATTCCTGGTGTGACTCCAACTGAAATCAATGACGTTACACCAGTGATGAATTTGGATAAATGATTTTAACAATTGCGTATTCAGCTGTATATTAAGGCAAAACACTTTGAACAGGAAGCAAACCCAACCAGCAAAACTGGAATGTGACTGGGAAGGGGGAATTGGGGAGGGGAAAGGGATTGAAAAATAGAAGAACAGGAAACTTTCTTGTTTTTAATTGGAAGGAAAAAAGATCCTAGGGCATTTTTTTGTTCCATTCCAATTTGGAATCTAAGAACTGAGGGGAAGATGGATTGGGTAAGTGGGAGTGCAGGAGGGGAGAATGCACACAGAAATCCAATCACCCATTTCTGATTTTAGAGTCAAAATATGACCCTTCCAATATTAGAATGAAAGGCACTGGGGACAGACTGTGTCGCTCCAAGATATAGTTGGCTCTTGATATGCCTGTAGTAGTTAATGGAGAGATTTTTTGCTCTACTAGGTGTACCAGGAGCCATCCAAAGCCAGGACAATCAGTGAAATGTGAATGAGACCAGAACACAAGGAACTCCAGTTGAGAAGTAGAAAACCTGAATAGCCCCATTCCAAGTCATCACTATGCCATAAGGGTCCATTGGATCAGCCAGTTAGTCATTCCCTCCCCTCCCTGCCAACAGAGGGAGTGTGTGTGTGTGTGTGTGTATGTGTGTGTGTGTGTGTGTGTGTTGATTCTAACAGATTGAGAGGGAGGAGGAACAGGGCTTCAGGTGAGGATGTGAAGATTGAAGGACCTAGATCTGGGATAGTAAAGACAGGAAGCGTTGAGATGGTGTCAAGATTTGAGGAGTCTGCATATACAATTTATGAATTCTGGTTGATGTTATGAAGTCGTTGTTATGAAAGTGTTGTGTTGTGGAATGCCTCTGTTTGGACGTGAAATCCACCATTTGCTGACAAGGACTGGAGAACATCTCTGCCAGACCACAGATAATAGTTGGTAGTTTAAACCTGAAATGGTTTAACTTCCCTTGAGACAATGGATTCATTAAAGCTGGGAAAAGCTAGTTCTTCCAACTGCACGTACTGGAAGGGGAAGTGGAAAATCCACAGGAACAGAATGCAGAAACTAGGTGTTAGTGGGTTGATCAGATTATATGTCCCCCCACCGAGACAAGAACAGGAAGCTTTGAGCAGGAGAGGGCAAGAGATGGGCAGGATTGTGTAGCAGGGATCCAGATCAAATGTGGGGCCAGCCAAGGGCAGAGGAAACTAGCTGACCTAGAGAAGGCTCAATAAGTCTGAAGAGAAGCCTTGAGAGACAGGAGAAGATCCTGGACACCTCAGAGGACTCTTTTCAAGGCTAAAGAACTCTCTAGAATGTGGCGGAACCTGAGGCAGGGAAATGCATATAGGTGTTTTTTATTTTGTCTGAATTTGTGTGTGTCTCATAATAACTAAACTGTGATTAAAATCCAGTGTAAAGTTTGTGGCTGCTTTCACTGCCACTTAACCCTGAAGAGAGAAACTGGAAAGCAGACACACTTTGGTGGGATTCTGAGGGACATGCTGGCAGTCTTGGAGGAAGTCATACTACTAGCATCAGGGCCCAGGCAATTGGACTGCAGTGTCTCCACAGCCCAAAGGGGTGTCAGACACAAGGTCTACATCTGGAGTGTGTGCCTAGAGGTCCAAAGCCAGGGACAGTGTCTAAATTCTGCCCAGCCTCAGCAAGCTAAGGGGAAGTGGGAGTTAGTGTTTGGATCCCCTCACAGCAGGCTGGTGAGTGTCCAGCAGAAGGAGCTCAGCCAGATCTGTGACAGGTAGAACATAAACTCCTGGAATCAGAGACCATTAAAGATGTGAGATGAGGTAAAATTATTAGTAGTAGTATTGTGGTAGAAGGCCCATTGTGCTAGGCACTGCACAAACCTGAAGTAATAGACAGTCCCTACCTTGAAAAGCTTACAGCCTAAATAGACAAGACAGATTCAAGATGTGGATGGGAGGGAAAGGAAAGAACACAAAAGCAGAATGAATAGAGGGATGGTTTGCAAATGGCATGTTCATGATGCATTTTTGGGGGGAGTGGGACCCCCGATGTGTTCAGTGTTATACAAACGTAATAAATGACAGTCCCTTTATGTTTCAAAAGTGCCTGACATGTTGTAGGCACAACTGAGAACTAAATAGTGCTAAACTTGCAGTGGGTTGGCCTGTGGGTTTAGTGGAAGGGAAGGGCCATGCAGAGCCGCTGTAACCCCTGTCTCCAGTCCTGCTGTCTCCCAGACCTACCCTCTCATGGACCCTGTTCGTTCCACAGCATGTATGGTAGAGTTCCCGTGAGGTCTGGAAGAGAATGTTGTTGGTCTAACAATCCCTGCATTCATACATGCCCACCCAAGTCCACTGGGCTTTGTTACCCTCCTCTCAGGGAAGCTGAGAGCAGCTCAAAGACTTTGACATCTAATGAACTTTGTCTAATTTTAAAGGTTTTCAGTGACTATATCCTGGCTTTTGTGCTACAACCACACTATCGTTGAGTAATGCTGATAATTTTATATTCAAGGAAACTAAATAATGATTTCTTTGCTCAGAGTGGCTTTTCTTACAATACATGAACTATTTCTGACTTTAGAGCAGATTAAAGTAACTGCTTGCTCATTTTTGTGGCTAGGAAACCCCTTCATCTTCACTATTTGTCCAGTTTGTGACTTGAAGAATTGCCAAATGTTAAAACACTGGTATTTGAGGGACTTGAAATGTCTAATTTCAGCCTAATAAGAAGCTCCAGACCTTTCACTAAAGTGCCCCAAACCAACACACTTCAGTGTAGGCAGTATAATGAGAGCAGATGGCTCTAATAAACTGAAGTGTCCAGTTACTGAAAGTCTTCTATTAATGGGAATTTCCAGAGCTCCTAGCAATGAGGCTGCAGGACAAACAACAACTTTATTCGTTGATAGCACCTTTCATCTGCTGTTACAAAGATGGGTATTTCCCCTCCCCCATTTTTACAGCCAGGGGACCTGAAGCACAGCACAGTTAAATGCCATTTCCACGGTGTACCAGTGAAGCAGTAGCAGAGTTGGGAATAGACTCCAGGTCTCCTGACTCCCAGCCTCTGCATCTCCCTGTGACTCTTTCCCTAGCTTCTTTTTGCAGTTCTGAGTGTGTCCAGTTTTTGTATTCCGTTCCCACTTTCACAACTGGACGCAGCACAAAGACCTAAGAAATTCTAGCAATGGGCTGACTGTCATGCATCTGATTTTTCCATGGCTCTTCACTTTGTGTAGTTATGTACACCGCTGCAAAGCCAGTGTAAGACCCCAGCATTCTGATTTGGTTTTTCATCCCCTTTGTACTCATTTTGCACAAGTGAGTATAGTAAATGATTAGGCACTACATGAGACAATGGTGAATCAGGCCCCACATCCTGATTAATGGGGAAAGAACGTCAAGAGGTTTGTTCAGATAAACATTCACAAGTTTATTCGATACTCACTCAAATATCTTAGGTCTAGACTCTGGGCAGCTATCCCACGGGAACAGGCTTCCTGGCAAGCTTTTTGGTACTTCCAGCCATCAGCAATGTTTGAAATGCAGCACAAATAGCTTTTCTCAAGCTTTTCTTTCTACAACTGGCCCTGGCCAACACAAGAGCGCAGCGGCATGAAAATTCAGAGCGCAAATGCACAGTGAGCATGAGTGAATTCAAGTGCAGGTAGAAAAGGTATTGTTAAATAGCTGCTTCTCAGAAAGAGACGGAACAAAGGGGTGGAGAAGGGGTGATCAAATGAATGTGGGAAGGCTATTCCCAATGAAAGGTGCTGACCCACCACTCCAGCATAACTGCCTTTCTTCCTTCTGCTGTGTAGACAATGAACTCCACATGGCTGGGTGGGTGTGTCCCCAAGGCCTGGTTGGAAGAACTGGGAAATTGCTGCTCTGTGCAATCCCCTAAATCATTCTAACTTCCTGTTCTTCTGAACAGCCAGAACCCTCCCTACAGCTTTTCTACTCCAGGGAGAGGGTTGGGCAAGTTCAGAAAGAGCATCACATTGTGGACACAAGGCAAAGACTAGACTCTCTTGACAATGTGGTCTACCACCGGGGATGATGTGAAAAGTGGCAGTGCCTCATGAGTCACAGACCTGCCATTCCCTCCATGACTTTTAATGTGTGAAGAGGAGAATGTTGACAAGTGTCTTGCTTAGATTATTAGTATAATCAATAATAATAAATGTCTTGCTTAGATTCTAAGCTCTTTGGGGCAAGGACCATCATTTTGTTTTGTTTGTATAACACCTACCACAGTGGGGTCCTGGTCCATGACGGGGGGGCCTAAACACTACCAAAAACACTAATAAAGAATATTAACAATGCGATTAGCTACCTAATAGCCCTTTTTTTTCCTACAGAGCCACCACCACTCCCTCCATTATGAAAGACAGTACTGAAAAAATCAATTGCCTTTATTGAACTTTCTTGGCTATGTGTGTGTTGGGGGGGGGCAGGAGGGCGTGTTTACTGTGTTTTTGAAAGACTCAAACTGTGTGCAATTTATACAATGACATAATTTTAAATCCTTTGATAGCTCTTAGAATTTAGAGGTGGAAAAGATGCATATAATTAATTCCCAGGGATTAATGCAAGAACAATTGGATGGGGTGAGGTGGCACTATAAGTTATTTACTAGCTGTTGTAAAGGGTGTAAATTTTTTTTTTTAACAAAACATTTACTTTTTGCCTTCCCTTTCCTGTACCCATTTTCTACATGCTATCTTCTCCCACTCATCATGGAATCTGTGGCAGTGACATGAAGCTGTGGCTGCAGGACTGAAGAAATCGGGTAGGTCTGATTTTAGGAGTGAAAAAGAGGTGAAGTTATAGTGTGGTATCTTTAAAAATGAAGTTAATGGCACAAGTTGTCCTTTCTTCTTCTTCTGCAGCTGGCTCCAAAATGCTGATGTGACTTTCCCATTTGGTATTATGTTATTTTGTTTTAACCTCCCCAACTCCTGCCTTGTTTACTCATGTTAGTATAGCTGAAATGGTTCCCCTGCTGTTTTCATTGTTGTTTTTAGTTCCTTTGCTCATTTCAGCAGGCTGTAGCATTTTTTCCCTCTACCTTTAATCTTTAAGTCAATTATGGAGAAGAGAAGAAAGCTGCCACATGTTCTGTTTCTCACCGGAACAATAAGTCTCCGTCCTGTCTTGTTGGAAGATGGGTAGAACAAGCTGAAATTTTCTGGCAGCACTGTAGATTTCCTCTCTATACTTACTCCATTTTCCATACTGGACATGACCATATATGGAAGGCATAGAAAAAGGTGTTGGGGGGGGGAAGGAAGAGCATTTATTTTACTAGGGAGCTAGATCATCAGACCCATTAAGTCTGCTTTGCTGTGGCCCCTCAGGTAAAGTTGCCTGATTTAAGCCTGCTATGGCCACCTAACGATTCTCCTAACATGGAGAAATACCTGGATGGCATAGAACTGCTGTAGCTGGATCTACAGGGCCTCTTTCCAACTCCTATTGCAGGGACTGTGGTCGGGAGGAAGGATATGTGGCTGCAGAGCCTCTGCACTTCAATCATCCACAGCTGCTGGAAGCCCCCCTGGGTGCCCCTAGCTGCTGGTGTAGTTAAGAACAGCCCTGAGGCTGCACTAAACTATACCAAGGACCAGACACAGAATTGGCCACACGATCAGGGAACTACCCATAGCAACTCTGCACCTTTGCCTCTTGGCTATGCTTGGTGCTTATCAGGTGCAGCAGAGAACCTGGTCCAGTGTTTTCAGTTTATGGTGTTTGGCTTTTGACAAATTCTGGATCTGGTTTTTGGAATAAAACTTGTTTGGGGCTGTTTCAAGAAATAGATTTCCTTTAATTATTTAATCCTCCTCCTCTGTTCCTCTCTGGGATGCGCTCTTAGGGAAAAGCTCCACAGAGAGCTTGGAGACCTCATGGGCCACCAACTTCATCTACAAAGATGTTTATTTTGGTAAATTCTTAGTGGTTTTAACTTAAATGGGAAAAACCCACCATATAAACAATCTTATGCACTAGTTCTCTCTCTTACACTTGGAGTGCAAGTTCTTTGGGGTGAGGATTCTCTCTCCATTACATGTCTGTATGGTGGCTAGCACAACGGGGTCCTGATCCCTGAGTGATAGTCTCTAGATGCTGCCCAAGTACAAACGAACTGGTCACCAACAAGTCCATCTTGTGTATGAAAGAATGTAGACAATAAAATTTAAAAAGCAAAGTAGTGGTCCTTTCTCCAGTACAATCCAAGAGTCTGCCATGGCTGGAATTATGCGAGGCTGCTGTGTGGCAGGTTCAAGGAATCCCCACCCAGCCAGACTCTAAAGAAGTAATGTAGCCCCCATTAGCTTAATTTCTAAGCAGTTTACAATCTTCAGTGTATTTATCCTGACGACATCCCTGTGAGAGGGGGAAGTGCTGTTATCTCATTTTACATATGGGGAACTGAGGCCCAGATCCACAAAGGTATTTAGGCACCCAACTCCCCTTGAAATAATACGTTCAAGGGTCTGAGAGACTAAGGGACTCACCCACGATCACACAGGAAGTCTACAGCAGATCAGTGAACTGAACCTGTTGCCCAAGTCCCAAGCTAGCAACCTAATGCCTAGACAGACGTTCCTTCCTCCCAGACTAAATCTTGCCCTTCCTATCATTAGGGGTAACACATTTTGTCTAGTAAAAGCAACCCTGAGCTGTGCTTTTTGTCTTTCATTCATAACTGGAGCTTCTACTTTTATTTAATTAAACTTCTTGCATAAGGAGAAATCATTTTCTGCACAATTTTTCTGCCACTAACACTCAGCCTGGGTAGCTAGAGCACCTAAAGCGGGTCTGCAGAATGTCCTGCAAGATGAAAATTTGAGATGGTACCCGAGTAGATTTAGCAGTTTCAGTTCACAAGCAGGTTAGTAAACACCTGCATTTTGCTTTGATTTTCAAGTCTGACCAAACTCCTCAAAGCTGCTGATTCTTGCATGGGTTCAACCTGAAATCATAAATCCATCCATGGAGCTTGTGGGTCTAAAATATTTTCAGGGCTATTCTAGAATTCCGGCTCATTTTATCTTAATCTTGACTGAAAGTCAGCCAAGATTTGCTAAGTAGTTTACAATCCTTGTTGTTTAGCATTAGCGTGTACAAGGTGCATCTCAGAAGATGACAAATGATTGTAAGCTTATTCAGTCAAAATGATCTCTAAGTACAACTTTGGTGAACTTGGGCTGAGTTGCAGGGAAATTGTCAGGTTTTGGATTCTGATGAGAGAGTTTTAGCTCTGTTGCCAAAAGGCATATGTAACCACTATTCAGTGAGTGTTTTACACATCTGCTTCTGTGTCTGATCCAGATCTGAGCCAAATTTGCTACAGCTTTTAGCTTCAGTTCAAGTTGCAGGGGCCTATGGTTTTAGCCTTAGAGGTCCTAGGTTCAATCTCTGGGGATGACCAAAAGGCCAGTTATTACACAGACTGGAAAGTTCACAACCCAATCAGTGATTATCTGGATGTAATCATAAACCCCCAGAATGATTGCTCTGATGTGGATTCTTTCTGCACATTGAGGAAAGATTCAAAGCAGCCACATCCTCCCCAGCCCAAAGATGATGTTATGCAACCATTAGACTTTTATTTGGGGAGCATACTCAGATCATTAATTTCATTTGTGTTCCTTTAAGAGCAAAGGAAACAACTCTTTGCAATACTGACTCTTGCCACTTCTAACATCAGACATGGAAACTTCACTGGATGGAAGAATTTTCTCAATTTAACCTATGATACAGACACTGTTTACAGATTTTATTGCAGTTAGGGTGTTTGCATGCTCTGGCATCTTCTCTATTCTGCACCTTTAGCAAAGCCTCTCATTTGATTTGAGCCTCTTTATCTCAGGAGAGCTGCATAGAAATCTTGGCTTGAAAGCACTGGAAGATCCAATCCTTACCACTTCTCTACCCAAAAGGGCTTAAGAATAGATCCCATATCCTGTGCCTGGCAGCATATCATACTACAGTTAGTAGCTTTGCTAGGCATGTAACTAGGGCAGGGGTTCTCAAACTTCATTGCACCGTGACCCCCTTTCTAACAAAAATTACTACATGACCCCAGGAGGGGATGCTGAAGCCCGAGCCCAAAGGCTTCAGCTCTAGGCCCCAGAAAGTCTAAGCCAGCCCTGATGACCCCATTAAAATAGGGACATGACCCACTTTGGGGTCCTAACCCACAGTCTGAGAATTATTGAACTAGGGTAACTTTGCACTTGGCTGGTAACATATCAGAATAAAAAGGGCTAGCAAGATTTTCATATACCTTGGAATACATCTTGGTGCTAACTCACTTGTTTAAGATCACATTGAAGAATGAGAAGGGTGTTCCAAGTTTTTAAAATAAGCTAGAAAAAATTCTTGAAGAGTTCCTATGGCTGCAAAATGCCAGCATACTGGGAGCAGACATAGTGTGGGGGTATTTGAAGTAGTGAAACCACAAGAAATGCATAAATAATTCTTTAGTATTCCAGCTGCAGAAATGGAAATAGCACCTCATGGCAGATTGATGTATTGCACTGGAACAGAGTGGCCTGGCTTGTCAGCATCTGTGATTAGCAAGATGATTCTATTAGTTTTGTACAAAGCACAGACAGACATCTCTGGGGACTCAGTTTAGGTACATAAGTCCTGGAAAGCAAATACAAATGTATGCAGTCAAAAATAAGGGAGAAGTTTTAGGGAAGCAATTACCCTGTTTACATTTTTTTCAGGATGGTAGAGTTAGTCTTACCAAAAAGTGCCAGAGTTTATTTGCCACAGGCAAGCAGGTCCTCTGTTTTATACCTGCTCTGTAAGATGGCACCACCAACAGAAGGGAGGGAAGGTAGCTTCAGTGCTGAATCAGAATTCCTATTGCTTCCGGCGACTTCTGGACATTCCTTGGAGGTCTCCCACCTAAGCACTCATGCAGCTTAGTTTATGGTGGGTTTCAGAGTAGCAGCCGTGTTAGTCTGTATTCGCAAAAAGAAAAGGAGTACTTGTGGCACCTTAGAGACTAACAAATTTATTAGAGCATAAGCTTTCGTGAGCTACAGCTCACTACATCGGATGCATTTGGTGGAAAAAACAGAGGAGAGATTTATATACACACACAGAGAACATGAAACAATGGGTTTATCATACACACTGTAAGGAGAGTGATCACTTAAGATAAGCCATCACCAGCCTAACTCCTGAAGGTCGAAACAGCAGCCTGGATTTCTACATAGAGTGCTTCCGCTGACGTGCACGAGCTGAAATTGTGGAAAAGCAGCAACGCTTACCCCATAACCTCAGCCATGCAGAACACAGTGCCATCCCCAGCCTCAGAAACAACTCTGACATCATAATCAAAAAGGCTGACAAAGGAGGTGCTGTCGTCATCATGAATAGGTCGGAGTATGAACAAGAGGCTACTAGGCAGCTCTCCAACACCACTTTCTACAAGCCATTACCCTCTGATCCCACTGAGAATTACCAAAAGAAACTACAGCATTTGCTCAAGAAACTCCCTGAAAAAGCACAAGAACAAATCCGCACAGACACACCCCTAGAACCTCAACCTGGGGTATTCTATCTGCTACCCAAGATCCATAAACCTGGAAATCCTGGACGCCCCATCATTTCAGGCATTGGCACCCTGACAGCAGGATTGTCTGGCTATGTAGACTCCCTCCTCAGGCCCTTCGTTACCAGCACTCCCAGCTATCTTCGAGACACCACTGACTTCCTGAGGAAACTACAGTCCATTGGTGATCTTCCTAAAAACACCATCCTAGCCACTATGGATGTAGAAGACCTCTACACCAACATTCCACACAAAGATGGACTACAAGCCGTCAGGAACAGTATCCCCGATACTGTCACGGCTAACCTGGTGGCTGAACTTTGTGACTTTGTCCTCACCCATAACTATTTCACATTTGGTGACAATGTATACCTTCAAATCAGCGGCACTGCGATGGGTACCCGCATGGCCCCACAGTATGCCAACATTTTTATGGCTGACTTAGAACAACGCTTCCTCAGCTCTCGTCCCCTAATGCCCCTACTCTACTTGCGCTACATTGATGACATCTTCATCATCTGGACCCATGGAAAAGAAGCCCTTGAGGAATTCCACCATGATTTCATCCCACCATCAATCTCAGCCTGGACCAGTCCACACAAGAGATCCACTTCCTGGACACTACGGTGCTAATAAGCGATGGTCACATAAACACCACCCTATATCGGAAACCTACTGACCGCTATTCCTACCTACATGCCTCTAGCTTTCATCCAGATCATACCACACGATCCATTGTCTACAGCCAAGCTCCTACGATATAACCGCATTTGCTCCAACCCCTCAGACAGAGACAAACACCTACAAGATCTCTATTATGCATTCCTACAACTACTATACCCACCTGCTGAAGTGAAGAAACAGATTGACAGAGCCAGAAGAGTACCCAGAAGTCACCTACTACAGGACAGGTCCAACAAAGAAAACAACAGAACGCCACTAGCCATCACCTTCAGCCTCCAACTAAAACCTCTCCAATGCATCATCAAGGATCTACAACCTATCCTGAAGGACGACCCATCACTCTCACAGATCTTGGGAGACAGGCCAGTCCTTGCTTACAGACAGCCCCCCAATCTGAAGCAAATACTCACCAGCAACCACACACCACACAACAGAACCACTAACCCAGGAAGCTATCCTTGCAACAAAGCCCGTTGCCAACTCTGTCCACATATCTATTCAGGGGATACCATCATAGGGCCTAATCACGTCAGCCACACTATCAGAGGCTCGTTCACCTGCGCATCTACCAATGTGATATATGCCATCATGTGCCAGCAATGCCCCTCTGCCATGTACATTGGCCAAACTGGACAGTCTCTATGTAAAAGAATGAATGGACACAAATCAGACGTCAACAATTATAACATTCAAAAACCAGTTGGAGAACACTTCAATCTCTCTGGTCACTCGATTACAGACCTAAGAGTGGCTATCCTTCAACAAAAAAGCTTCAAAAACAGACTCCAACGAGAGACTGCTGAATTGGAATTAATTTGCAAACTGGATACAATTTACTTAGGCTTGAATAGAGACTGGGAATGGATGAGTCATTACACAAAGTAAAACTATTTCCCCATGGTATTTCTCCCCCCCCCCACCACACCCCCCACTGTTCCTCTGATATTCTTGTTAACTGCTGGAAATAGCCTACCTTGCTTGTCACCATGAAAGGTTTTCCTCCTTCCCCCGCCCCTGCTGCTGGTGATGGCTTATCTTAAGTGATCACTCTCCTTACAGTGTGTATGATAAACCCATTTTTTCATGTTCTCTGTGTGTGTATATAAATCTCTCCTCTGTTTTTTCCACCAAATGCATCAGATGAAGTGAGCTGTAGCTCACGAAAGCTTATGCTCTAATAAATTTGTTAGTCTCTAAGGTGCCACAAGTACTCCTTTTCTTCTTAGTTTATGGTGGTATCCCGTAAAATCCCACAAGGTGGTAGAACTGCAGCTCATATAGGGTCTTTCATCAGAGGAGATCCATGCAGTATTCAGGGGATCTCAGCCATAAATACTCACATTCTTGTTAGGTAGACATCATTTTAGAGTTGGGGAAAAGTGCTTCTTTGAACTCAACATTGGAAATATATACACAAATTTTTGTAAGCCAAATATGTTTGCAAGCATGAGAATCACATTTACCTTGGAACTTTGAGGATATTAAGCAAGACTAGGAGCTTGTCTACATACACACTAATACTGTTAGTGCTTTAATTATGCTGCTATAGTTACGGTAATTCAACCCCTCTCCCCCTGCTTGTGTGGATGCACTTATATTGGTATAAAGGTGCCTTATACTGGTATAGCTACTATAAAGGAAGAGGAATAAGCTATACTACTATAAGGCACAATGTATGAGTTATACCAATATAACCACATCTTCTCAAGGCAGGGGAGTTTTTCTGCTTTAGCTGTTTTGGTAGAAAAAAAACCACATCCTTCACCAAAAAATTAAATTGGTATAAAAAGTGTGTAGAATAGGCCTAGAGCTGCTCAAAAAAGGTGAAGCCTGTGGAAAAAAGTGAGGCATTTTTCTTCTCCTGTCAGAGACTAGATTAGTCTTTTTTTATAAAGTTTAAGAGACCAATTTAACACATTTCCTCCCCTCTTCCATTCTAGCCCCTCCCTTTTTTGAGGGGGAGGGGGAAAGGAAGTTTAAAAACCCTAAATATCTTCAAGAATTTTCATTTAAAAAAAAAGCCCTTTTTTCAAATGAAGATTTTTTTTTTTAAAGTGTTCTAGGCAGCTCTACTGAAGTGAGGTAGCATGTAGTGTTTAGCCATGTGAAGCAGCCTCAATCACAGAGCAAGGCTAGGTCTATGTTTAATAAGGGGAAAGTTTTCACATCAAGGAAATATTCCAGAATATTGCTTCTACTGAGGTTTTAAAACCTTCAGTGTTTATATCCTCTACTCTTGGTGGAAATAGGTCCTTGCAGTAATGGGAGGAGGGTTGGATGTCAAGGCAAGGGATATTGTTACTAGAGCCACTCGAAAGCAAAGGCAGTTTCACAAAAAGCTTAAATCCCAGAATATTTCCACGCTAGAGGATTTGAAATGGAACCCCTTTGTTTTCTTGAAATGAAGGTACTTCCTCCTCCCTCCCCCCCCGCAAACCTTTTGAATTTGTGGCTTCCTATTTTCTCACATTTGCAACCCACTATACCAGTGTGACTGGTGGGTCTACTTTTTGCTACTCAAAATTTCTCAAGCCCTCCAACTTTTAAAGAGTGGCAGAGTTCTATTTTGCTTTGCCCGAAGCAAGGAAGTTTTGAAGAGTTACACAGAGGCAAAATAGGGGAGGCAACAAACAAACAAAAAAACCAACTCAACAGTTCTATTGCAGAAAGAAATGCAGATTCCATTTTTGGTTTCACCAGGAAGCTTTTTTACAAGACGACAGGTTTCAGAGTAGTAGCCATGTTAGTCTGTATTCGCAAAAAGAAAAGTAGTACTTGTGGCACCTTAGAGACTAACAAATTCCTCCAACGAGAGACTGCTGAATTGGAATTAATTTGCAAACTGGATACAATTAATTTAGGCTTGACTAGAGCCTGGGAGTGGATGGGTCATTACACAAAGTAAAACTATTTCCCCCATGTTATTTCCGCCCCCCCTCTTCCACCCCTCACTGTTCCTCAGACATTCTTGTCAACTGCTGGAAATGGCCCACCTTGATTATCACTACAAAAGGTTTTCTTCCTCCCCTCTTCCCCTCCCCCCCCCCCGCTGGTAATAGCTCATCTTAAGTGATCAGTCTCCTTACAGTGTGTATGATAACACCCATTGTTTCATGTTCTCTTTGTATATAAATCATCTTCCCATTGTATTTTCCACTGAATGCATCTGATGAAGTGAGATGTAGCTCACGAAAGCTTATGCTCAAATAAATTTGTTAGTCTAAGGTGCCACAATTACTACTTTTCTTTTTACAAAAAGTTTGTTTTGAAAAGAGGCCTTTTTGGTTTTTTTTGTTTTTTTTTTTAAAGTGACTCTCCCTAGCAGTTATCAATAACCTACAGATTGGACAGCTGAAATAAGATATTTAAACTAAGTTAGTGGAGCAGGACTGGTTGTTTAGAACAGTGGTTCTCAAAGCCAGCCCACTGTTTGTTCAGGGAAAGCCCCTGCCGGGCCAGACTGGTTTGTTTACTTCTGCATCCGCAGGTTTGGCCAATCACCACAGGTTCACCGCTGCAGGCCAATGGGGGCTGTGGGAAGGGCAGCCAGCACGTCCCTTGGCCCGCACCACTTTCTGCAGCCCCCATTGGCCTGGAGCGGTGAACTGCGGCCAGTGGGAGCCACAATTGGCCGAACTTGTGGTCGCGGCAGGTAAACAAACTGGTCCAGCCCAGCAGGGGCTTTCCCTGAACAAGTGGTGGACTGGCTTTGCGAACCACTGGTTTAGAATACATATGACAAACATATGCATGGCTTTGTTATTAACACTGCAATACTACAACTGAATCCACGGGGGCGGGGAAAAAGGGGAGTCCTCTGGCAGCCCCATAGACTTCAATAGAGCTCCATGCAGGCATAGATGTCCATCTTGTAGAAATAGTTGCATGACTGGGACTAAATGAACACCCTTCTCTTAACCATACAAGCAATGTTAAGGGGATGGGGTGGGGGTGGGGGGAAGCTGGAACATGATCTTCTGCTTGATTTTCTTTCAATATCCATTCATTTGTTTTGCAGTAGAGCAGTCAGAAGGAACAATTTTTCAAGTTACACAGATGTAATAAGCTCTCTTGCCTAAATGGTTTTCACTCAGCAGGGGGAAGTCATGCAAACAGCTAGTTTTAGTTAGTGTACTAATTTTTTTTTTTTTTTATAAATTAAAGTGACATTAGTAAGTCATGGCAGAAACCCTCCTGTCTCACCTACCAGCACTCTGTTGTTTGGTTTAAGTGTGATGGCAAGTTATAGTGGACATCAGCCCAGCTGTCTCTTAGCAAAGGAGAGAAGGATCTGTACCTACAAAAGTTAGATGGTTTTAGACTCTATGAAGTAACAAGGAGAATTAGTTTAGGGATCTGATATTTAATCTTTGGAAGAAATTAAAAAATGAACGGGTATCAATTAAGGTTTTTGCCTACAGTGGAAGAGCTAGGGCAAATTCTTGTGTGTCCTAAAGACTAGGGATGCTACCCACCATTCCAGCAATAAAGGAACTGAAATTTCAGGTCCAAGATTCTGCTTATTCTTTGAACAGTTTCTATGCAGAAGAATGGGCTAGTTCTCAAGTAGGTCAAACCCTTATAACTGTCTGGTGTCCTTTAAAATGTACTAAGCCATTTCAAGCTCTGCTCTTTAAAAGCATAGAATTACACTTTAATGTAGTAAGCAGGCATTATATGCTAGTTAAGTGATTTAATAGAGTCCAGCTGCATTTGCTTTATGGGAGGACTTGCAAAACTCCACTCAAAGATTGAAGAGTCCTTCCATTATATAGCTGCTTGTGTCCTGTAAGAAAGCGGTAGTCTTTCTAGTCTGAAAGAAGTGTTCTTGACCATATTAGAGATTAGCCTTTTTATTATTATGCATATTTGAGAATCAGTTTACAGGTTTTTTTTTGTATAATGGTGTTTAGGAACTAGAAATTTTTGCTACAGTAGATAGTCTCACTGCTAAGGGAATGGTTTGTTCTAGTTGTCAAAACTAAGATCAGTGTTCTAAACTATAGCTTAGAAGTATAAAAAACAGCAAACCCATGTTTAGCAACTCCAAATATGCAACATTAACCCATTATCTTGCCACTTAGGCATTTATCTATAAAACCCAGATGTTTTAGGACACAAAAAAGTGCTTGTTTATAGAGGTTATCAGCCTGTAAGAGACTATTCAGCATTGAATTGTTATTCTGACCCTTACATGTTAGCTTTGATCCATGACTGGAGGACTTTAAACTGCAAAGATGATAGTAGTATAATTCACCCAAGCTTCACAAAAGAAGAGCTCTACTAGATAACCTTTTCCTATCAGTTAGTCACTGCTCTAAAATTAATAGCAAACAATTAAACTGTTTTCTTTGATAAAGAAATAAAGGAAATGAGTTTGTAGCACTGGATACTAGGTCTTCTAAGAGGAGAGCCCTTAAAGAGGAGAATTAATATAGCTCGATATGGTGGATACATTTTTCTCATGCAGTTGTCTGCAGGGAAGTCCCTTTAAAAACATTTGCAGTGAACAACAGATGGCCTGGATTCATCATATTCCAGTTTGGTGATCCACATTTGTTGGAAAGTGGAGAGAGAAGCCAAGATGGAGCCACCAATCCAGACAGAGTATTTACACTCAGGAAGGGCGATGATTTTGATTTAAGTAGTACTTGGTGCCAGGGAAGCAATCTCTTTCTGCATCCGGTCAGCAATGCCTGGGTACAGGGCGCTGCCCCCAGACAGCACCGTATTGGCATATGGTCCTTGCAGATGTCCACATCATATTTCATGATAGAGTTGAAGTTAGTCTCATGGATGCTGCAGGATTCCATGCCCAGGAAGGCTGGCTGGCAAAGGGCCTCAGAGTAGCAGAACCTCTCATTGCCTAAGGTGATCACCTGCCCATCAGGTAGTTCATAGCTCTTCTCTAGTGAAGAGGAGATGGCGGATGTGGCCATTTCCTGCTCAAAATCCAAGGCAACATAGCATAGCTTCTCCTTGACATCATGCACAATCTCCTTCTCATCTGTGGTGGTGAAGCTGTAGCCTCTCGGTCAGGATTTTCATGCATTTGGCCAGGATCTAACTGACTGCCAGGTCTAGCTAGAGACTAGCATAGGGCAGGGCATAGCCATCATAGATGGGGACTGTATGGGTAACCCCATCACCAGAATCCATCACAATGCCTGTGGTGTGGCTAGAGGCATAGAGAGATAGCACAGCCTGGATAGCCATATACATAGCTGGTGTGTTGAAGGTCTCAAATATGATCTGAGTCATCTTCTCCCTGTTAGCCTTAGGGGAGCCTCACTAAGCAATAATGGATGCTCCTCAGGGGCCACCCGCAGCTCATTGTAGAAAGTGTGGTGCTAAATCTTCTCTATGTCATCCCAGTTAGTAACAATGCCATGTTCAATAGGGTACTTCAGCATCAGGATACCGAGCTTACTTTAAAAAAAAAAAGGAAGTACCCACGCTTACTTTGGGCTTCATCCCCAACATAGCTGTCCTTCTGGGTCATCCCCATCATCACACCCTGTGACCCTGGTGCCTAGGGCACCCCACAATGGAGAGGAACATAGCATGGGGAAGGCATCATCCCCAGCAAACCCAGCCTTGCACTTATCAGAGCCATTGTCCACAACTAGACCAGCAATCTCTTCATCAGCCATGGCAATTAACAGACAGAGGGAGCAGATTAGTGACTACTAGGAAGATATTTTCATATTCATTGCTGCTGGAGAAGTAATAAGAGAGGAATGAGCCTCTGTCATATTTAAAGGCAGCTGGGTCTCAGCATGAGCCTGCCCACCAACCTCCCCCACATCTCCCAGTAGGAGGATCTCTTGGCAAAACACCATTTCATTGGTTCACTGTTGTGTAGGCTGCAGCTCGTGCTCCTATTCAGACAGCTTCTCCCCTATTAGCAGTAGCCACTAGAATATTATTGGCCTCAGATGGATAATTGAGCCTCTTCCTCTGAATTGCAATCACTTGCTCTTCTCTCTGCACAAAAGGGTTTAGGGAAGTAAGGACACCCATCTGCCTTGAGTAGAGGAAGGTAAGTGATATGTATTTACAGTAGCTAGGGAGAGTAGGTATTTACAGGTGCTAACTGAATGCTTGGCATTAGCATAGTACTTGGTAATTACATGCCTTAGGTTAACCATAAGGAACCTAATGAGAACTAAAAAGAAAAGGAGTACCGGTGGCACCTTAGAGACTAACAAATTTATTAGAGCATAAGCTTTCGTGAGCTACAGCTCACTTCATCAGATGCATATCAATGAGAACTAGATTCTGTTCCCATTAAAGTCAATGTGGAGGCTGAATCCTTAACACCACAGTGGACCCTTCTCTTAAAGCTTTGTAGGGCTGTTAAAGCATTAAGGGAGGAAGGTAGATTTGTGCTCTCTAGGGAGCTAAAGGCTGCGGGGGACGCTTTTGGTCCTGAAAATGTTTCTGCCTTGTCCGCAAACACTGATTGTGTGGAAAAGGGGGACGAGGGGAGAGGAACTTTTTTATGCAATAGACTTGGGCACATAAAGGCCTGTAAGAGGAGATGTAATGGGTTCAGGCTATAGCTTATAGCTGCCCTAAAGAAAGCTGTCTTCTTAATAACTGAAGCCTTTGGATATTTCATGTTGTTTCAGCTTTTCAATAAGAACAATTTATATCTTCCAAAAAGCTGTGTTTTAAATGCCCAACAGCTGTTCAGGATGCTAATTTCTTAGGGTCATCTTTTGGGGCTGGCTTCTTTTCTGACTTAAGAATGGGTTTTGTGCAGGCATTGACTGGTAGCTTACGAGGCCTCTTCTTTTCTCTTCTTTTCTTTTCTGTGTGTTCATGAGAGGTAGAGGAAAGCTTAAGCTACAATGAATTTGCCTTTGAAATATGTATTTGCCAGACCTTTCAGACTGGCAGAGAGAATGTAGACAGTAGGTACCCCGACATATAAAGAAAATGTTGTGCCTTCTGTAAATTCAGAACGCCACAAAACACAAGTCCCTTTAATTAGGAGCTCCACCCTATAGAGAATTCCACACAGTTAGCCCACACTTAATACTATCATTTGCCAAAGTATGGCTTTAAGGAAGAAGTTTTGAAATGCAGATCTTTGGGATTTTATATACAGAATGTGCTAAGAAAAACAGGATGAGTATAAGGTATAGTTTTCATATTTAAATCCCTTCAATGAACTATTGACCTACATCCTCAAATTCCACAGCAGTAAGTGGGCTGGAACTTAAGTGTTTGCTTTATTGCTGGCCCAGCAAAAACAAAGGTCTTTGAATGTCAGTGGGTAAGTGAACTCTGCTGGAAGAAAATGCATTTAAAAAGGGGCAATACTGACCTGACTATTAGAACATTGACAGGTGCGAGAGAAATACCTACTGACAGGATAAAGAAGAGAACCCACTTTTGCTGGATGTACTGGTAGCACTTGCTACTTGATTGCTGCTGGAGTGAGAACCTTTTTCATGGTGAACCCCCTCTCTAAGCCTCGTTAGGGGGGCAAAGTGCTCTTGTGTGTGTGTATATGTATATGTAACTCTAGCTCTAGTAGCTCTGATTCTGTGTTTCACCTTCTGCAGTCCATTATCCCTGAACCAGTGTGAGTGGCTGATTCTGACTAGACCCACTAGCACAGATTTCAACAGCTATGCATGGTGCAAGGCAATAGGAAAAGTTGTTTTCTGTTCTCTTGTGTAGAACACTATTGCTGCAATAGTGTCATGTACTTACTAGAGGCAGGGCTGAGACAGCCCCTATTATTAAGCTTGCCTGACACTTCCTATTATAAGACTCTGTTTTCAGTTACTTATAACTTTGCCAGACTTAATCATTTGGTCTGAAACTTTACATACCAGGTGTTGGCCTTGGACTGCATTTTTTTTTCTTGGTGGGGATTTTAGCCACAATGGAATAGTTGCTTCGAAGATCAAGGTTAAAGAAAATGTTGTTTTGCTCAGGTTAAAACAGTCTGGAAACCTCTGAGCAGGTTTAGTTGCCCCCAGGCTTCGGAGCAAGGACTCAGAATTTGGCAAGGGGCTTTTTGCCCTCCCTCTGAAAATCTGCCCAGATTTGGCCAAATTATAAGTAAATGGAAAAATCAGTTTGCACATGCTCAGTAAAGACTTTGATTTTTAGCAGCTAAAAATCTCTGAAGATTCTGTCCTCATTGAGCATGCTTGCACTCCATAGGGTTCTGAGGAAAAAATATCATGTGATCATGTAATTAAAGACTGTATCATAATGTGAATGCCCAAGGGGTCTGAATTACACAGGCAATCTATATTCTGGCATTTCCTATTTCTTGTGTGCTTGACTTGGCAACCATAAACAAAATTTTTGGTCTGTAATTGTTGTTCTTGCAGCAGTGCCAAGAGGCCGCAGTCAAGATTAGGGCCCTAGTGTTTGTGAGTGAGAGTCTTTGTCCGAAAGAGCTTTACATCTAAATAGAGAGACGGGCAAAGGGACAGAGAGACTAAGTGACTTGCCCAAGCTCATACAGTAGATAAATGATAGAGCTGTAATAGATGTCAGGATGTCTGAGGCCTAGTCAGTGCTCTGTCTATTGGGCCCGGCTACCCTATACTATAATATATTGCATTATACTATATATGTTAAAATTAAGAAGACTGGCCAATTTTGTAATATTTAAAATGTCTTATTAGCACATTCTCTTAATAGATGCAATATTGTAACAAGATGGCCTGCCCTTTAAGGAACTGGGGCTAGCCAGCCTGTTCACTAGTCAGATGCAGCTAAGACGGGAACGCATGTTTGGGGTTAGTAGACCCACCTAGGGAGACTTAAAAGCCTGATAGCTGATTGGTCAGGGTACTGAAAAGGATGCTCCAAGGCCATTCAGTGAGAGACTACTGCTGAAGAGTGAGTTGTAGAAGAGAGATGCTATGCAGGCTGCTCTGGGTGGTGATTTCTCTCTAAGGCTCCCAGAGACTAGCATCAGTGATTTTTGTTTTGAGGACTTTAAGTTTGGGAGCTCTGAACCAAGGTGCTGAGGTGAGGGTCTTATGAACTGTGGTTACAATTGCTTCTTCCCTTAAATAAAGTCTCTGGGAATATGCTATTTTGTTAGCTTGTTTTTGGCATCTCCTTTAAAGTTGACCTATGGACATACTATTTGAGAGAAATTAAATTGGGCCTCACGCAGTACCACCCCAGGCTGCAAAGGGGCATGCTAGAACAGTACATCCCTTTTTACAAATATATTAATTGAAATATAAAAATATAGTTTATGCATCTCGTGTAGACACATGGTCCTAAAGTAGACATTCAAATGCTACATCTTACGGCAGGTGGAAGAAACTCCACTGCAGAAAAGATTGATATCATCCCCTATTTCTAAATTTTAAGCTGTGCTGGCTGTTGGAAAAATAGCTTGGCCAAAAAGCTTGAATCATTCCTTTCCCTCCCCTTAAGGCTTTGCTAACCACAAGCCAATCAAGGTGGAATAGTTTAACTTGCTCTCCTCCAGAGCAGCAGACTCCTGAAAACAGCCTTATTTCATTTGCATAATTCCCCCCCCTCCAAGTAACTACCAACAGATGATACCTTGCTGAGCAATCCATTCCCATTTTATTACAGTGCAGGAGAATTCATTGGTATCAATCCAGTCATGCAGTTCAATTATTTGGGTTATAGATTTTTTTTTTTATGTGAGCTCTGAGCTGCTTTTATTTGATTAGTGGGTATATATGAAATGCAGCGTAACTGTTCAGTTAACATTCAAAATAACATAGTTACGTGAGAGAATTTACACACTCACTGGAGTAAACTAGAAATAGTGCCTAATCAGGCTCAGTAAAATAGGACTTAAAAACTCTGGAGAGCTTTTTAGTAAACAGAAACATGTAATAATGCTGGATAGAATCCCTTCTTTTCAAAGTGATCATTCTGGCTAGGCGGTGGGTTAGGGCTAGATAGTGGGTTACCCACTGCACTGATTTCCAGAAAAGGGAGGACAGAGTTCAAATGTGACTTAAGACACCAATTGAGAAGGAGTTGGATAATCTCAGTGCAATCTTGGTGGGTGTTTATACCACATTATAATTAAATTAGGGCACTGCATGGACTAGAGTCATCTAGCCACCTCCTGCATAGAACTATAGTTCCTCGATCCTGTGTTCTTTGCCATCTCTCCCATACACCTATTATGGGACAAATGTAAAACAGGACAATGTCAACAGTATCAGTAATAATGCTTAGCATTTACATAGAACATTTTCAGTGTTAACGAATGCTCAGAGTGCCTCCAAGAATAACATTAGGATTATAGGGACCATTACTTCACATCATCTAACTTTGATTAGGACCCCATAGCTGGGGCTGGATAGACTAAGAGCTAGATGGTGGTTGAGAGCAGTGGTGTGGCCCACGCAATGTAGAGGGGGTTGATTCAACATATGAACATTGGTGAACTTTCAGAACCTGGCCTATGGTGTTCATACTTCAGGCTCTTCTTCACCAGCGGCTTCTTCTGATACCAAGTGCTGTTTGATACAGTCACTGGGAAAGTTTGACTAAAATAGCTTAGAAACTATTATATTCACGCAAGAACCATGACATTTATATCAAGGCAGTTTTTGAGATGGGGAGTAGTCTTGGACACAAGTCAGTTTGGCAGTGATTTGCTGGGTGAGAGCCATGATCCTCTCCACTCCCTCACTAACAGTGGAATTTACCCATGTGTAGAGGGCCAGAATGAGCCTTATGCACCATATGAGTCCTAGAAGCCCTCTGTGGCCCTGATCCTGCAGGCTGCCCCATGGGTAGGAATTCTGTGCCCATGTGAAGCACTATTGAAATCAGTGTATTACAGGAGGCTGGGTAGGATTTACCTGCTCTACTCCATTTGCTATTTTGTATCTCTCTATCTTGCTCTCTCACTAATTTGTCTATTGTCTAAATTAAATAGTTCCAACCTTTGTGCTCACTCTGTGTCTTTTACACACTTCTAAAAAGTTTTGTTCCTCTGGCTCTGAGCCCCAGTCTCAGTAGAGTTACTTCTGTTTGAGTCCATTGTATGTGACAGCAAATTATGGCTGTAAGCATGAGGCATTTTAGGTCAGAAAAAAGTGGGGGTTGTGCATTTTATAGCACATTAGAAAGGGGCATAATATGGAGTCACAGCTTTTCATACATTATGTGTAAAATATATATGGACAACATTTTCAACGTCTGAACAAGGAATGTTTAATCTGTGATTCTAGATCCACATGCAGCTCTTGCACTCCAGCAATTTGATCAGCATTTCACGTTTTCACTCACGCTGCCTGTTCTTAGGCAAAGGGCTGATCAGAAAAGCAGTCTCTAATGATGCGGTGCAGTGCAAACCCACAGATCTACTGTGATTCCCTCATATCCCTGCAAGCTGGGGTGGCAGGTTTGTAGAAATTTTGGTGGTGCCCAGAACCTGCCCCCCCCCCAACTCCATGCCCCATCTGTCCAAGGCTCTGGGAGGGAGTTTGGGTGGGGTGAGGAGGTCCAGGGTGCAGGCCCTGGGCTGGGGCAGGGGATTGGGGAGCAGGCTCTGGGGGGGAGTTTGGGTGCAGAAGGGGTGAGAGGTTGGGCTCTGGGAGGGAGTTTGCGTGGGGGAGTGGTCTGGGGTGCAGGCTCTGGGATGGAGTTTGGTTGCTGGGTGCAGGCTCTAGGCTGGGGCAGCGGATGGGAGTGCAGGAGGGGGTGAGGGTGCAGGCTCTGGGATGGAGTTTGGGTGTAGGCTCTGGGCTGGGGCAAGGGGTGCGGGCTCTGAGAGGGAGTTTGGGGGCAGGAGAGGATGTGTGGGAAGGGGGTGGGGGTGCAGCAGTTGTGTTGTAACTAGGCAAATTTATGTTGACACAAATTTGCACTATAATGTTAGAACATCACTCTGACTTTGTGTTTGTATACAGTTCCTCGAACTGACCATGTGACTCTACAGCTCCAAAAGGCTGACTAATGCTAATATAAACACAAACACTAAGAGATCTAGCATATGTGTAACACATGGAATATTAAAGAATAATTTATCTGTAACACAAGCCATTGTTTTCAGTCTCAGTAAAAGTAGAGGTCACAGTCCATGTGATTGCTAGTATCCACCAGATGGCACAAGCACTCCCTCTTTGGTAGTAGCTGACTACTAGCTGGCAGGAAAAAAGCCAGTACAATGAGTACATGATCAAAAAGAAAAGGAGTACTTGTGGCACCTTAGAGACTAACAAATTTATTAGAGCATAAGCTTTCGTGAGCTACAGCTCACTTCATCGACTGTCTAGTACTTGCACACAGACTTGCTATGTCTGGTTTACAGCGTTTTTTTTTTTTTGTGTGTGTGTGTGTCTGGTTTAATACCTTTAGTTTCTTCTGTGTAATTGATAATTCCTGCACTGATGGCACCTTGCATCTGAAGGCCTTTACAGATACACATTGATTCATTTTCCTAACAGCGATAGAAAGAACTAAGTAAGTCACTTTAAGTGTGAGTGAACTGAGGCATAGAGGCCACAAAAGCTCAATGGCCGAGTAGGGAATGCAGGTCAGAACTCCTCTCCCCTAAGCTAATCACTACCTGGCACTAAAGGATTAATAAAAATGAATATAAAATTATTATAAGACATCTATCCTCTAGCCTGGCCAAACTGCTCAGAACTATACTGGTGGTGGGACATGTAGATGGCTTTATGCCACCAGTGTGTTTTCCCCAGCTGTTCTCCCAGATGCAACTTAGAGCAGCCTTTTGTTGATTAATTCAAATACATCCATACTCCCCTCCCCTGCCCCCATTTTGTTACCAGATTTGCCCATTACTTCGGGGTATGCTCATCTATTAGGGTTACTCTGTAATTCTATCAATGTAGTGCTTGTGTCACTTGTGTCCTCATACCAAACTCTACTTCTCCCTGCTGCAAATTCCCTCCCAATGGAGCTATCCTGCAGGACCTAGACTCCCCAGGGCTGGGTTCTTCCAGCCCCAGAATCAAACAAACTTATACAAGTTAACAGAGCGTGTCTGAGAGGACCAGGTAAATCAGCACTCCCAAGCTGACCCCTTATTTGTCCCTGGACTCAGTAGGCTGGGTCAAGCAGCGTTTCCAAGTTGTCACCCTCATATGCCATGGGCACCACACCACACCACTGCCTGAGCAGGCTGAGTCGAGTAGCGCTTTCAATCTGCCATCCTCATATGTCCCAGGTTTCAGCACGTCCCTATCCCCACTTTCATGTTACACTTGTTCTGGTAGAAACCTACTTGTTGAGCAAACACCACAGGATTTTTGGGTGCTGCAGGGATCTGTAGCTTGGGTACGAAGAGTGTTGCTGCAAAGCAAATGAGGAAGCCAAAAAACACCCACGAGGGAGGGAGGGAGAGAGAGAGAGAGAGAAGCAACCAGCTTAATCATGAAAGTTATTTATTGCCAGGTAATAACTATACGGGAGCCAAACAAACAAAACAGTTATAATATTAAATCTAACTTAAATTTGATTATAAAAAGTCAAGTTTAGAAAACTATAACTGATCACACAAGTCATGGTCAGAAGTCTATACCTAGAGAGAGAGAGCTGGGTTCTCACCACTCCGTGAAGCTTGAATCGATCGGGGTTCCCACGTGGTGGTGTTAGCTGAGGGTTCAGAGTGCTGAAGACAGGCAGAGCCCAGCATGATCAGTCAGGAGAAAATGAAGTCCCAATGGAACTGATGCAGATTTTGGATCCAGGCATGAGAACACTTATTTGAGCCTGGGTAGGGGTTTTTGTAGGGAAAGAACAATGGTACAAGGGAGAACACTAGATTTGTTTATGTGTAAATTGATGACTCAAGGGAGTATACCAAAGTTGTTTTGTTCAGGCTAGACAATAAGAACTGATCATTCCTGGTTATGGGTGGTGGTCCTTGGAGGGAGCTCACAATTAGGGAGCTTCACTATTTTGGATACCAATAAAGGATTTATTACTAGAATTGGTTTAATAACTACTGAGCTAGGTGTGCGCAGGGGTGGGTTCATTAACATCTGGAGCAGAGATCCCTCATCATGCATTGCTTCCCTGCTTTTCTGGGTCCCAGAATTCCATGCGGTTCTTGCCTTGGAATCTCTGTTCTTCATTCTGTATGCTCATAGAGATGCCTCCCTGTCCCATCTTTGATGCAAATGAGGCTAGGGGAGTTTCCTTAATCCTGTCATCCTTATCCCAGGAGTTTAGGTGTGTCTCCCACTGTCTTTTTCATTGCTTTTTGTAAGACTTTCTTCTGACAGGTTTTGGCTCAAACAGAGGCTGGGGCGGGTGGGGGGTGGGTGGGTTGGAAGGTCTTTTGTGAGTCAGATAGGCTGGGTACTGTGCCCTGATTCCCTAAGAACACAGAACTGACAGTTAACACCTTCATATCCCCTTTTAGGTATCTCCTTGCAATGAGCAAAAATAAATATATAAAACATATACTAGCAGGACCTTCTACGCATAGCTGGTCTCTGGCTTTAGAAAGAAATACTTTTTTAAAAAAAAATCACAAAATGCCGACAAGCTTTTCTTATGCATATATTATAGTAATACTGCTAGATATTCTTACTCATGATATTTGAGTCAATAAGAACCTATCTAAAGATTTTAATCTTCAAAGTGCTGTCCAGACATTAACTAATGAATCTTCAACACATCCCTATGAGATAGATAACTTTAATTATCTCCATTTTACAGATGGTAAACAGGCACAGTGTAGTTAAGTGATTTGCTCAAGGCACCACAGCAAGTTTGCATCCTAAGAAATGTTTCCCAAACTGTGGGTAACCTGTGCTCTTCTGTGCTGTGAAAGAGTCAGTGTCTTTTATTTTCCAGTGACTTGTAGGTGAGCCAGACTAATGCTGGCCATGCAGAATAGTGAACTCCCTTTAGCAACCTTGGTAAGTATCATCTGTATGAAGAAAAAGGCATGTTTGTGTCAGAGTTCTATTGTTTTTGATGACTTCCTTTATTTGGTTGGAAGTAAGGTAGAAATTCTCTGACTAGGAAACTGAAGCCTGTGAATTGCTGGTGATCTTCTGTGGAGTGGTTTGTGTGGGCCACAAAATGCAGTTCTGTGTGCTTTCTCTCTGGGTAAATTTAACATTCTGAAGGAAGGGTTGTTTTTGCAGGTCCAAATCCTGTATCCAAAAGAGCAAATCCCGTGTGTGTGGCAGAAGGTGGAGGGGAAAACAGTCTTTCCTCATCTTCAGGTCATTCTGTAGCCATAACTGCAGACTCAGGACCATTGGCCACTATCTTTGAAAACTTATAGTGATCGGGGGAGGTCCTGGATGACTGGAAAAACTTTTAATGTAGTGCCCATCTTTAAAAAAGGGAAGGAGGAGGATCTGGGGAACTACAAGCCAGTCAGCCTCACCTCAGTCCCTGGAAAAATCATGGGGCAGGTCCTCAAGGAATCAATTCTGAAGCACTTAGAGGAGTGGAAAGTGATCAGGAACAGTTCATGCCTGACTCACCTAATTGCCTTATATGATGAGATGACTGCCTCTGTGGACGAGGGGAAAGCAATGGACATGTTATTCCTTGACTTTAGCAAAGCTTTTGATACGATCTCCCACAGTATTCTTGTCAGCAAATTAAAGAAGTATGGGCTGGATGAATGGACTATAAGGTGGATAGAAAGCTGGCTAGATCATCGAGCTCAATGGGTAGTGATCAATGGCTCCATGTCTAGTTGGCAGCTGGTATTAAGCAGAGTGCCCCTGTTGACTGAAACAGGAGAAAGAATTGACAATGGCCAAGAATCTTGGTCTCAGGTTCGCCTCTCTTCCCATATCTATCACCGGGGGTTTATGTTCCCAGATATGACTTAGACAGGATAAAGGTACAACAAGTTTTATTAATGGGGTGGCAAAGATTCCCCAGGTAACAAGAAGAGACAGATAAAATAAGGCAGGCTGTATCAATAGGAATTTGTATACAGGAATTAAAATGACAATGACTCTACCATCTCTAGCAGCTTGATCTGATGATGTTTTCTCTTCTTTAAGATGGATGCAGCATGGCAGGGCAGCTGGATCCCTCAGACGGAAATAGGACCTCAGGGCAGGAACAGATGAGCATCTTCTCAGGTAAGATGAGAGTATTCAGGTAATTGAATCCCTCCCCCTCTCTCCACCTGCATCGTCGTGCGTGGAGCAAGTGATCACTATAAGAAGATGAAATAGGTGCATGTAGGTGAGTATATCCCCTGCTAAGATCACCCTGGTGGGGTAAATGGCCTACCCTCAGTCACATACTTTGTCTCAAACAGACAGCAACAAGACTCTGCCACTCAGGTGGGCAGCCCCGATCTAATCTGAGCACCAGCTATATAGACATTGGGTTGGTAGGCAGATTAGCTGATTGACAGTAACTATCTTTTCCCGCCTAAACATAAAAAGGCGCCAAACTCGGAGTGAGGAGGGGACAAGAAGGGTTTACAAAATGGATGTCTAGTTGGCCTTAGGATTTTTACGTCTACACCCCAAGGATTGGTCCTGGGGCAGATTTTGTTTAATATTTTCATTAATGATCTGGAGGATGGCATGGATTGCACCCTCAGCAACTTTGCAGATGACACTAAACTGGGAAGAGTGGTAGGTACGCTGGAGGGTAGGGATAGGATACAGAGGGACCAAAAGAAATCTGATGAGGTTCAGCAAGGACAAATATAGAGTCCTGCACTTAAAACGGAAGAATCCCATGCACTGCTACAGATTAGGGACCAAGTGGCTAGGCAACAGTTCTGCAGAAAAGGACCTAGGGGTTACACAGTGAATGAGAAGCTGGATGTGAGTCAACAGTGTGCCCTTGTTGCCAAAAAAGCTAACTGCATTTTGGGCTGTATAAGTAGGAGCATTGCCAGCAGATCGAGGGACGTGAGGCATTGGGGAGGCCTCATCTGGAGTACTGTGTCCAGTTTTGGGCCCACACTACAAGAAGGATGTGAAAAAATTGGAAAGCGTCCAGCAGAGGGCAACAAAAATGATTAGGGGGCTGGAGCACATAATTTATGAGGAGAGGCTGAGGGAACTGGGATTATTTAGTCTGCAGAAGAGAAGAATGAGGGGGGATCTGGTAGGTGCTTTCAACTGAAAGGGGGTTCCAAAGAGGATGGCTCTAGACTGTTCTCAGTGGTAGCAGATGACAGAATGAGGAGTATTGGTCTCCAGTTGCAGTGGGGGAGGTTTAGGTTGGATATTAGGAAAAACTTTTTCACTAGGAGGGTGGTGATGTGTTACCTAGGGAGGTGGTGGAATCTCCTTCCTTTTGAGGTTTTTGCAGTCAGGCTTGACAAAGCCCTGGCTGGGATGATTTAGTTGGGGATTGGTCCTGATTTGAGCAGGGGGTTGGACTAGATGACCTCCTGAGGTCCCTTCCAACCCTGATATTCTATGAACAGGCCCTGCAGCTGCTATTCCTTCCTAGGTGGAGTGGATTAGACTGAGTAGCTGTAGATGATGATCCATTGGCCCTAGCCTACCCCTAAACTCTGGGACAAAGACAGCCATTACAGAGCTGTGCTCCATTGTGTGCCAGCTCCCTACAGATTCTGTGTAGTGGAGCCCTATGTGATGAGATCCCTGGAGACTGGGACTGGGACTGCTGTGCCCCCTTAACTCTCCAACCTCTCACAATGCTTTGCCAGTGACAAGCAGTAAAGCCCTCCAGGTGCTGTTGTCACTCAGCACAACCGCATGTGGAGCCCCACACTCGGCTGGATTGCATCAATGCTCCCCAAGCCACTCATGAGTCTCACAGAGAAAGGCACCGGCCGAATCCCCCCAGCTCCCAGCCTTGTACCTCAGGAATATACTGTCTTGCACTGCTCAAAATGAGCAATGCAAGTTTATTAAGTGGTTCACCACTTCATGAATGGAAAGTGGATATACACCAGCCTTTGTAAATCTGAGCAGATTTACCAAACGCTTCAGGCACACTCAGTGATAAAGATAAATAGTAAAACAAGTTTATGGACTACAAAATATAGGCAAAAAGTCAAAGTGGTTACCAAAATAAAATAAAATATAACCACACAATCTAAACTCTCAACTCTATTAGACTGGGCAACAGCTAGATTAAGCAGTATTTCTTACCCACCTGAATATTGCAGTTCATAGTATGCAGGTTTCACTCTTGAAATCTGGGCCAGTCTCCTGTTAGTCTTCTGAGTGCTCTTGTTGCTTGCAGAATAGGTGGGGGGAGGAGAAAAGGCCAAGCATGGAGCTCCTGTGTTCTATTTTATATCATTAGTCCATGTACTTGGAGAACCCAAATCCAGGCATGTCTGGTGGGCATTGCTGAGTAACCAGGAAAGGTTGAGCCATTCACCTGGTGTGACCTTGTGCAAGTGAGTCATTGCATTGTAGCTCTCTTGCTGGACAATGGATGTTGATGGAGGTTCGACACTCGCCTGGGCACTGGTTATCCCCCTGGTTATTGTCTTTGAGGAGCTAATATCTGGGTGCTTCTCAAACCAACAGCATATTTTAGTGACAACCATATAACACAATTCTCATAACTTCATATGCATTAATGATATATTTATTTTGATGGAACGGTAGGTTTCAGCAGATCATAACCTTTCCCATGTTACCTTACAAGGCATGCTTCATGTGCAATATCACAATTATATACAGATGATGAATATGGGGGTCACAGGGCATTCCCCTGGGGTGCAGTGTCACACCCTACCTCTTCTCATCAGAGCTGCCTTTGGATTTATAGGAAGGCTTGGGGGAGACCTGCCCTATGATGCCACAGCTGTGATTAGCAATAGGTGGCTTCATTACAGAGGAGAGAAACCATCACATTCAGAAACCCATCAGCTTATCCGGACAAGAACCACAAATAATTTCATGGCTTTTGGTTTCCTTTGCTGAGTGTAGTGTTTGTATCAGAACAGTCTTCTGGTTTTGGGAGCTGCATCACTAGTGGGTGGTTTACGCTAACTTCCTTAAGTGGTCTATAGCTGAACTATTCTATAGAGGTTCTTATACCATGCTCATCACAGAAGTGCATTAAGCAACATACCTAACATCTGTCATTCTCTCATCCTCACCACAGGGGGAGAAGTGTGTGCAGTGGAGTGTCTCGCTTTGGCAGGATTTTTTTTGTTTTAAATGTACATGTTGCTATATATTTATGTTGGAGAATACATAGGTCAAAGCAATGTGCCTTGCACTGGCAGCAGAAGGGGGTGAGGTTTGTGATAGTCCTTAGTTCCTGAGACAGTTCATTCCACAGTCTCAGACAGTTCTATCTCTTTCACAGACAAACTTTACCCTAATTGCTAAGAGTTCCATGGTGCTAGAGGAGCCCAGTTGTTGCCCACGGTCTTTGTCCTAGCACTTTAGGCAGTCTTTTAGATATGCTGGGCTCTGACTCTGGAGCACCTTGAAGATACAGAGCTAGACCTTGAACTTGACTTAGTATTTATGGGAAGCCAAAGTAGAGAGTGGAGGACAGGTTTAATGTATCCATGGTAGAGTCCAAATGCATCCGATGAAGTGAGCTGTAGCTCACGAAAGCTTATGCTCTAATAAATTTTTTAGTCTCTAAGGTGCCACAAGTACTCCTTTTCTTTATGGTAGAGTGTGTTGCTGAGGAGATGCACTGCAGTGTTTTGTACTAGTTGGAGTTTCCTAATCAGTGAAGGCTTCACATCTAAGTATATTATAGTGGAGTATTCCAGCTGAGAGGTGATGAAGACCCGGCCTCACTTATTAATGCTGTCATCTTCTAGGATGGGACAAAATCTCCTAGCCAACCAGAGATAGTAGAAAATGTTATAGATGCTGCTAACTGAGAGTTTAGCATTTGTGAGGAATCCAAGAGTACTCCTAGGCTGTGGACTGAATTGACCAATTATGAGCATGCGTGCATGTGCCTTCAACTAGAGGAAACTATACCGTGGCTGCAAATTCTTCAAAATACTTTTTTCTGCCCACCAACACCTCCTGACTCTCGAGTTCAGCTTCAACTAGCTGTTGCTGGGATTTGCTCAATCATCAGCTCATGGATGAGCAACACATTCACCCTGCTACCATCTACGGTTTGGTATTGAATGTGGAAGGTGTTCTGAATACTGCAGGTAAATTTCACTCTGTATTGGTTTTGGAAAAAAATCACTTCCTTTGTATATAGAATCTGAGTTCTCAGATCTAACATAGCACTCAGTAAACTGGATAACTCCATTCCTACTGCATACACATCATCCTTGTAAACAAAGCTGAGATACTTGCTGTGATGGACTCTTGCCTTGGTCCCCAGGCTATGCACTACATAATATTGTACTGTTCAAAAATGGGAGCCCCTCTGTTTATCCAACTCCTTCATTTTCATCCCTTGAAAATGAAGCACAATGAACAAAACGATAAACACTAAAAGCGCATGTTCTCTAAGAAGCTGCTCCTCCCCCATCTCTATGGTTGAAGCTGTTTTGTAACTTTAAAATGTTATTTATGAGACAATTGATCCATGCCAAGTGTGCTATATGTGGAAAGGAGGAGAATTCAGTGTAAAATGTGATTGTTGTGTGTGTCAAAGAACCTGGCTATTCCAGCATTTCTGGGCCAAAAGGTATATGCTTCACTTCTACATTTGGGAGCCAAGTAGATTAGCAAAACAACCACATTACTCTCCAGATAAGATTGTCTAGCCTGCAAAAATGTGGTTAAATAAATTTCCTGTATGTTAAAAATACCCCCAAATGCCTGTGTTTTCCTTGGATGTATGTGCTATAGAATGTTCTTGAGAGATCACCTCCAGATCCCGCTGCTCTTGCCACATGACATGGGGAGGGAGTGGTGGTGCCAGGAATGGAACCATGGGCATAGCACTCCAGAGGTTAGTTAGCTGAGAATGGAATCCAGATTTTGCATTTGGAACAGATGAATATGGAAATAAGATTGATTGCACAGTCTGTAAAATATTACAGCATCATTGGCAGCAGGGCTTCACTTTATTAGTCCAGGATCAGTAAATAAGTCGGAAGGTAGAATTCAGCACAAGAAATGGAAGTTCTGTAAGAGCCTAAGGTAGTTCTTATAATGGAGAACACATGACACCACTAATTACATAGCTAATAAAATTATGGGCACTTAAAAATTGTTCTTTTGGTGTATTAGTTCTAGTCATTTTTTTCCATAATGTGCATTTCTTTGCCATCGCGGTCTACTGCCATCTGGTCCCTGGTTTTATGTGAGAGGTCAATTTTGAACCACTTTAGGCAATTCTGCAGATATGGTTCCAGTGTAATACAGAAAAAAATGTTGCTGCCTCTTGCTGTTGAGCCATGCAACAGTGACACTGCCCACTATACTGCTATATTTGCTCATTCAGATCTGCTCCTTCCACAGTAGTTAATGAGGACTTGTGGCACCTTAGAGACTAACAAATTTATTGGAGCATAAGCTTTCGTGAGCTACAGCTCACTTCATCGGATGCATTCAGTGGAAAATACAGTGGGGAGATTTATATACATAGAGAACATGAAGCAATGGGTGTTGCCATACACACTGTAACGAGAGTGATCACTTAAGATGAGCTATTAACAGCAGAAGAGCGTGGGGGGGGACACGACCTTTTGTAGTGATGATCAAAGTGGGACATTTCCAGCAGTTGACAAGAACATCTGAGGAACAGTGGGGGTTGGGGGGGGGGAATAAACATGGGGAAATAGTTTTACTTTGTGTAATGACCCATCCACTCCCAGTCTCTATTCAAGACTAAGTTAATTGTATCCAGTTTGCAAACTAATTCCAATTCAGTAGTCTCTCGTTGGAGTCTATTTTTGAATTTTTTTTTGCTGGAGAATTGTAACTTTTATTTCTGTAATCGAGTGACCGGAGAGATTGAAGTGTTCTCCAACTGGTTTTTGAATGTTATAATTCTTGATGTCTGATTTGTGTCTATTTATTCTTTTATGTAGAGACTGTCCAGTTTGGCCAATGTACCTGGCAGGGGGCATTGCTGGCACATGATGGCACATATCACATTGGTAGATGCGCAGGTGAACGAGCCTCTGATAGTGTGGCTGATGTGATTAGGCCCTCTGATGGTGTCCTCTGAATAGATATGTGGACACAGTTGGCAACAGGCTTTGTTGCAAGGATAGGTTCCTGGGTTAGTGTTTTTGTTGTGTGGTTGCTGGTGAGTATTTGCTTCAGGTTGGGGGGCTGTCTGTAAACAAGGACTGGTGTGTCTCCCAAGATCTGTGAGAGTGATGGGTCGTCCTTCAGGATAGGTTGTAGATCCTACTACAGGACAGGCCCAACAAAGAAAATAACAGAACGCCACTAGCCATCACCTTCAGCCCCCCACTAAAACCTCTCCAACACATCATCAAGGATCTACAACCTATCACTTTTAACCCGTTAACTGACTCCTTAACGTCCTCTGATAGAGATCACTATGAACATAGCCATGCTCTTTCGTCTCAAGGGTTGTCAACACTTATCAGATAAACATTCAGTCCTCTTTGGGTGGCATCTTTATTTTATCAGTTTGCTCACTGCCCCTCTAGAATGATCTAAATCAAGCCTTGTACTTTCTTTTTTCCTAGATCTCAATTGTTACTCTCAATCTCTTCAGGTCATCTCCATCCCTTTAAGATATGTGATTAATTATTGCAATTTTCTGTGTCCTGCCTCTTGGACAATTGCTCTTCATTAAAAATATCAGTACCTCATTGAAGTAGGCAGGCTGTGACTGTGTGCACTTAATAAACAGTGTGTCTTATTGCAATCTTAGAGTTTTCTTTAGATCAGAATTGATGAAGACCTAGGTCTGTTGCCTTTTTAATGTTCCCAATTGATCCCTGAGGGGAATATACATTTTTATGTATTTTTAAAAAAAAAAAATCGCCAGCCTTTCATCTTTTCAATAGACACCAGTAAGTGTGTGTGTGTGTTTGTTTTTATTGCCAATAGTCTCAGCATTTAAGTATCAGCACAAATTCCTGGAAGTGAATTATTAAAAACATAGATGAGACACAGACTACACATTGGTAAAAATCTTTCTTGATTCCTTAATCCCATATTACAGATAGATGCAGGTGAAAGAATTGTTGCTCAATTTATTATTATTATTATTTTAATTTTTTTTTTTACAATGTTTAGGTACCCTAGCACGTAGGCCTTTAGCTTGTAAACTTTTTTTTTTTTTAAATGTATGAGTAACTTTAAAGGATTATATGTATGAGTCCCTCAAGGACACTACTTATTTATGTGAAGTTTTGCTAATGTGCGTAAGTGTTACAGGATCAGGGCTGGAGATATGAATGTCTTTAAGCCCAAGATGAACTTCCCTTTATTTTTATGATAGGGTCTGTAAAAAATGAAGGGTAAACACCTTTAAAATCCCTCCTGGCCAGAGGAAAAACCCTTTCACCTGTAAAGGGTTAAGAAGCTAGGATAACCTCGCTGGCACCTGACCACAATGACCAATGAGGAGACAAGATACTTGCAAAGCTGGAGGGAGGGAGAAACAAAGGGTCTGGATCTGTCTGTGTGATGCTTTTGCTGGGAACAGAACAGGAATGGAGTCTTAGAACTTAGTAAGTAATCTAGCTAGATATGCGTTAGATTATGATTTCTTTAAATGGCTGAGGAAATAAACTGTGCTGAATAGAATGGATATTCCTGTCTTTGTGTCTTTTTGTAACTTAAGGTTTTGCCTAGAGGGATTCTCTATGTTTTGAATCTAATTACCCTGTAAGGTATTTACCATCCTGATTTTACAGAGGTAAATCTTTTAACCTTTTCTTATATTAAATTTCTTCTTGTAAGAAATTGAATGCTTTTTTCATTGTTCTTAAGATCCAAGAGTTTGCGTCTGTGGTCATCTATGCAAATTGGTGAGGATTTTTATCAAGCCTTCCCCAGGCAGGGGGATGCAAGGTTTTGGTGAGGATTTTGGGGGGAAAGACATTTCCAAACAACATTTTCCCAGTAACCAGTGAAACGTTTGGTGGTGGCAGTGGAAGTCCAAGGGCAAAGGGTAAAATAGTTTGTATCTTGGGGAAGTTTTAACCTAAGCTGGTAAAAGTAAGCTTAGGAGGTTTTCATGCAGGTCCCCACATCTGTACCCTAGAGTTCAGAGTGGGGAAGGAACCTTGACAGACCCAATAAGTAGAAGGGACACATGCTAGTAAAACTGTTCCTCCCAAGGTCCTCCCAAGGACCTTTAGGGTTATTGACACTGTTAGGACTTTCTTCTTTTGTTCAAACTCTCAGATGTTCTATTGCCAGATAACACCTCTAGGTTCCGATTTGATTTTAGCTCAGGCTGGTGGTGGTCCTGGAATCTTGCCAAGATTAGCAGGTGCTTCAGAAATCAGAAGGTTAATATTGCTAAGACCCAACTCAGACAGATATTAGTCATTCTGTGACTGGTACCTGTAAATAAGCTGCAGTCCTCAGGCTCTGTTATTTGTCAAGTGTTCTGATGAACTTTGTCAGGATTGGTAAGGCACATTTAATGGTCTCTCTGCTATCTTTTCTTTGTCTAGAAATAATTAAGCTAAACCCTAAGAGACTTTAACAGCTTGATGTTTATTTTCAGAGCAAAGTTCTGGTTCTTGCCTGCAGCCTCACGAATGGGCTGTGAGCTGGGGAGTTCAGGGTGGGAACAGGAAGGACCGGAATCCTGCCTCCAGTTCCTGGAACTGCAAAGGGAATGCATTGTGGCTGTTTCTAGCCACAGGGGAGCAGTAGACTCTGCAGGCAATGCACGCATTTTTCCCTCTCTTTCCCCCCATAGGTCTGGCAGTTTGAGGGACCCACATAGCTTCAGATCTGCTGTGACCCTCTTTTTCTCCCCCCCATCCTCAAAGTAACCCTGCATACTACTGCACATGGATACATACAGGCCCCTCCCCCTGCAGTCATTTGTCCTATGTGGGCTTCCTGCATCTTGCTTCTCCCTGTTTAGCAGAAATGTACCATTTCTATTGTCTATGAAGACTCACACAGTTGGGGGGAGGGAGGGGCCAGATTTGCCTTTATACATCTACTGTAGATGCCATTTATATGAACTGTCTTGTGTATCTTTCAGACCCTGATCCTATAAGTTATTGTCTGTCTGTTTACATGATACTAAAATGTTCACTTAGACCCATGGTTGCCAGATGTGACTTGTTCTTTCAGAAAACCTCAGGACTGGCCCAGTCCATTGCTGATTCAGAACTCCCAACACTTTGTTTGCGGTGTGTCACATCAATAGCAATAAAGTTAACAGTACAGGGCATTCTTTGTTTGTAAACTGCAACACATTTCCAATAATTGAATTTCACTTTCAATAAGCTTGATTACAAAACAAAGGCATTGAATGCCGAGGAATTACCTGGAAGGTCTGGGGGGAAGGCAGGGAGTGGGTAAGTCAGGGAGTCGCACAGAAAATGTCTAGTGAGAGACTCCTTTTAGAACTAGGATAATTCTATTTAGAAGATAGAGGCTGAGTCGTCATGTTTGATAATAGATCTTTGGCTTTTTTGTTTTAAGGGTGTAAGGTAAAGGGAAGATCTGTCTGCCTATACTGCTCCCCGTCCCTATAGTGTCTGAGTGCCTGCCACATAAAATCAATAGTGAAGTCTCGAGTGGACTTCATGGATTCTCTGGCTTCTCCCCCTTTTTGGGATAAAACCTCTCTGGTTGGAGGTATGGTTTGTTTTTGGTTGGTTGGGTTGACTTGTTTGTTACAGATTTTTATTTATTTTTTGAAGGGAGGTGCTGTAAATGTCATTCTTATGGTGGAAAGGTTTTTTTTATTTGTTTGTTTGGTTTGACCTTTTTGAAAGAGGGAGGTTTTGCAGCATTATTTGTCTGATCTTCTCCAGTAATTCATTCCATAGCCAGAGTCCTTTGACTAAGAATGCTTTATCTCCAGCTCTCAGTGCTTTGTCCAGGACTTTATAATTTGCATTCTCCCAGAGGTGTGCAGCTATCTAGCAGTACAGAGATTGAAAATGGTGACTATTTGGTCAGGGGAAAGTCCATGTTAGAAAATGTGCACTGGTGTAAATAGATTTCAAATTGATCTACTTACGATGGTATAAACTCTCCTGTTACAGACCAGGCCTGATCAAGAAGATGCCAGGGATCTGAAGGTGCTTTCATTTACATTAACATTAACCAGGAGTAACTCCATTAAGTAACAACCATTAAGTCAATAGTTGTTCTGGTGTAAAATGGGTATAACTAGGAGGAGAACCAGGCCCTGAGAGGCTGAGTGCTTCTGAATATGAACTTGAGTCTCCTGAATCCCAGCCTGGCACCGTACACACTGGGCCATCCACTAACCACTAGATCAGCCTTCTCTGACAATAGCTAGTGAATGCTATTAGAATTATTCATTTCAGATACAAACCAGGTGGTTAATTAATTAGTGACAGTGTGTACTTTGAGGGTTCAGATTATAATAGGTTTCAGAGTAGCAGCCATGTTAGTCTGTATTCGCAAAAAGAAAAGGAGTACTTGTGGCACCTTGGAGATTAACAAATTTATTTGAGCATAAGCTTTCGTGAGCTACAGCTCACTTCATCGGATGCATTTGGTGGAAAATACAGAGGGGAGATGTGTATATCAATCTCCCCTCTGTATTTGTTAGTCTCTAAGGTGCCACAAGTACTCCTTTTCTTTTTGAGATTATAATATAAATACTAGTACAAAGACGTGTATCTAAACTCTAAACTCTTCATTAGCCAGATCTTTGTAGTAATAACTTCATTTCTCCCATTTTTGTGGGATCTGAGTTACTATAGAAAATTCTTTCCTGGGTATCTGGCTGGTGAATCTTGCCCATATGCTCAGGGTTTAGCTGATTGCCATATTTGGGATCGGGAAGGAATTTTCCTCCAGGGCAGATTGGAGAGGCCCTGGAGGTTTTTCGCCTTCCTCTGTAGCATGGGGCATGGTTGACTTGAGGGAGGCTTCTCTGCTCCTTGAAGTCTTTAAACCATGATTTAAGGACTTCAATAGCTCAGACATGGGTGAGGTTTTTCATAGGAGTGGGTGGGTGAGATTCTGTGGCCTGCGCTGTGCAGGAGGTTGGACTAGATGATCAGAATGGTCCCTTCTGACCTTAGTATCTATGAATCTATGATTATTTTTATTTTTATTTTTTCTCAAAATATTCCAGGCAAACTTTCTATCTCATGAGCATAAATACCAACTTAAAATGCTTGCTATTTTTTTCTTAAATATTTAAAACTATCTTGCTGCCTTTTCCCTATATATCCTGCTATATTTGTTTGTTTTTTTCCCCCCGGGCAGATTAATGAGCGCCAGAAGCATCTATCCATCAGCAGCTGTGGGTTCTACTACATGACAGTACTATGATGTGATTGATGCAAGTGCAGTTGCATCCTCCTGAGGCTTCTCAGCATGACTCATCATAAAGTCAGAGGGATTTGGAAAGATCCTGGCTTTCAAGGGAAGAAAAATCCTCCATTTGGAGAAAGATGATCTGCCTTATTTAATGGGAAGCAAATACAGGTGGGTATGTATATATATGTATATCTTTGGCATGACCTGTGGAAAAAGCTTCCATTGCAAGCAAACCTTTTCTGCTTACTTGTTCAGTTTGGTGGAGCAGAGCTTTCTTTCAGAGGTGTTGAGCACCTACCACTCTTGCTGAAGTCATTTGGAATTGTGGGTGCTCAGCACCTCTGAATGATGGGATAAGAAAATTGCCTGTGACTGCATTTTGCATGGTTCCCTATTGTTGATAAGGATATGTTATGTACTGTTGCAAAATAAGGGAAAAATGGGATGGGATGTCTGGTGTAAGTCAATTTTAACTCTCTGGTCCATTGATTTTTTTTTTTTTTTGAAAGACTGATAAGGATGACAAAGGCCAAAACAAGCACAGGTGACTGTCAGTGGCAAGGGGAAGGCTTTCCAATATTATTTTAGAGGTATACTGTGTGTAACGCATTATCTTTGTTTGATGGAACCTCTGGAATCTACTAGGAAATCATAAAACTTTGTCCTCTGTGGGGAGAACACATCCGATATCTGAGCCTTAATTGAAACCCCAGCACTCCAAGGAGATGCCTATCATAGCTCACCTCAGAACAAGGAGCGTTTCAAGCAAACATAAGTAGATTTTTACCCATGATTTTGTTCTTACCAGCACTGGAAGTCTTTAGATCTAGAGAGGGACTTAATATCATAACTTTCCCTGATACAGCTTTCTCCCTGGGGGGAATCCCAGGTGTTTTAATAGCAACAATTCATAAAACATGATGACAAAATATTGCTTAGATCCAGTCCTCTTTTCCTTTGTAGTCTGTCTTGCAAACTGTTTGTTTTTTAGATCCTTTGTGGATATCTTCCTGGTTGGCTTTATTAGGACTGGGTTGTTATAGTTTCTTAGATTGAAGGCAGGCTAATACTGTGACTAGCTGTGGACTGTTTGACAACAAATGATGAGTGTTACCAGCTGGCAAAGCTTATTCCTAGACAATGTGTAAATGATCCCCCTCTTAAGAGCACTTGAAGAAGGGCTTTAATTTTTTTCTCTCTCTAAAGCTTAACCTCTGCCACTTCTGCTTTTAATCTTCATGGAGGAAGGATTTTTCCTTTGAATTGCTTTCAGGAAACTTCAGGCCCCTCTTAAGTCCCAGCTCATTACTAAAACGTGTGAGTTTGACTTCATTTACTTATTTTTTTAACTCTCCATATAGCCATGCTGCAAGGTGTTTAGCATATGTAGGCAAGTCTGGTCTGGAGCTAGTAAAGAGCAAATGTGTTGTAGCCCTGCTATGTAGAGAAAGGGTATGTGAAAGGAAATACCTTGACATACAGTTTTCCCCGACGAGATCTCTCAGTCATACCCTTCTAAATAGCAAAATATGGCTGGTGTCTTCCATTCTTTTAAGGAGCCAAAATGAATGTCGCTTCTGTTTCGAGAATAAGTCTTTCATCACAGATGTCCTCCATCCACATTACACTTACTTCACTACCAGGAAGTCTTTGGTTTAGGTATAGATTAATCAACTGCTAGCCAGGATTTTATTTTCTCTCCTTCCGTAGAACCATTCCTGGATATAAGCAGAGCCCATTAATCTTATTCCATTACCCCAGGAAAAAAATCCTCTGGTAAAACTAAGAACCTGCTTTAAATCTTTTGCATTTTGGCTAAAATTATGGGGTCTTTCTCTTGGAAGCATGATGCTGGTATGTAAAAGCAATTGGCCCTCTGGTTTAATAATGATGAGTGAGAGACCTGCAAAATCCTCTGAATACAAGACTTAGGTGTTGCTGCCGATAGTGTGCAGTATTAATAAAGCAGTATTAATAAAATGTCATTTAGAATGTATAGTACCTTTCATCTGAATAACTGGCTGCTCTCTACAAAACCAGAGTTAATCCTTGAAACACCCAGGTAAGGTAAAGAAATGTCCTGATGATTTGATCATAGGCACAGAAATCTTGTGGTTTTCCCAAGATGCCATAGTGAGTCAGTGGCAGAGCTGGGGCTAGAACCCAGGAATCTCAGCTCCCAGACCTCTGCTCCATAGCCTAGACTAATCTGCCTCTGAGTTAAAAAGCACACTATATATATTCAATGTACTTGAGAATGCAGACTGTTTTTTATGGTATTATGTTGACTGAGTTGTGCATTCATCTGGACTAATGCACCCAGTTTTGGCCACCTCCCATTGTTTCCTCTAATACTTTTCCCTCTGTGTAGAAGAAATGACTGCCAGAGCTCAGGTTTAAAGCCTATATATGGGAGTGCCTCTCCCTTATTTCATCTGATTCTCCATTGTCTCATTCTCCCTTCTCTTCATCCTCTACCCCCCACATCACTGTCAATTCCTGGGACATTTTCATCCCATCTCCCTCCCTTCTTTGACTTGCCCCGTCCAACTCTTCAGTTCTCCTTCTGTGTGAGAGAAAGAGATGTCCTCTATTTACATTGCTCTTACATTGCTATCAGGATAAGAGAGAGCCTTAGAACCCCCTTATTCTGACCTCTTTCCTCCTAGTATGAGGAGAATGATGAGGGGAAAGCCCCTCACAAGCCCTGAGAAGGTAAGATGGCACCTGGTTAAGGAAGCTCCTCTGAATAGCAGGTACTTCTCAGGTTTCAGAGTAGCAGCCGTGTTAGTCTGTATTCGCAAAAAGAAAAGGAGTACTTGTGGCACCTTAGAGACTAACAAATTTATTAGAGCATAAGCTTTCGTGAGCTACAGCTCACTTCATCGGATGCATCCGATGAAGTGAGCTGTAGCTCACGAAAGCTTATGCTCTAATAAATTTGTTAGTCTCTAAGGTGCCACAAGTACTCCTTTTCTTTTTGAGGTACTTCTCAGTATATCATAGCTGACAGCAGGCTGCTCAGCTGCACAGCTTAGGAATGGAAACTTGGTCATCATGGGGAAGATTGTCTAAGGGTATGTGTACACTGCAATTAGATACCTACATCTGTCCTGTACCAGCTGACTTAGGCTTGCAGGACTTGGGCTAAGGGCTGTTTAAATGCAGTGTAGGTGTTCGGGCTTGGGCTGAAGCCTGGGCTCTAGGACAACTGCAAGCTGGGAGTGTCCCCGAGCTCCAGCTTCAGTTCTAGTGTGAACATCTACATTGCAATTAAACAGCCCTTTAGCCTGAGTAGCTGGCATGGGCTAGCTGCAGTATCTACTTGCTGGGTAGACATGCCCTCAGGCACAAATGAGTAAGGCAAATAAGATCCATTGGCTTTCAGTGGAAGTTGGGCACCTAAGGTACCTCTTGTGCTTGAGAAAATCTCCCTCTGTATCTTTTTTAAAAGCTAAAGTCTAGATTGAAAAAAGGACTGTAAAGATATTTTGAAGTCTGGCCACATGAGATACCACAGAAACATTAATCTAGAAAGAAAAAGAGTAGGAAGGGACTTAACTGATGTACTGAACACTCTGAAAGGCACAGTAAGAGCTACTGAATCTCCCTTTTACCATTTGTCAAAATATAAGAATAATGTACTGCTATGAAATGAAAGGTCATTATATTATTAAGAAATAAAAGAAAATATTACTGCATGCTCTGTTTGGTCCCTGAACCTTTCTGGGATGAGTGGCCTAATTCTTCCAAGCGGCAAGTGGAGACCGATCAAAATTGCATTTGCAACCCTGTTTCTCTCCTGAGATCAGGGATTTTGCTTGAATTTAGTGCTCTTGGAAGCTGTACCACTCCAAGATTTTTCCCCTGGTAGAGATAGAGAGAGAGAATCAAAACTGAATCCTGAAGGGGAAAGGAGTGGTAATTGGATGCGAAGCCTTTCACCTCTAGGTTGCCGGTGGAAATCTAGCCAAGGCTAATAGATATCTAAATAACTATCTGATGGTTGGTCAGTAATCTATGTGCAATGAGTTTGTTTTTCTGCCAGTGGCACTGATAAGAGGAATTAGATGAGATGAAAAACAATCACCAAAATTGTTACTTATTAACCTCCATATTGAAAGTCTCTGAAGAATGGTTAAGGATTGAGAGTGTAGGGAGGGTGAACTACCTGTACACAACTAGAGATTATATTTCCAGAGTGGGGAAGCGTGCAGTAATTCTGCCTGCTCTGTGAACAAGCAGAGGGCTTCATTTTCCAGGAATATTGGCCACTATCTTTGCAAGTACTAAATACTTTTCTCTCAAACAGCCAACCTCTATTACAAAGGGCCATATCTATCAGTTTTAGTTTGGCAAAATTACCAGTGATTTCAGTAGGAATTTGATTAAGGACTGTAGGATCTGGTCCAAAACATACAAATGGAATTTTCCAACTTTTTTGCCTTAACTTTGAATTTCCTGGCTTTAATTTTGTATTACGTGGTTTAAAATACAATTAGGATTGTATACAAACCTTTTGTTATTTGCAAATGCTTGGAGACATTAGTGGAATTAAAGGTCATAAGGAGGGGAGACAATATGGAGTGGGTCTTACTTGCTGTTATCGATCATCAGGGCTTGATTATCATGCCAGCTTTGATCCAAGCCCTTGTGCATTTTGGGGAAAAAAACATTATTGGCTGTGTTTAATTGCAGTGTATGCATACCCCAAGAGGCCTTGGCATCCTGTAAAATCTGTCTTTAAATAACAAGCATCTGCACAAGGGGGCAGAATTAAGTCCATAGCAATAGTATTTCTTGATTTTTCGAGTGCTTACTTTGTACCCATAGTATTGTCTTTTATATGGATAGTTTATAAATTCTATGGAAGCTTAATCTGGCAAATCATGCGAGTGGGTAGAAAACAGATACATGGGCACCAAAATCAACACCACAATATAATTGGTGCTTCTGACTGTCACTCACATGGGTTGGTGGCGGGGGCGGGAAGCTATAAGCCAGCAGTCCTGACTGGGACATGTGAGATCCAGAATCCACATTTTCGTATATTTATTCTACCTGTATAGATTCAGATATTTATGTGTGTTTAAAGCCACTTCAGTTTAAAACATGCAATTTTTTTAAAGGGGGTCTTCTCCTAGTGATGCATTGCATGCCCTTATGTCCAATTTGTCGTAGCTTCATACTGACCATATGTTAGCACTGGCTGACACTTCAAAATTTTGCCAAAATTTAAGAAGTTCCCCCAACCACCCGCCTAAAATAAGTGGGGAGAATAGAATCCAGGAAATATTAGAAAAATGTTCTCAAAACTTTACCAGCTCTATCATGGATAATAGCAAGCACATCTTCTGTATTTTCCATGACATTTCTGGATGGATAGAAAATCTGCTGGCTATATAGAGCAGAACCTTACTAATTAGCCTGAATAAAGATGTTACAGGTGGTTCTAAATCATAATTAATCTGGACTATATAATTATTTAATAAATTATAACAGTTTTTATAAATCTTTATCAGTGGAGCTTTAAAATAAAGTAACCATAAATGTAAAGAGATTCTGCCACTCTGTGTGTATTTTCTCTCATTTACCTTGCGTAAGTTCCTGTACTGATCTAAATGTAATATACAAATTTTATTAAAGTGGAATCTGATGGCTGCTTGTCTAGATTCTATTTTAATAAAACCTGCACCCACACAGATGCCTTCATACCTATTAAAAGAAAGTATAGAGTGGTCTGGGAAAATCCATATTGTTAAATGCATGTCTTTTGAAGAAAACACACGCAAGCTGCAAATGGAGACCTCTCCTTTTCAAACCCAAATTCCATGAAATTGCTCTACAGATGTGGGAGGCAGATGTTTTCTTCTAGTGAAAAGATTAAACCAGGGCTGGGCAAACTACAGTATATGGTCACTGATAGTATTGTTAGTACAATGTCGTGGAGAGAGAAAAGGCAGATTTCCTTTTTCTTTCCCTCATATTAACACTAGCAGTGGTGCTGCAATAGAATCCACAGGACGCAGAGGAATGACAGGCTTTCCAATGCTTATGAAATACAGTACATTAATGTCTGTCTTTTAGTCCCCAAATGGGTGTGGGAGAGGAGGTTTGGAGTATCTGTATTTTTCCATCCTTTCTTTCTGCCTCCATCTTGTGCTGCTTTTTGTATTGTTGCCTTTCCTCTGAGGTGACTGACTGCTAGACCTGCTCAATGGAGACCCCTCTCTTTTCCGGATGTGTCTCTTTCGAGCCCAGCAACTGTTGGAACCCAGGGCTCTGAAGAGTGCATTTATTTTGCCATCTGATAAATCATGGAAGCGTTGATGTTGACAGCAAGACTCTTTTGCTGTGTAATACAACTAATTATTACTGTTGTTGGCAAGGTCAATGAACAATACATTGAGCTCTGTGTTGATCTATGAGGGCATATTGAGTTCTGTGTTGATCAGCATCACGTATGGGTCAAAGCCTATGGTTTTCTAGCCTCTGCTGTCTGAGGTCATTCATGTGCAACTAACCCTATTGTTTCTGACCCATATAAAGCCTTGAAAAACTACTGTTTGCTTTTTATTGCATGTATTGATTTTTAAGATTTTTTTTTTAAATCTCATTTTTTACCAGCTGAAGCAAAAGCTGCCTGTCTAACCTTGGGCAGTCGTCAGTCCATGTCAGTCATATTTCTTTCCCACCAGACAGGCCCTAGATTGCAAGCTGCAACAGCTTAGAGAACTTTCCATCATTTCCCCTATCAGGTTTACCCCTTCTTCTTTGAAATGGTTTCGCCTCTGTTGTATTGCAAGCAAGAGGAAAAATAGGAACCATATGGAAAATTCTAAACTCTCTTTCCTCCTGTGCTAGCCACAACATTTTGAAAGTATCTATATCTAGTGCTGTAGAGATTATAAGGGAGCATATGGTCTGAATTAGTGCTGGAGTGAGTGGGGAAGGGAGGGAGGAAAGCCCTTGATCAGCAGCTTTTGGGTTGGATTCAAACCCATGTCTCTTTCCAGAATGGCACAAAGGAAATGAGAAACCCCATATTAGTCATACGGGAACAGCTGGCCCTCTTCAATTTTAAAGGCTGACCCCAAAAAACTATTCTCCCTTCACTAAAGGAGTTCAATGGAAACCGTGCAGGTGTCTGATATTTTTTAGCAGCACTTCAGCATGATCGGGGGAAAGGCTCTGAATAATCCTGATTTACACCAGGTGTTTGCTTTATAGATTCCCCCCCCCCCCAGCTTCTCTGCACAAACAAATTCCATTCTTGAGTGACACCCTGCCCTCCTGTAGCTGAGGAAAGTGGACTGGCTTTCATCAAATGCCTGTCAATGCAGATCCTTGGGTCAGCCAGGGAGAAACAAGAGGCACTTCCTCTCGTGTGTGTGTGTGTGTGTGTGTGTTTTATAGATGTGTCTGAACACACCTAAATTTGGGTGGTATGTGGAACCAGCTCTCCATCAGGGGATCCTGCTCGCTACAATGGGGCCTGGTCAAATCCTAGATCAGACACCCCATAACTTAGAGAAGCACTGAGCTCAGGCCCACCACCAATAGAATGAATACACATAATCTCTTGTGCAGCAGTTAGGGTTGCAACATGCCTGATGCAAACCAGCAAAAGCAGGGAAATGAAAAGCCCCCTAACAGTATGTACCCTTGTCTCCTCCACTCGCAGGCATGCACCTGACTGTACTGCAAGCCACAGATCAGACTATGTAACTGTCCCTTTGTCTTGCACTTCCGCACACAACTCTTTACCAAACTAGCCCCCCCCCCCGAAGGTTTTTCATTGTGTGTATTTAGTGCAGTAGTTCAGTGTGTGGGAGAAGGTAGTCTGGTAAAGGGGATAACAGAAGGCTGGCACCTGCAGCGGGGTGGGGTTGAGGTCATGGTGCACCGACTGTGATGCATAGTAAGTTTGGTAGTGGCAAGGTGCATGCAAACTTAAAATATTTGCAGGTCGTTGTGTAGACATGCATGTTTAGCTCTTTAGATCTTTCCTCATAAGTTCATCCCTCTGTTCCTTTCCTTATTTTTATTGCTCTTTATTTAACTTCTTCCTGTTTGTCAATATCTCTTTACTGTTGTAGTCTCTTGAACATGTTGTTCTATGGGTTACTGTCCAGAGAGGGAAAATGATCTGCTGAGTGATGTGATGGTTCTACTTATTCAACCCAAAATTGGGATGTTGCATGTGCCAGTATTGCATTGCAAACTCCCGGCTAATTTGTTGTCTCCATCTCCCAGTAGCCAGGATGCAAGAGTATGCGGGCATGAGAGGGAATTATAGACACAAGTAATCACTGCAAATTGGTGTAACTTGGTGGGGGATCAGGCCCATTGTGTCAAATGGAGTTGAAGAGTGACTCGTGATAAGAACTGCATGATGTCCTCTAATATTTGCATTGCTTCTATGAGCAACAGTGATGCAATATCCCAGTGCAATCATCACAACACCTGTTCCTCTCCTGCTGGTAATAGCTCACCTTCCCTGACCACTCTCGTTACAGTGTGTATGGTAACACCCACTGTTTCATGTTCTCTCTGTATATAAAATCCCCCTACTGTATTTTCCACTGCATGCATCTGATGAAGTGAGCTGTAGCTCACGAAAGCTTATGCTCTAATAAATTTGTTAGTCTCTAAGGTGCCACAAGTACTCCTTTTTCTTTTAACACCACCAAAGCAATCGTCATCTCTATTGTTGTTCAGTGATGCACAGTTAAGGCTATACCCATTATAGCCTAGAGGCCCCAAGTTTGGCTAGGTGCAATACATAGTAAGAAGAAGTCCCTGCTCTAAAGAGCTTACAATCTAAATAGACAGGCAGAGTGTGGGAGGGGAAATGGGCCCAGATTGCTAGAGTGACTTGTCCAAGATCACATAGCAGGTTAGCGGCAGAGCTGGAAGTAGGGCCCAGATAGGCTCAATCTTGGTCTAGTGCCCTAGCCTCTGGAAAATACTGCCTCAATCTTTAGTCTTCTATAGCTCTGTGACTCTGATAATGATGTCACCCACAGCTGGGCAAGGCTGAATGCTGCTGGCCTTTGGGGTTCCCTTCCTATTTTTTGTTATGGATTTAGAAAAGCCCACGTTTAAGTAACATACACTATAAATTAAGGAAATGAATCTGATACATTGTTACCACTTGCCTCCATCAACAGTTTAGAATGACAGGTCTGAACCCCTTTAAATTGTCATGTCCTCAGTGTCTGAGAGCTCTGCTTCAAGGCCCACCCTAACTACTTTGAGCCTTGAGAATAAACGTCTGAATGGAACATAAGTGACATTGGTCTGATGTATTACCCAAAGAATTTTCATCCTGATAAGGAAGGTAAGGGGGCTGAGTAGTTACTGAGCATTGAATAGTATTAAACAAGGGAGTAAAAATGCATTTTAATAAAAGGTGAGAAATGTATTTGCCACAGGTGGTGAGAAAGACATGGGAGATGCCTGGCCCATTGGATGACTGCCAAGTAGCCTGAAAAGAGCACCAGTATGAATGATAAGCATAGGATTCCGTACAAGCGTATCCCTCCTTTTAATCAAGAAAGAAAGCTGAGGGGGTTGTGCAGAAGGAAAGAAGGTACATACTTGTGAAAATGGCTTCTTAGGAGCCACTCGTGGGGTGGGGAAAATATAGGGGATGGGATTATCTGATCTCAGTGTGCTTGTTTAGGAGGGTGTTATGTGATGACTGGTGGCCTATGTGAAATGAGTTACTCGTACTGTTTTGGGGGAGCAAGGACCAGACTTCAAAGGTATTTAGATGCTTAAAGATGCAGCAAGGTGTCTAGTGGGATTGTCAAAAGTGCCTACTTTTCTTAGGTTCCAAACACCCAATAATCTTAATGGGCATTTGGTGCTTAGGCAAAGCTGACCTGCTTAGGCACTTTTTTGAAAATTCCAGTAGGTGCTTATTGGCATCTTTAGTCCCCTAATTGCCTTTGAACATCTGGCCCCAAGGGCTCTCTCAGTAGAGGCACTGAATTATCTCACCCCTATTTTAGATAGACCATCTGTAGGGGAAGCACTGGTAAGGTGGTGAGGGAAAGGGGACATGCACAGCTAGTATCTATTCTGTACCTTTGCTATGGATAGATGGTTTCATTTCTCTCCACTGTCAGTCTAGCACCTTTTGTGAATATTAAACTCATATTGAATTACAAACACATGAACACGTCTGAAAAGTCTGATCACTTAACCAAAAGACTGAGGTGCTTTATTTAACCACACAATGGGTACAGCAGCGCATAAGTTTCCCACATGCTGTTTGACCAATATGTCTCAACCCACTCCAGAGGTGGTGAGTACCTGCAGTACCCTGATAGTTCATACTCTCTGCTCATTGCAGTCTGTGCCGGAGATTACAATCATAGAATCATAGAATCATAGAATATCAGGGTTGGAAGGGACCCCAGAAGGTCATCTAGTCCAACCCCCTGCTCAAAGCAGGACCAAGTCCCAGTTAAATCATCCCAGCTAGGGCTTTGTCAAGCCTGACCTTAAAAACCTCTAAGGAAGGAGATTCTACCACCTCCCTAGGTAACGCATTCCAGTGTTTCACCACCCTCTTAGTGAAAAAGTTTTTCCTAATATCCAATCTAAACCTCCCCCATTGCAACTTGAGACCATTACTCCTCGTTCTGTCATCTGCTACCATTGAGAACAGTCTAGAGCCATCCTCTTTGAAACCCCCTTTCAGGTAGTTGAAAGCAGCTATCAAATCCCCCCTCATTCTTCTCTTCTGCAGACTAAACAATCCCAGCTCCCTCAGCCTCTCCTCATAAGTCATGTGCTCTAGACCCCTAATCATTTTCGTTGCCCTTCGTTGTACTCTTTCCAATTTATCCACATCCTTCCTGTAGTGTGGGGCCCAAAACTGGACACAGTACTCCAGATGAGGCCTCACCAGTGTCGAATAGAGGGGAACGATCACGTCCCTCGATCTGCTCGCTGATCAATAATCAAGGGACACTCTGTTCACTTAAGGCACTGAACAGCTGTCAGACAGTAAATACTCTGGAATTATTCTTATCCACCTCATCTGGAGTCACACTGCTGCCTTAGAGGTTGTGGGCTCCAGACACCATTATTAAACTCCAGGTCCCCTTGATTACTACATTCACTTAATATTTCATGTCATCTAAAATTAAATCATTTGAAGTGCCGTGGAAATGATGTGGTCACATTCAGCCAGCTATTTAGACAATACTACAGGGGGGAGATGGAGAGGAAAGTGAGGAATTCCAAGGGAACTGATTAGGGATAATTGCCCCTATTATTGCTTCCTAGTCATAGCTCCACCAAGTGCTAGAGGACAATACACAGCTTCACCTAACTTACATGGACTGACAAATCCCCCAGAGCTGGGGAGCAAGGTACTTTTCTCAGACTGGCTCACTTAGTTGCTAGCTGTAGTGAGTGGCCTGTTTTCAAGAGGACTAGATGAAAGCACATTAACAAACTATTAGTGCACATCGGCAAGGTCCATATGGATAGTTAGAGTACAGTAGGCTAGTGCGGAGTAGATTCACATGCCAGCTTGCTGCAAACTAAATGTTCATGTAGGCAAGCCCCTGAGGTTCTGGCTGCAGAGATCAGGTGGCTCAAACATGGCAGTGACCAGCATCCAAAGAGAGATGATTCAACCCAGCACTGGTTACCGAGAACCAGCCAAGATTTCAAGAGGTTTCCAGGCCAGATATCAGCAAGCTGGAAAATTACAAGTGAAGGTTACAAATAGCATTTTTTTCACAGGAGGAACCATGTAAACACAACTCCCACTGAAGTCAACAGGGGGCTGCAAATTCTAAGCACGTCTGAAAAGCAGCCTGCTTAGTTAGGCATCTAATTTTAGGCACCCAAGTATTACAAGGTAGTTTTTTTTTTTTTTTTTTTTTTCCTGTCTGCGTGGCGATTATGTCACTCACTGTGGAAATGCAGCCTTCACTGCAAATGCAGCACTTGTTAGCTGAAATGTGCAGGAAGAAGTGATGCTGCTTTAGTTGGTTTATGCTTGTGAAAGCAGAGTCTGAATGAGCTGTCCCCTAACATCTGGTGGTGAGCTGTGGAAAAGGACTTCAGGAGTTGATCTTACACCCTAGGTACTCAGTATGATGGGATTCTTGCCCAAATGATCACATGTGGCTGGGGATTCTTGTTACTGGGGCAGGAGTAATAAAGCGTTTTTATCCTTGTTATGTGAATTGAGGGCAGCAGAACTGTACCCTGATGGAGGGACTTCCCCTTAACTAAATGACACTTGCTAGGCAGGGGACATGGGTTCCAAAGCCCAATGAGTTGAGAGAGGCTGGGGACAGGTACTTGTACTTGGTGGTGTGGGCCCTGTTTAAGGGTCCTAGACACCATTTGACCCTTTCTCTCTCCATGGTATAATAAAAGAGCTAATTTAGACTCAGTTGAGAGTCTTGTTACATGCTACAGAGCTGAAATCACAGATACCTAGGTCTAAGTATTAGACTTACTTTGGGACAGTGTCTCTGGTGCAAGAGACTGCCCCGTGTGCACCAGCAGTGAGACCCCCCCCCCCAACCCTCACTAATAGCTGAGATCACTGAGTACTGTGTTAAGTGGTGAGCCCTGAAGACATCTTGGTGAGTGGGCGGCTGGCAGAGAGGGGCGGCCAGTCGAGCGACTCATAGAGAGGGCCAGAGCAGAGCCTCGCAGAGAGGCGTGGCAATCGGCCATTGGGGTGATGAGCAGGTGCCCGAGCAGCGAGAGTGTAAGGTGCCTCCTTTACCCCTCCCTTCCATCCAGGGTGGGAGGTGAACTCTGTGGATGAACCTCTGAACTCTGGGGCTGCACTGGTCAAGGACAGCAACTGTGAGTGGGATGCAGAGAAGGGATGGGCACATTAAAGGACTTCTGGGTTGCTAGACTTAAGAACCTGAGGGGAAAAGGACACTGCCCAACTTACTTGGGGGTGGTCTTTTGCTCCTGGTTTATGTTTATGAACTCTAGTTGCGGTGTTTTCGCAAATTAATGCTGCATTATTTCCCTCCTTTTAATAAAAGTTTTGCTACACTCTGACTCTGGGCTTGTGAGAGGGGAACTATTGTCTCTTAGAGGTGCCCAGAAGGTGGTGAATAATTGTCCCAGGTCACTGGTTGGGGTTTGAGCTGGTTCTGTGTTGTATTGTTGAAAAGGAACCCCTAGATATTGAACCCAGCCCTTGTTGCTGCTGGCTCCACCTGGCAGAAGGGTTACACTTGTAAACTCCTTGTGTATTGTATTTGGAAATGTGTGTTGAGGGTGTCCAGAGACGTGAATGAACGGAGTATAGAGTTGAAAAGACTGAAATCTAAACACCCAGTGGCATTAGAGAGGAGTGGAGGTATATTTATTAAACTGAGATTACAGGGAAGAGGTACAGCATGCAAACCAGTGCATGAATGCTTGAGTTAGAATTTTGCTGGAATAGGATTACTCCATTTCCTCTTGCAAATAGTGCCATAATGGGATATTCAAATGGTTAAGGAGTAGCAGCCATGTTAGTCTGTATTCGCAAAAAGAAAAGGAGTACTTGTGGCACCTTAGAGACTAACTAATTTATTTGAGCATAAGCTTTCGTGAGCTACAGCTCACTTCATCGGATGCATTCAGTGGAAAATACAGTGGGGAGATTTATATACATAGAGAACATGAAACAATGGGTGTTACTATACACACTGTAACAAGAGTGATCACTTAAGATGAGCTATTACCAGCAGGAGAGCCGGGGGGGGGGGAACCTTTTGTAGTGATAATCAAGGTGGGCCATTTCCAGCAGTTGACAAGAACGTCTGAGGAACAGTGGGTTATGGACGGGGGGGGGGGGATAAACATGGGGAAATAGTTTTACTTTTGTGTAATGATCCATCCACTCCCAGTCTCTATTCAAGCCTACGTTAATTGTATCCAGTTTGCAAATTAATTCTAATTCAGCAGTCTCTCGTTGGAGTCTTTCCTCTTCTCCCTGCCCCGCCCCTGCTCTCCAGCTGGTAATAGCTCATCTTAAGTGATCACTCTCGTTACAGTGTGTATGGTAACACCCATTGTTTCATGTTCTCTATTTATATAAATCTCCCCACTGTATTTTCCACTGAATGCATCCGATGAAGTGAACTGTAGCTCACAAAAGCTTATGCTCAAATAAATTCGTTAGTCTCTAAGGTGCCACAAGTACTCCTTTTCTTTTTTTCAAATGGTTAAGGTCTCCATCTTCAGAAGCCCCAGATCTAATTGTCAAGTTTCCATCTACCAGTCTGCCACAGCACGGACTTGGAGGGAAATTGAACCCTGCTTAGTTTATGAGCTCCGAACTATGGTGCTCTATTGGCTGCTTGTCAGTCTGATAGTAGAATCTCTCTCAAAGCAACATTTTTAGGAAGGTGACATAATCTAAAGGAAATCATCTTCGATTCCAAGGAGTCTAGATGTAAAACGAATTCTCAAAATTGCTAATGGCCATTGTGACACTCATTACCCTTGCAAAAAGCATAAGTGCAAACTGGCACCAGCTCCCAGAGGAGTTGCCGAGTATCAGGTAGAAATTCCTATCAGTTTTATTGTCTGTGTGAAAACACTAATGGCTTCTTGATAGAATGGACATATTCTAATGTTTATAGCCTCATTGATTTTTGAGGCAGGAAAAGAGCATTCTGATCCTTTAGTCTGACCACCTGCAATTCATAGGCCCTAGAATCTTACTCAACAACTCTTGCATCCAGATCATAACTTCTGGTGAGACTAGAGCCTATAACTGATATATATGTTAGTTTACAAGTGCAGTGAAGCATTATGATAGCTCACAAAATGACTGCCTTCATGGCTAGTTGTGATTATGCTAATTGCATAGTCTGTTCATCTCTCTCAATCCTGTGCTAAAGCAAAACTGTGTGGTGCACGCAAAAGCCATTTGAAACAACTGCTGTGGAATTGCATTTGGTGTTCAACTTGTTAGCTATTCACAGAGAAGACTCTGGATTCCTTGATACATTTTTAGATTGCAGATGAAAAGGCAAGGTGTCTTTCCCTTCCTCCCCACCCATGGGGTGAGGTCAACTCCTCACATTGAGGACTAGTTTTATAGTGAGCATTGCCAGCTTCATGTCAGAAATGATTAGAGAGAGAGAGAGAAAAGGAGAAGCTGCCTTCTCCTCCTCCACTGACATTAGTGGGTAGGTAGAGGAGAATGTCATATTCTGAAATGCACCAGCCTTCTAGACACAGGGCAGATCCTCAGGATTTTTCCAAACATCTCATTTTCTTTTTGCATTAGCTTTCTTCCCATAAATCATGTTCTTCCCTACTCTCTGCTAAGTCACTCGGAGATTGATTTATTGACTTTCAGTTGTGCTGAAGTTGGTAGAACAGGCTACAGTGCCAAAGAGACTTGCTATCTCCAAGATACAGCTATAATGCTCTCTGGTAAAATGATGACCTTTGCTGAACTGGCAAGCTAAGGAAAAGATTGGCACTTAGAAGAGCTTTTCCAATCAGTATTCTGAGTGTGGGTGCTTTTTTTTTTTTAAAGTGCTGATAATGAGTATTATCACTAATGTTAAAACCATGACATTACTCATAGATTCATAGATACTAAGGTCAGAAGGGACCATTCCGATCATCTAGTCCAACCTCCTGCACAGCGCAGGCCACAGAATCTCACCCACCCACTCCTATGAAAAACCTCACCCATGTCTGAGCTATTGAAGTCCTTAAATCATGGTTTAAAGACTTCAAGGAGCAGAGAAGCCTCCCTCAAGTCAACCATGCCCCATGCTACAGAGGAAGGCGAAAAACCTCCAGGGCCTCTCCAATCTGCCCTGGAGGAAAATTCCTTCCCGACCCCAAATATGGCAATCAGATAAACCCTGAGCATATGGGCAAGATTCACCAGCCAGATACCCAGGAAAGAATTTTCTATAGTAACTCAGATCCCATCCATCTAATATCCCATCTCAGGGGATTTGGCCTATTTACCCTGAATATTTAAAGATCAATTATTTACCAAAATCCCATTATCCCATCATACTATCTCCTCCATAAACTTATCGAGTAGAATCTTAAAGCCAGATAGATCTTTTGCCCCCACTGCTTCCCTTGGAAGGCTATTCCAAAACTTCACTCCTCTGATGGTTAAAAACCTTCGTCTGATTTCAAGTCTAAACTTCCTGGTGGCCAGTTTATACCCATTTGTTCTTGTGTTCACATTGGTGCTGAGGTTAAATAATTCCTCTCCCTCTCCTGTATTTATCCCTCTGATATATTTATAGAGAGCAATCATATCTCCCCTCAACCTTCTTTTAGTTAGGCTAAACAAGCCAAGCTCTTTAAGTCTCCTTTCATAAGACAAGTTTTCCATTCCTCGGATCATCCTAGTAGCCCTTCTCTGTACCTGCTCCAGTTTGAATTCATCCTTTTTAAACATGGGAGACCAGAACTGCACACAGTATTCTAGGTGAGGTCTCACCAGTGCCTTGTATAACGGTACTAAAACCTCCTTATCCCTACTGGAAATGCCTCTCCTGATGCATCCCAAAACCGCATTAGCTTTTTTCACAGCCATATCACATTGGCAGCTCATAGTCATCCTATGATCAACCAATACTCCAAGGTCCTTCTCCTCTTCCGTTACTTCTAATTGATGCGTCCCCAACTTATAGCTAAAATTCTTGTTATTAATCCCTAAATGCATAACCTTACACTTCTCACTATTAAATTTCATCCTATTACTATTACTCCAGTTTACAAGGTAATCCAGATCCTCCTGTATAATATCCCGATCCTTCTCCGAATTGGCAATACCTCCCAGCTTTGTATCATCTGCAAACTTTATTAGCACACTCCCACTTTTTGTGCCAAGGTCATTAATAAAAAGATTAAATAAGATTGGTCCCAAAACCGATCCCTGAGGAACTCCACTGGTAACCTCCCTCCAACCTGACAGTTCGCCTTTCAGTAGGACCCGTTGCAGTCTCTCCTTTAACCAATTCCTTATCCACCTTTTGATGTTCATATTGATACCCATCTTCTCCAATTTAACTAATAATTCCCCATGTGGCACTGTATCAAATGCCTTACTGAAATCTAGGTAAATTAGATCCACTGCATTTCCTTTATCTAAAAAATCTGTTACTTTTTCAAAAAAGGAGATTAGGTTGGTTTGGCACGATCTACCTTTTGTAAAACCATGTTGTATTTTGTCCCATTTACCATTGACTTCAATGTCCTTAACTAATTTCTCCTTCAAAATTTTTTCCAGGACCTTGCATACTACAGATGTCAAACTAACTGGCCTGTAGTTACCCGGATCACTTTTTTTTCCTTTCTTAAAAATAGGAACTATATTAGCAATTCTCCAATCATCCGGTACTATTCCTGAGTTTACAGATACATTAAAAATTCTTGCTAATGGGCTTGCAATTTCAGGTGCCAATTCCTTTAATATTCTTGGATGAAGATTATCTGGGCCCCCTGATTTAGTCCCATTAAGCTGTTTCAGTTTCGCTTCTACCTCTGATATGGTAATATCTTCCTCTATATCCTCCTTCCCATTTGTCATGCTACCATTATCCCCAAGATCCTCTTTAGCCTTATTAAAGACTGAGGCAAAGTATTTGTTTAGATATTGGGCCATGCCTAGATTATCTTTAACCTCCACTCCATCCTCAGTGTTAAGCGGCCCCACTTCTTCCTTCTTAGTTTTCTTCTTATTTATATGGCTATAGAACCTTTTACTATTGGTTTTAATTCCCTTTGCAAGGTCCAACTCTACTCGACTTTTAGCCTGTCTCACTTGATCCCTACATGTTCTGACCTCAATTAGGTAGCTTTCCTTGCTGATCCCTCCCATCTTCCACTCCCTGTATGCTTTCTGCTTCTTCTTAATCACCTCTCTAAGATGCTTGCTCATCCAGCTTGGTCTACAACTCCTTCCTATGAATTTTTTCCCCTTTCTTGGGATACAGGCTTCCGATAGCTTCTGCAGTTTTGATTTAAAGTAATCCCAGGCCTCCTCTACCTTTAGATCCATAAATTCTTCAGTCCAATCCACTTCCCTAACTAATTTTCTTAATTTTTGAAAGTCAGCCCTTTTGAAATCAAAAACCCTAGTTGCAGATTTATTTTTGTTAATCCTTCCATTTAGTTTGAACTGAATTAGCTCATGCTCACTTGAGCCAAGATTGTCCCCTACAACCATTTCTTCTATGAGGTCCTCGCTACTCACCAAAATTAAATCTAAAATGGCATCCCCTCTAGTCGGTTCAGCAACTACTTGATGAAGGAATCCATCAGCTATCGGATCTAGGAAAATCTGAGCCCTATTATTACTAGCACTGGTCCTCCAGTCTATATCTGGGAAGTTAAAGTCTCCCATGATCACGCAGTTTCCATTAGTATTTACTTTATTAAAAACATTAAAAAGGGCTGTATCCATATCCAAATTAGATCCCGGAGGTCTATAGCACACCCCAAGCACTATCGTAGGAGAGGCTTTACTAGTTTTCTTCCCCAATGTAATTTTTGCCCAGACAGACTCTGTCTTATCCATTGCATCGCTTCTTATTTCTTTACATTCTACCTCATCATTGATATACAATGCTACTCCACCCCCTTTACCTTTGTTTCTGTCTTTCCTAAAGAGCACATACCCTTCAATACCTGTAGTCCAGTCATAACTACTATTCCACCATGTTTCTGTTATCCCTATAATATCTGGTTTCATTTCCTGCACCAGTAGCTCTAGTTCCTCCATTTTGTTACCTAGACTCCTCGCATTGGTGTACAAACATCTTAATTTTTGCTGTTTGGCCTCGCTCACATTTTGTACCCTATTAGGCACAGTCATTCTACATCCAGTATAACCTATTAGACTAGTATCCACACTGCCCTCACTCCTTATATACATTCTCCTACCCACGGCTATATCCATTCTTACTTCATCTTCTTCCCTCTCAATGCTAAAATCTGGCGTGGAGATTTTCTGGACATCTCCCATCCATCTCCCCCCAATTCCTAGTTTAAAGCTCTCTTTATCAGTTGTGCCAGCCTCGATCCTAGAAGCCTATTTCCTTCCCTACTGAGATGAAGTCCATCCCGAGAGAACTGACCTCTGTCCATGAATGCCTCCCAGTGACCATACATCCCAAAGCCCTCCTTATAGCACCACTGCCTAAGCCATCTGTTGACAGTCATAATCTTGTCAGACCTTTGTTGCCCTTCTCTAGGAACAGGAAGGATCCCGCTAAAGATCACCTGAGCCTCAATTTCCTTAAGCGTCTTCCCCAGCCTAGCATAGTCTCCCTTAATACTTTCCAGCGAGAATCTAGCCGTATCATTTGTTCCCACATGAAGGATAATTAGGGGATTCTTTCCCTCTCTCTTTAGGATCCTTTTCAACCTCAGGTCTACATCCCATATCTTAGCACCCGGAAGACAGCACACCCTTCTATTCTCAGGATCAGCTCTAGTTACAGGCCTGTCTAATTCTTCTCAATAAAGAGTCCCCGATCACATAGACCTGCCTTTTCCTGGTGACAGTGCTATTCTCCAGTGTCTCCCCTGTTCTCTCTGGCTGCAAGTTCTTTCCATTCCTATTTTCCCTTACAATCTTCTTCAACCCATCCTGTATCCTCCTGGGACTCATATTTGGTGTAGTCTCCCTTGACTCTTCCCCTTTTTCTATAGGGCTAGCCTCTCTTCTCTTCTTCCTTACCCTTCCACCTTCAGCAACTACCTGCTGAGCCCCTTCTTCATTTTCCAACTCTGCAAACCTGTTCCTAAGCTCTATTTCTCCTTCACTAGCCCGTCTTTTTCTCTGCCTGGTTCTTTGAGTCACATGTTTCCACTGACCACTTTCCTCATCCAGGCTCCCCTCAAAATTCCCCAGCCCTGCTTCCATCCGTGAGTCTGAGCTTTTCCCTTCAGATACCTCATATCTTTGCTCCATCATCTGCTCAAACCCCTTCCTAAACTCAACCAGACTTTCCACCTGCATCTCCAAACCTCGGATCTTTTCCTCCATCAGCTCTATCAGACGGCATTTCATGCAGACAAAACTCTTACTGGTTCCCCCCCTCCAGGATCATGTACATACCACAGCTTCCACATCCAGTCATCCTCAATGTGTCTTTCACTGCAGGAGTCACTCCCACAGCTGCCTCTGTATCTGTCATCTCCTTCCCACCTAAATCCTGTTAATCTGGGAAACACAAGCCACACCAAAAAGACCACACACCCCCCAGCAAAAGCAAACCCCAAACAAGCACCACAATACAAACCCCCTTTTCAAACTCCCCTGTTTAGAGCTCTGTTTGCTAGCTCCTGTGCTGCTGCAGCTGTCTGTGCCACTGCCTGACTGGCTGGCTACCTTTATAGGGCCCCTAGTCAGAAGCCCCACCCACCTAGGCAGGGCTCAGCTGCTCTCTCAGCACAAAGCCCCACCCCCTAATCAGAATGGGGGACAAGATTGTTCAGGTCACTAATGATGAGATCAGGATTAGGGGTGGGAACATGGGGTGGGGATTAGGTATTTCACCTAATTGTGAACTCGAGTTTTTGGGGTAATTTGAAGCCATGTGTTTTTTACTACTGGGTCTAGAATGTGTGTTATCAACGTACCAAAAGGCAAGTCCTTTTTCTCACGGACTGAAAATTTAAATTTAAATTTAAACTTAAATTTAAGTGAGAGCTTGTCTGTCATGAGGTTTCTAGCCTGTATAAATAGCATTGCTGCAGCATATCTGGCCTATATCCTGTGCTGGGGGAACAAGAGAATGGAGGGGAAACAGGCAGGTAGGGAAAAGGAGGCAGGAATGATGACTTGGAGCAGTACACTCCTCCCAGGAGCAAAGTGTGTGAGAGTGTCATCTTTTTGTTAGCCCCCAACCTTGTCTAACAAAGAGTGCACTACACAACTGTATATAGCATATGGCTATGAAAAACGGTGAGGAAAATCCATTCCCACAATGGTTATCTGTGCCACTGGTTCTGATTACCTCCGCTGATGCACCATGGCTGGTGGTTGGGTTAGCTCTCTACACAAACAGGATATGCACTGACATATCTGCTTTATTATTATAATTGCTACTTGTATTGTGGCAGCCTCTAGGGGTTGATCCATGGATTAGGGCCTCAAAACAAAATGTTGGTCCCTGTCCTGAGCAGTTTACCATGTAAATATAAGACAAAACACCATGGTTGGATACAACAAACAGGGAGTACAAGATAACTGAGCCCAAGATTCCACCATAATAATCGTAGCAATGCCATGTTGCACAACTAACGTTAAGTCCTACAGTATCATTACTTTGCCTGCCATATGTTAAAGCACCTTACTGAGCATAGCTATAGGTGGTGGTAAAACCTGTTGAATAAATTAATACCGAACACTAACATTTCCTCCATCCCCATTCTTCCACTGATTAAAAGCCCCATGGCTCGGGGTTCACAACTGTGTACTGCTGCTCACTTCCTGCTTTTTGACAAACAGGCCCTGTGCCTCAACACAGCCTTCCAGCTGGTGCTGTGCAGCTTCAGTGAGTCTAATTTGTTGGGGACACTGGGCATGGCCACTAGGTTACTCAAGGGGATTGAAGACCACGAGTGTCGAAGAAGCCCTCTTGCTCTAGGCCCAAGTGATGCCCCCCCTTCCCTTCCCTTTTCTGTCCGGAGATACTCACAGCAGTCACACTGAGGATTTTGCAACAATTTGTTGCAGGCGCAAATTGGCTGAAGCAAAATTAGGCCAAACAGGACAGAAATGTTAGACAATGCTGAACAAACAACTCCATATATGGTGAATAGATAAGAGGAAAAAAGGGAACTGGCTGGTATACCGGATTGGCTATATGGGCACTCAGGGCAGCTTGCTATTGGATAAGTATGCGAAGGAAAGAATGTATAAAAATATGTGTAACTGCTTGCACTGGTGTGCAGGATTTGAGATTGTGGTCTCCCTGTAGTGCTTGAAGCTTCAAATAAACTTTTCTACTTCTCCACTCCGTTGTGGTTATTGGGCAATGCACACCGGGCAACGAATCCAGCTGTTGCTTGCCTCGGGCACTCTGTGCCGGCAACAAATTGATACATTTATACTATTGATATAGGGCCATTACTGTCTGTGACTTTCCTGAGTGCAAGTTGGTTCTGCAGCCCATGTTCCTCTGGGGAAAGCGTTCCTCCTAACTTCACCTCTGCCATGGATTTTTATTGCTTTGACTGGTAACTCATGGTTCCTATCTGCTTCTGCATTGCTTCCATGTTACACTAGTGTGTCTCAAACAGTTGTGCACAGCAGGTTGATATTACGAGTCTTAAAACAGATTAAATTTGCTAAATGATAAAACATGAAACATATCAACTACAGATCAATAAATCAGTCAGTTGTCTGTTACCAGTACCATAGTATTTTTCCATGCAAAACCATATAGGATTATGGATCTAAAGTAGAAATTTTCCTGCTATTATTCTAATATCATGTGCCAGGATGATCTGGAATACTATGCCCAGTTCTGGTGTTGAGACTTCACAAAGGATGTTGATTATTTGGAAAGAACTACAATAATAGTTTTAAGTTCTGTATTATAGTATCTGACTTAAGAAGCTCAGTCCACTTAGTTTATCCAAGATAAGGTTAAGAGGTGACTTGATAATGGTTTAAACTACCTACTGGGAGATTTCTCATACTAGAGGGCTCGTGATAATGTATCAAACAAAGGCATACCCTGATCCAATGGCTGGAAGCTGAACAAAATAACTAAATTCTGAGTAGAAATAAAGCACACATTTTTCATAGTGTGTGTAATTAACCACTGAAACAACTTAGTAATGTGGCAGATTCTCCATTACATGAAGCCTGAAAATAAAGCCTAGATATCTTTCTAAAGAGAGGCTATAGCTCAAACAAAGAAGTTACAAGCTCTGATGGAGGAATTAACGGGGGAAAATCTATGGCCTATGTTTCAAAAGAAGTCAGAATGGTCTCATCTGGTATTTGCAACAAATTAATGACCTATTCCCAGAATTCTTGTCTGGTAGAGAGTGGGTGGGTCGTTTCCTTCCTCCCCCTTAATTTTTTTGTAAGCTTTTCAATAATTCTGTGTGCCACGGTGACTTCTAGTGAAATCCAGCAGCTACAATATTCCATCTCTAAGTTACGTGTCTTGGTTATTGATATTTTTGCCCGTATAGAGTCAAAACCAGGAATGCAGAGTCACTTCCATTGTTTCTATAGCACAATGTTCCCTTGGTAGAGGAAAAACTTTCAAAATTGACTCTCCCTTGAAATCAACATGGGTATCATTAAAGTGGGGTAGAGGTTGGAAAATAGGACAGGAGCGAGGGAGAAAAGATTTAGCTTTTCTTGTATATAATTTTTAGTTTGCAAAATGTAGTTTGCTCATTTCTAATCAGGGACACACTTTGCTGATAAAATAATAATCAGCTAAAACTGCAGTCAAGACTCAACCTTCTAGAGACAAATTTTTTTAGTACTTCCTTCTGTTTTCAAGCAAGTTTATGCACAATAAATGTGGAATTCCAAGCAAAATGTAATACAAGATATATATAATAATTTTCTTACTATTGTACATCAGTGCTTGTCTGATGGGATTTTGAAAAGTATTTAAAAGTTAGAAATAAATACTTTTTTGGATGCAAGCTATGGGTATTGCAGGGTCCAGAAATGGAAATTTATTCCATTAAACATCTGGCAATGTATAAAATAAGAAAAAATGTGGATGTAATGGTATCTCTATGCAGCCACCATAAAACGGAGACTAAAAGTATTATTGCTAATTTGCTACCAGACAAGTGGTGTACAAATAGCCACCTTTGCTCAGCCTTATAATTTTCAGTATGATGCCATTATTCTACAACAGCAATTTGGGGCTGCAGATGAAATATCAAATTGTCTGCATCTATTAATTTTCAGTTGGAATAATACAATGTTGATATATCTGTACAGAATCTCATGTGTAGAGCAGCCAATGTTTGTTAAATATGTAGGAAAGGAAAAATGGTGCCAAACTTTTAGATATCTCTTATCCTTTTGTGTGGCTGAGTCTAGGGAGATGATCAACTCTCCACAGAGAAGGCTGTTCCTTCCTCATGAAGAATATGGAACTACAGACTTTTATTTAATATACAGAGCATCTTGTACTTGCATATCAAATGTCTGTGGTGTAATCAACTAGTCTTCTCTCTACAATGCACGCACAAGACTAATTCAGTCAAAATCTAATTTCTTTGCAGAGGTGAGGTTGCTTCTAGGTCACTTCAGCTGTTATCAGAACTCAGCTTTTTAATCTTGACAAGACAAAACAATGTGCTTTTATACAAAGGTAATTTTTTTACAGTTGTCCATGGTTAAAGGAGATGCCTCAGACAAGAATTTCATTGTTGTATGGGAAACAATATTCTACTCTAGAGATTCATATGATGGATAGATGTGATTAGGAATGTGCTGTAATAAGAGAATATTGCACTTTAGGAGCTGTGAGACACAATAAAATGTTGTAATAAGACACACTCGTATACACCAGAGTGTCAGATTTGTCTTCTTGAATTTAACTGTATTTAAAGATATGATTAATGTATGAAAGGGCTTAGGTGGTGGTGATGGGGAGTCTGTATGACGAGTTACGATTTAATAATGCTGGAATAATGAACTGTCTTCGAGAAAATATTCGCTTGTCTATTATTTCCCATACAGAATTAGGGAGTTAAGGTAGTGTGATCCAAGCTGTTCCCTTTGATCTTTGCTTTAACCACAGGAGCTTTCTCTCTTTTGACTCTGAGCACCTATGGAATCCTTTTGTAACTTTCCCATTTATATTGTCGGGATTCTTCTGTGTTCATAGGGACTTAAACATATAAACCCAGGGCTCGTGAAGTTGATAGCTTCTGTGACATGGAAGCCACAGTCTGCATTAAGTACAACGTGGGTAGTAACAGCTGCCTCAATCATGATTGGGAGAGACCAACTTTAGGAGTGAGAAGGTGTTTGCATGCTGTTTCAGTCCTTGCCTTGTCTTCAAAGAGTGTCAGCAAAGGTGCTAGTTACAATGGTGTTTTTTTGTGCCGTTGGCAGTGTATCCAATAGTCACTTGGGACTGCTGCTGTTGTCCATCTTCTGGAGTGAAGACATTGGCTGACGGCCTGATCCAATTGAAGTCAGTGGGAGTTTTGCCATTGATTTCACCACTGGTCTCTATCAGGTTTGTCTGGGGAAGGCTCCAGAGCTATCAACTGGATACTTTTTCATGAGCATTATATTTTCAATAAAAACAAAACAAAAAATGTTTTGGCCGTATTTGCTTTAGGGAATTAAATTCTCACCTGTGCTACCATCAGTTCAATTGCTTTGATGATCGCACTGGTGGGAACCCTACTGTAGAGAAAGCTCTGGTGACTTTGTGGCATGTATACCATGGTTTTGGTTAGACCTGTAGACATTTACCTTGCTGTGGGATCTACTATTGCAGACCTTTGTGTCCCTGCAGAATCCCATTGACTTCAGGATTTGGGCTATGGCGACCACAAATTGTTCCATATTCTGTATTTTATCCCCTTGTACCTGTGGTATTGTAAGATCTTTGTGAGCGGTATCTGGTATTTGTTCAGCGGAGTTCACCCATGGAGTAGCTCCGTGCACATTTATAACGCTATATAAAGAAGATTGTAAAATGAAATGGGTTACAAAATGGAGAGAGGAGAAAAATAAGTGTTTTTTTCCCCTCACCTGCTGCAGCCAATTTATTGCCCTTAAGTTTCCAGCCTCTAAAGCTATTTAGCCAAGCTCTTTCAGCTACTGTACATGATGGTTCATAGAATTTAAAGCCAGAAGAGACAACCAGAACATCTAGTCTGCCCTCCTGTAAATCACAGGCCACCAACACCACCCAGCACCTGCACACTAAACTCAAAAACTGAAATTAGATCAAGGTATTATGACCCACAAGAGACCAGACTGCCATATGCCACAGGCAGAGAATAGGAGGGACCAAGATGCACCAATGCTCGCGGTCCCTGCAACGGGAAGGAAATGATTAAATGAGATATACTTAGGTAATCCTGGCAAGTGACCTGCACTCACATGTTGAAGAGGAAAGTGAACCCCTGACCTGGGGGAAAATTCCTTCCTGACCCCACATATGGCCATCAATTAGACCCTGAGCATGTGAGCATGAACCAGCCAGCCAAATACCTGAAAGAGAGCATTCTCAGTGTCGCCTCAGAGCCCTGGCCCACCCTGCCTGCTGCATCCCATCTCCAGCTATAGCCATCTTTGCTGTTTCAGAGGACATTTTAAAAAATAACACCACCTTCTAGAATACCATTTTTTGGGGAAAATCCCTTCCTGATCCCTGAAGAAAGCTAGCTGAAACCCTGAAGGATGAGCTTTAGGAACATAAGATATAAACCAAAAGTGAGCTCCAGGGCTGTTGAGCCCAGCCCCCTACTATGACAAGCCACCCCTCATACAGTTGCACTCATACATTTGTCCAACTCTCTCTTAAAACTAATTAAGTGGTTTCCCCCACAACTCCTATTGTGAGGCTGTTCCAGAACCTCACCCCTCTGATGCTTAGAAACCTTGTAATTTCCAGCCAGAATTTGTTCATGGCCAGTTTATATCCATTTGTTGAGCACACCTGCTAAGAGGGATGTTTTTGGCAGGTGGCCCTAGGCAGCAAAGGGGAGGCAACTAGTGAAATCAAAACAAGTGTGTGGAGTGGGAGGGGCCTGTGGTCAGTCCAGAAAGAGCAGCTCCCTTCTTCAGAGCCTCATTATGGAGCATGGCTTGTGGGGAAAAGGGCTGAGTGACACACTGCATAATGAGAGGGGAAGTAGCTGGTCTATCCATATAAAGGTTTCAGAAAAAACTGCAGTTAGGTTATTATTCATGTGATTAGCTGGAATGGAGGATCGGTTGGGACTGAGGCAGGGGGAGAGAGGGAAAGAGCTGAAATATGGTTGGGAGGAAGAATAAGGAATTTTTAATGGCCACGAGGAGGAAAGAGGGGAAGATTGGGAAGAGAAGAAGGTGAGAAAAATGAGTTTGGAGAGTGGTGCATGGGGAAGAAAAGAACAGGAAGGATCATAAAAATGATACCACAATAGCTGTTGCCTTCCAAAGTAAAAGGAGATGGCGGAGGAGAACAATAGAGAGAAATGAGGAGAAAGAAGCATAAACAAACGGTAGGAGGTAAGGGAATAAAGAAACAGAAAGAGGGAAAGAAAGCTACACTCACAGTGCAGTCAGTGGGAGCCTTTCCTGAGTAAGGACTGCGGAGGCAGGCTTTCATGTATGTGTGTAGCTAAAATATTTCAAGCAGGTATACTGAGTTCTTTATGGGATTCTTTGATGTACAGTTCATTGAGAGGTCAGACTTCCCCGATGCTTGCAGGATGGATAGTGATGCGGAGTACTGCATATTTCATGCTCTTATCAGAACACACACAACCTCTTTGTGTTTATTAATACTGAACTTCCGTTCTTGTCAGCTTTTAAGTGTTTAAGGACTCCAAAGACAGAATGCGTTCATTTCACCTTCGCTGACATTGATATAATGGTGGAAATGAGCATTAGTGCAATAAGGTGAAAGTGCTTGCAGCGATTTGTATTGAAATTAGGATTAATGTTCCTTACTATGATGGTCTGTTAGAGAGATCGGCATTTGCAACATGGCATTTTTGTGTTGCTCAGTGTTTTGGGGTGAAAGAAGGAGGAAAGATACCATTTTAAAGAAGCAATTATTGCAAAAGTAACTTTTCGTGCCCCTTCTGCTGCTATTGAGAGCATTTGCATTCAATCAGAGCAGGTAGAACAGTGCAAACACCAATTATTGTGGACAAACTCCAAATAGCTGTGGAATTGGATCATCTTTGTGGCCTTTGATTGTTTACTAAATACTTCACACAAGAAGGTGGGTTTTTTTGATCACAAGAACGTGTGGGGACTGGACTTTCTCTCCTAGAAATATTCTTTTTTGCAGGTAAATGAGTTAGGTTATTTGTGAGCAAATGAGTTTTCACTTTAGTCTTTAGTCCTCAGTTTTAACAGATTCGCCAGCTACCTAGTAAGCAGAATACTATCATTTGCTTTAACTGACTGTGAATTCGCACTCTGTGAGCATTGAACAGCAAATACTCCAAAGCTCACAACTAGAGCTGGGCAAAGTTTTTTCACTGAAACTTTTTTGGTTTTGGCAAAAAATGCAGATTTGGCATCACCAAAGCATTTTGTGATCTCATGTCAGTTTCACTGAATTTTTTCAGTCAAAAATGCCCCTAAAATAAAATCAAAAGATTTCATTTCAACATTTTTGAAATGAAACTGTCACAGGATGACTGGACCCCTTAAGGGCAAATGGGGCCAGCCCTACCTGTGTCATAATTAGCTGCCTCCCAGGCTGAGGAGGCAGGACTAACAGGGTCTGCCTGATGAACAACTGGGCCTCATAAAAAACCAGCAACAACAAAAACCTCATGGGAGGAGCTACAGGAAACAGGTTAGGCTCCTGTGGGAGACCCTGGGGGTAGGGTCAATAGGAAGCAGGGAGTTCCCAGGGAGATGCTGCCTGAGTCCTGTGGGAGGGGGGAGGCAGGGAGAAGCTGCTAGGGAAAAGAATCTGCAGGGAGAAAGCCCTGCAAGGCAGTGCTCAGCTAAAAGAGCAAGGCAAAGCTCTGCAGGGTCCAGTAATAGGGGGCCAAGAGCAGCGAACTCCAGTGTGAGGGACTCCAGGGGAAGCTGCCTGGAAGGATCAGCTCTCTTTGTCAAGTTCTTCTGTCCAGATATGGACGGGTCACAGTGCTTGCTTATACACACCAGATGTGTTCATCATAAAACCCTTTAATGCTTTCCCAGGTATGGCTGATGCTCATTTTAAATAAGGTCTGTTATACACAGTGCCACCTAGTGGCTGAATAGTGTAATCATAGGCATCAACTCCGTGGGTGCTCCAGGGCTGGAACACCCATGGAAAAAAAATAGCGAGTGCCCAGCACCCACCAGCAGCCAGCTCCCTTCCTCCCCCCAGCGCTTCTGCCTGCCGGTGGCCCCGCCGATCAACTTCTCCCCCTCCCTCCCAGTGCTTCCCTCCTTCCATGATCAGCTGTTCCGTGGTGGGCAGGAGGCGCTGCGGGGGGGTGGGGGGAACACTCTGGGGAGGGGGTGGAATTGGGTGGGAAGAGGTTGGGTGGGACCTAGGGGAAGGCGTGGAGTGGGGGTGGAAGCTGCAGGGTGGTGGTCTGTGGGAAGGGGTGGAGCCTGGGGCTAAGCACCCTCGGGGCAAGGAGGAAGCTGGCGCCTATGAGTGTAATACAGTTTAGCGTTCCATTATATCTTCCCCCTTTAAGTTCTACATTCCTGCCATTTACAATATTTATACTTTCCACTGTCTTTGAAGTTCTGTTCTGTCAGTTAAGTGTCTCTGAATCACACTCATTTTCTAATTACACAAACACACAACAACTTGGTCATCTGGCTGTCAGTTAGTTGGAATGACTGGCTGTGGTTGGTTTGGAATCTTAGTCATCAGCATCTTGTTCTGCGTCTGCCAGCTGTAGCGTTTGATCTGTTCTTTGTTCTTTCTGAGGATCAAACTATAGATGTAAATGGTTTCTGTTGAACTCTCCACTGTTGGTCTTGACCACATATGATCTAAGTGCTGAATTCTTTATGAAAGCTGGAGTTGTCCATCCTTTTTTCTCCAGCCAATTTGCATGAGCATGGTCACCAGGTTCTAGATATGACCATTCTCTCAGCATTTCCTGTTGTACAAGTGTCCATAAGCTCTTTTTCCCTTTTTATCCAATTTTTGCTACTCTTTTCAAGACTGGCCACTTTGGAGATCTGTTCTGAATTTGGAAGAGAATCTTGGTTTTGAGTTGTCTTCCCATCAGGAGTTGTGCTGGACAATATCCAGTACTGCTTTTGGTGTTGATCTGTAACTCAGGAGAGCAAGAAATGAGTCTTCCTCCTGTAGGATTTTCTTGGCTGCATGTATAGCTCTGTCACCTTCTCCTTTCACTTGCGAGTAATGTGGGCTGCTAGTAATATGATCAAAATCATATTTCATTTGGAATGACTTAAATTCCGCTGCAGTGAATTGCGGTCTGTTCTCTGTCACTAGTTGTTCTGGAACATCAAAATGAGCAAAAGTGCACTTTGGTTTCTCAATAACATTGCAAGTTATAGCTGGAAAAATAGTCCATGATGACCAGGTAATGATGATGTCCTTTGAATCTGCATAAATATGAAGCTAGTTTCTTCTAAGGCCTCTCTGGTAGAGGTGTTTGTACATTGTCAAAAAAGTGAACAGAGTGTTGGGAATCATTAGGAAAGGGATAGATAATAAGACAGAAAATATCATATATTCTCTATATAAATCCATGGTACGCCCACATCTTGAATACAGTGTGCAGATGTGGTTGCCCTGTCTCAAAAAGATGTATTGAAATCAGAAAAGGGCAACAAAAATGATTAGGGGTATGGAACGGCTTCTATATGTGGAAAGATTAATAAGACTAGGACTTTTCAGCTTGGAAAAGAGACAGCTAAGGGGGGATATGATTGAGATCTATAAAATCACGACTGGTGTGGCGAAAGTAAATATGGAAGTGTTATTTACTCCTTCTCATAACACAAGAACTAGGGGTCACCAAATGAAATTAACTGGCAGCAGGTTTAAAACAAACAAACAAGAAGTATTCACACAACACACAGTCAACTGTGGAACTCTTTGCCAGAGGATGTTGTGAAGGCCAAGACTATAACAGGGTTAAAAGAAGAATTTAGATAAATTCATGGAGGATAGGTCCATCAATGGCTATTAGCCAGGATGGGCAGGGATGGTGTCCCTAGCCTCTATTTGCCAGAAGCTGGTAATGGGCTAGGGGTCGATCACTTGATGATTACTGTTCTGTTCATTCCCTCTGGGGAACCTGGCATTGGCCACTGTCGGAAGACAGGATGATGGGCTGGATAGGGGTGACCAACCTGAGCCTGAGAAGGAGCCAGAATTTACCAATGTACATTGCCAAAGAGCCACAGTAATACGTCAGCAGCCCCCCCATCAGCTGCCCACCCCTGCTCCCAGCGCCTCTGCCCACTAGCAGCCCTGCAGATCAGCGACGACTCCTCCCTCCCCACACCTTCTGATCATCTGTTTTTTGTGGCATGCAGGAAGCTCTGGGGTGGGCAGATGGAGGAGCAAGGGCACTGCAGGGTCAGGGGAGGAGGCTGGAAGAGGTGGAGTGGGGGCAGGGCCCGTAGCAGAGCCAAGAGTTGAGCAGTGAGCACCCCCTGGCCCATTGGAAAGTTGGCACCTGTAGCTCCAGCCCTGGAGTTGGTGCCTATACAAGGAGCCGCATATTCACTTCTGAAGAGCTGCATGTGGCTCTGGAGCCACAAGCTGGCCATCCCTGGGCTAGATGGACCTTTGTTCTGACCCATTATGGCCGTTCTTATGTCTCCTAAATTGATTTTGTACTGGATCTCCTTTCAAAAGTCCAGTATACTCAAATCTTCCATTGAGTTATTCCTTCGTTCTCAGTATTTCCCATCATGACTGTCAAACTGTACTGGAGAAGGTGGATGTTCTTTGATCCTTTGATCACACACACTCTGTCTTTGTAAGTTGTTTCTGTGGTGAACTAGCCCATGCAATACAGAAAATCTCCAGGGCTAGTCAGAGCTGTGTCAGGTGACTACAGCTCAGGGAGGGGTTGATAATGATTGTAAGTCCCTTCTGAGATGGCTGTGATATTAGCTCCTGAGTCAATTTTAAAGTCAATAGTCTTGCCATGAATATTTGGTTTCACTCTTGAAGCAGGTTCTGTGTCATCACAAGTGATAGATCCCAGAAACAATGGCTCTTGATTGTCTGTAGAATGAGTGAACTCCCTGACTGCTTTCATAATATTTTGCACCGCAAAAAATTATATTTCCAGTCTGTCCATTCTGAAGGTTTGTCAAAGCTGAAGTTCTTTGGGGGGTGTCTGAGATCCTGCAGCCTTTGATGCTGTTTTCCTTCTGTTTCTGTTTTGAGTTTACTCCTGACACCATGTGATGTTCTTCTATGCCAGATATGGACTGCTCACAGAGCTTGCATATACACACCAGATGTGTTCATCATAAGATCCTTTAGTACTCTGCCAGCTATAGCTGAGGTTTGTTTTAAATAAGGCATTTTACACACAGTGCCACCTAGTGGCTGATTGGTTTATTACAGTTTAACATTCCATTACACTCTTTAAGTGAAAACAACAAGGAGTCCTTGTGGCACCTTTTGAGACTAACACATTTATTTGGGCATAAGCTTTTGTGGGCTAGAACCCACTTCATCAGATATATTGAGCGAACATACAGGAGCAGGTATAAATACATGAACGGATGGGGGTTGCTTTACCAAGTGTGAGGTCAGTCTAACAAGATAAATCAATTAACAGCAGGATGGCAAATATAACTTTTGAAGTGGTAAGAGAGTGGCCCATTACAGACAGTTGACAAGAAGGTGTGAGTAACAGTAGGGAGAAATTAGTATTGGGGAAATTAAGTTTAGGTTTTGTAATGACCCAACCACTCCCAGTCTCTATTCAGGCCTAATCTGATGGTATCCAGTTTGCAAATTAATTCCAGTTCTGCATCTTCTTGTAGTCATCTGTTTTTGAAGTTTTGTTGTTGTTGTTGAAGAATTGCCACTTTTTAGGTCTGTTATTGAGTGACCAGACAGACTGAAGTGTTCTCCTACTGGTTTTTGAATGTTATGATTCCTGATGTCAGATTTGTATACATTTGTCCTTTTGCGTAGAGACTGCCCTGTTTGGGCAATGTACATGGCAGAGGAGCATTGCTGGCACATGATGGCATATATCACATTGGTAGATGTGCAGGTGAACGAGCCCTTCATGGTGTGGCTGATGGGGTTAGGTCCTATGATGGTGTCCCTTGAATAGATATATGGACAGAGTTGGCACCGGGGTTTGTAGCAGGGTTTGGTTCCTGGGTTGGTGTGTTTTGTTGTGTGGTGTGTAGTTGCTGGTGAGTGTTTGCCTCAGGTTGTGGGGCTGTGTGTAAGCAAGGACTGGCCTGTCTCCCAAGGTCTGTGATAGTGAGGGATTGTCCTTCAGGATAGGTTGTAGATCCTTGATGATGCACTGGAGAGGTTTTGGTTGGGAGCTGTAAGTGATGGCTGATGGCATTCTGTTACTTCGTTGGGCCTGTCTTATAGTAGGTGACTTCTCGGTACCCTTCTGGCTCTGTCAATCTGTTTCTTCACTTCACCAGGTGGGTATTGTAGTTTTAAGAATGCTTGATAGAGAGTCTGTAGGTGTTTGTCTCTGTCTGAGGGATCAGAACAAATGCGGTTGTATCTTAGAGCTTGGCTGTAGACAATGGATCATGTGATGTGGTCTGGATTAAAGCTGGAGTCATGTAGGTAAGTATAGCATCAGTAGGTTTCCGGTATAGGGTGGTGGTATGTAACCATCACTTATTAGCACTGTAGTGTCTAGGAAGTGGACCTCTTGTGTGGACTGGGTCCAAGCTGAGGTTGATGGTAGAGTGGAAATTGTTGAAATCTTGGTGGAATTTCTCAAGGGTCTCCTTTCCATGGGTCCAGATGATGAAGATGTCATCAATGTAGTACATGTAGAGTAGGAGTGTGTCAAGGTTCCTTCCCCGCTCTGAACTCTAGGGTACAGATGTGGAGACCTGCATGAAAGACCCCCAAGCGTATTCTTACCAGCTTAGGTTAAAAACTTCCCCAAGGTACAAACTTTGCCTTGTCCTTGAACCGTATGCTGCTACCACCAAGCATTTTAAACAAAGAACAGGGAAAGAGACCACTTGGAGAAGTCTTCCCCCAGAACATCCCCCCCAAGCTCTGCACCCCCTTTCCTGGGGAAAGCTTGATGATGATCCTCACCAATTGGTACAGGTGAACACAGACCCAAACCATTGGATCTTAAGAACAATGAAAAATCAATCAGGTTCTTAAAAGAAGAATTTTAATTAAAGAAAAGGTAAAAGAATCACCTCTGTAAAATCAGGATGGTAAATACTTTGCAGGGTAATCAGATTCAAAACATAGAGACTCCCTCTAGGCAAAACCTTAAGTTTTTTTGGGTCAAAAAGACCCAAAAAACAGGAATATACATTCCCTCCAGCACAGCTTATTTTACCAGCCATTAAACAAAAGAAAATCTAATGCATTTCTAGCTAGATTACTTACTACCTTAACAGGAGTTGGAAGGCTTGCATTTCTGATCTGTTCCTGGCAAAAGCATCACACAGACAGACAGAATCCTTTACCGTCCCCCCCCGCCCACTCCAGATTTGAAAGTATCTTGTCCCCTCATTGGTCATTTTGGGTCAGGTGCCAGCGAGGTTACCTTAGCTTCTTAACCCTTTACAGGGTTACAGGTGAAAGGGTTTTGCCTCTGGCCAGGAGGGATTTTATAGCACTGTATACAGAAAGGGGGTCACCCTTCCCTTTATATTTATGAGAGTGTAAGGGGATGAGAGCTGAGGAAGCATTGTTCTAATGCCCCTCTGCCATGTACATTGGCCAAACTGGACAGTCTCTACGTAAAAGAATGAATGGACACAAATCAGACGTCAAGAATTATAACATTCAAAAACCAGTTGGAGAACACTTCAATCTCTCTGGTCACTCGATCACAGACCTAAGAGTGGCTATACTTCAACAAAAAAGCTTCAAAAACAGAGTCCAACGAGAGACTGCTGAATTGGAATTAATTTGCAAACTGGATACAATTAACTTAGGCTTGAATAGAGACTGGGAATGGATGAGTCATTACACAAAGTAAAACTATTTCCCCATGGTATTTCTCCCTCCCACCCCACCCCCCACTGTTCCTCTGATATTCTTGTTAACTGCTGGAATTAGCCTACCTGCTTGTCACCATGAAAGGTTTTCCTCCTTCCCCCCCCTGCTGTTGGTGATGGCTTATCTTAAGTGATCACTCTCCTTACAGTGTGTATGATAAACCCATTGTTTCATGTTCTCTGTGTGTGTGTATATAAATCTCTCCTCTGTTTTTTCCACCAAATGCATCCGATGAAGTGAGCTGTAGCTCACGAAAGCTTATGCTCTAATAAATTTGTTAGTCTCTAAGGTGCCACAAGTACTCCTTTTCTTTTTGCGAATACAGACTAACACGGCTGCTACTCTGAAACATAAAAATGTTGGCATACTGAGGGGCCATGTAGGTGCCCATAGCAGTCCCTCTGACTTGAAGGTATAAATTGTCCCCAAATGTGAAATAGTTGTGGGTGAGGACAAAGTCACAAAGTTCAGCCACCAGGTTTGTTGTGATGGTATCAGGGATGCTATTCCTGATGGCTTGTAGTCCATTTTTGTGTGGAATGTTGGTGTAGAGGGCTTCTACGTCCATAAGGGCTAGAATGGTGTTTTCTGGAAGATCACCAGTGATTCAAAAGTGATTTTTCCTCCCTTGCTATCCTGCTGTTAATTGATTTATCTCGTTAGACTGACCTCACACTTGGTAAAGCAGCCCCCATCCTTTCATGTATATATACCTGCTCCTATATTTTCACTCCATACATCTTATGAAGTGGGTTCTAGCCCACGAAAGCTTATGCCCAAATAAATCTGTAGGTCTCAAAGGTGCCAAGGACTCCTCGTTTTTGCTGATAGAGACTAACATGGCTACCACTCTGAAACTCTTTTTAAGTGAAGAAGGAAAGACTTAAGGTGTCTCAGAAAGCAGGCTGAAGACTAACCCAAGAGCAGCAGCAGAATCTCTTGTTTGGCCTTTTAGTTGGACTTTTTAGACTTGGAATAGCTTAGTTGTTCTGACTCTCTTGCCCTTCCCTAATTAAGATTTCACTGCAAGAATGGGTGGTAGTAGTAGGAGGAGAGTTAGGAGAGAGAATGTTATTTTTCTGATAACATTTTGTTGGAGAGTGAAGAAATGTGGTAAAAGAAATCATGAAATACCTGAAAGTTCGTATGCTAGATGTGCAGTTTTTAGATTGAAGAACTCTTAGTGGACATAGTCCAGTTTGGCTTCTCTGTGGCCTGTGCAATGGAAATTGGTGATCCTCTTTCTAAGGATCACAAAACTGCCATCACGGATACCACTAATGGACACTACTGTAAATTGTCTTAGTTCACTCTCCTGGCCCTCTTGACCATCTGTTTGCCTCTAGAAGTAAATAGTCCCTCCAGTTAAGGGGTCAGACAAGCTGATGGAGCAGTATGTGAGAAGCTTGCATTGTTGCTGACTGGGCTGTACTTGTTCTGTGGATTGTTGACTTGAATTTCTAGCGCTGACTGACACTTCACAAGCACTGATTTAATTGTTAGTTATCTTAGAAATGATAAGATATAATATAATCTTGTCCCTCTTTGCCCCTAGTGGCTAGCAAGTTCTTGGGGTCTTGCTGGGCTCTTCCATTAGGAGGAGAAATTGGGATGATTCAGGTATTTCTTTGTTGCAATCCTGTTTATTTATAAAGAATATACACCAAGTCCTGTTCTCTGAACATAGTCAAAATAAACAGGTGGCTGTTTCCTGGCTCACAATTCCAAACCTGCCTTTCCAACCAGCACTCAGCCCCCAAATCTCTCTATTGGCTTCCTCTCAGGCCCCTGCTACCTGTGCTTCCCTGGCTTTCTCCTGGCCTTGCTCGTGCACACACAGACACAAACAGCTTCAATCCAATTAATATTCCAGGCCTGGTTTTGGAATCAGTTCTCAGAGGAACAACTGTTATTCTCCCTGACTGAGTTCTTGCTCGGACCTTCCTGTGATTGAGGTGGTGGCTTCTATTGTTTCAACTCTCTAGGGAGCTTAATTGCACGTTCTATTTTAGCCAGAATGAAAGGTGGCTAACATGCCCATCATCTTCATCAAGGTAGGTAATTTCCCATAGATAAAAGACAGATTGCTGGAAGATATCAATTTCCAATATCATCCAGCAAAACAATAATTATATCATAAATTCATATATTTTATAATCAATTACCTTTGCCAATCAAACTTGAACCAAGATCACAGTTTAGAAAAATAATTTTCAATATCCTTTAGGTGATTAATCATTTTCAGAAAAATGTATGCTTCTGAGTTGGCCTGTGTATAATACAGGATGTTTGCATTGAGATTAAACCCACATTTTCCTACAGGAGAAGCCCTGAAAAAGGTTCTAAAAACCATCTCTTACATCCTAAACATTGTTATTTCTGCACATAGGATTCAAAAATGGGGATCTTATGTATGTAAGTTCAGAGTGGTAGTGATTAGGTTTAGATTTGGACCAAAGTTTGCTGAATATACAAATATATGAAATGACACCAGTTAAGCCCTATGCCAGAGTTCCAGTAGAGAATTTAAATAAAGTTGTTTGCTGCTGATGGCCTTTTTTTCCCCAGCAGTAACATAATAGGTTTGATTGTTTTTTGTTATTTTCCCCAGTGAGATTTCTGCTGACTGTGTGTTTAAAAATGCATTGATTACTGGTGTTCTTAGCAACTATAATATGTTAGTCTCTAAGGTGCCACAAGTCCTCCTTTTCTTTTTGCGAATACAGACTAACACGGCTGCTACTCTGAAACCTGTCATTATGCAAAGCACTGAATTTAGCTATATGGAGTGGAAATCTATCAACTTCATGATAAATTTGTTAGTCTCTAAGGTGCCACAAGTACTCCTTTTTTTTTTAGCAACTATGGTTTTTCTTGGCTACTAAATCACAAAGAGACTGGCTGATTTGATTCAATCTGTTATGGATTATGCATCTGCACGTGAATGGTGTTGCAATTCAAAACTTAAATGTGAAAAATTGTTTCCCTGACAGCAGTAGGATGGGTGTCCTGCCACTGGAAAGTGATAAATGTTACAGTGCTGTTCATGCTGAATGCTTTAAAGGGATTTCAAAGTAGTCATTATAACCCTCAACTCAAGCAGTTTTGACAAATGTAAACTGAAAATGATAGCCAAGACCGTGTCCTTGAAAAGTATTGCACTAACTGCTACTAAACATGCTCTGCAAGGCTTTTTGTTTTTAAGCAATAAAACAATGTTTTAGATCTTTTGTTTTTAAATCTATTTGTAATTATGTTAAGTTATGTTTTAATCACATTGGAGGTGTATTTATCTAAGGGTTCTGTCCCCCTTCTTCTTGCAGCCTTACTTCTTTATGATTTCCATGGGACAAATTACACTGGATAATCTATAATACATATCCATGGCAGAATATGTGGTGCTTTTCAGACTGTTCTTAATTAAACCTATTTTGGATGGTAACAAGGGGGCTGTCTTGAGTGCTTCAGGCCCCAGCTGCTTCTTTGTAGTTGAAACATGTAGTGCCCTGGAAAATGCTGTAATTGAAATTGAGTTGCTTCCTTCATCACTTCACTCCTGTAATGCAGGTGGCACTGGAGTTGGCCTGATAGTCACTTTGGGTGGGGGACCCATGATCAGTGTGTGCACTAGCGCTTGCAGCAATGTGTGGCAGGGAATGTTTGTCTCATACTCCGTATTCGCTCTGCAGCCTAGGGGAAATGACTGAACCTCTAGCTCTTTATTTTCCTTCAGAGAAATCACTTACATTTTCAGGGACTCTGAAGCCATGTCATGTTAGTAACTATTTTTAGCACTTGTCATGAGGCACTCAGTTTTTGTCTTGTAAGAAGCATTGTCTGTTTGGAAGCAATTTTGCAAAAATAAGAAATGTGACCTTTTGTTTTTAAATACAGCGCAGTGACTCAGTCATTTTCACACATATATGCACCTTATGTGGCTGCTTTCTGATGATTGCTGCTCTCCCTCTGCTACAGTTCTCTGAGGGTTGTATCTTGAAAGAGAAGAATCAACTCAGCTGGCGAGCAACACCTTTATTTTCTTTGTGTCCTGGTGTGCCAGGTTAGGTTTACAGGTTGATGTGATCAATAACAATACACAGCTGTTACATAGCATGTTTCATCCATAGCTCTGAAATAGCAAATTCTTAGCAGTTATGGTTAAACACCAAATCTTCTCTTAGAAGATGTGCTTAACATCAGGTTGTGCTCCATTCTCTCTGAAGTCAATGTGATTTTAAGCACATGCTTAACTTTAAGAACCTTTTAAAGTACTTTGCTGAATCAGGGCTCTCTTCAGCAGCATTCACGTATGAGGCCTCTCCAAATATAATCTATTATAAATCAGTAGAATAGACTGGTAGTGTGCAACAGCTTTAGTTTTCAACTAGGGATACGTAAAGGTCTTCCTGGGGGTACATTGACTCATCTAGATATTTGCCTAGTTTTACAACAGGCTACATAAAAAGCACTAGCAAAGTCAGTTCAAACTAAAATTTCATACAGGCAGTGACTTGTTTATACTGCTCTATATACTATGCACTGAAATGTAAGTACAATATTTATATGCTAGTTGATTTATTTTATAATTATATGGTAGAAATGAGAAAGTTAGCAACTTTTCAGTAATAGTGTGCTGAGACATTTTTATGTCTGATTTTGTAAGCAAGTAGTTTTTAAGTGAGGTGAAACCTGGGCGGTACGCAAGACAAACCAGACTCCTGAAAGGAGTACAGTAGTCTGGAAAGGTTGAGAGCCACTAAGAGCACAGATGCTAACTCCGTTTATCATGGTAAGTGGATACAAAATAATGGTATTTCAGTGAAAAACTGGCACATACAAATTCATCCTACATGAACTGGTGACAATGAAGGTTTTCCCATGATTATCACAAAGTCTAAATCAGCATTAATTGAATGTTGTAAAGTGTTGCAGTAACAATAAAACCTGTATCTAATTCCCAGCTGAAGATATATTGCATCCCCATATTCTTCACCATATTTCCTTTTATCTCTCGGACAGGACAATTTTCTGTACAAGTAAAATATTGTGTGTGTGTGTGTGTGTGTGTGTGTGAGAGAGAGAGAAATATCATGAGACAAGGTGGATGCGGTAATATCTTTTATTGGACCAACTTCTGTTGGTGAGAAAGAGGGTGCAATAAAATATATTACCTCATCCACCTTGTCTCACTAATACCTTGGGCCCAACACAGCTACAATTACACTGCATACAGCAATGTGAAGTACGTAATCCATAACTCTCCATGTTACACCAGTTATCAGTAGGAATAGGAAACTTGCTCTAATAATGAAAATAAAGAATGGAGAGATCAAACCAAAATTAATAATGCAACAGTATAAAATGACACAGCACTCAGTGAGTTCTTTTGAAATATTCTGAGTGGGCTGTATACAATGACTGTGCCTAAAGAAGAAAGTATAGTTTAATATTTCTACCCTCCTTCCAAGAGGGGGTATATTAGGATTTCAGATTATTATACTAAATTTATAAAAGTGATTCAGGAGTTCGTCTACACCAGAAAAAGCATACTGCAAACAAAGCAGCACTCTGCTTCACACTCATTTCCAGATAACAGTACATTCAAGGTCTGGTGTCCGACACTTTGTGTTTGACAAGGTTTTCCCCTTCTTACAATTTGAGGACTTATTGCAATTGAAATGGAATATAATGTGCATAAGGAAATGCACTTAACAACCCTTCCCCCTCCCCAAGCCTTAAGGTTCTGATCCTGCAGTGTGCTGAGAACCTACTCTGAGGTGAGGAGAACCCTCCCCTCCCATCGACTCTAGGGGGAGCTGGGAGTGCAGAGCATCTTGCAAGGTAAGGTCCTAAATGTTGTCATGTTGTGTTGAAATGAAACGTAAGTTGTAGCTGCTGATGGTCAGCATATGTCAGGACACAGATAACAGAGATTCAAATACAGTTAACACAGGTAACAGATACTCATATTTCTAGTTTCATTGATGCAAGTACAAAGTGCTCTGAAAACCAGGCCCCTCAAGCTGGGCACCTATAATCACTAATCATTTCTGAAAATCTTGGCCATTACATTTCTTCTTTTATAACATTATGCTTCACAGTAGAGGCCAAACAAAACCTCCATTTTCTGCAGACAGCTTCTCTTCTCCTACACTGCCTTCCTGGCCATGCAGCCTAGCCTGCCACCTTGGCTCCCCAACTTTGTTCCTCACCATACACCTCCAGCCAGTCATGACTGTGGGGAAGCAGAGAGGCAGACTGGGATGTTGGATGCCCTGCTTTCCAACCCATATACACCTTGGCACCCTGCTCTCCAACCCATATATGCCATGGCTCCCAGGCACCATCCCATACTCTTCCAAAGCTCCCTTGATGAGGTGCATTTTGATGGTGGGATACTCTGTTAGTGCTGGAGGGGGAGCATGAAGAATTAGATATATGTACTGTGGTTGGTTAATGTTGGATATGATAAAAAGCATTTGTTGTGGAGCTGAGGAGTTTGTGCATGTCAGGGTATTATGATGTTTTGGTGGGAAGGGATGTGAATTGTGTTTAGTCTGGGAGATAAAGTTGTTTTAATTGGTGGCTTCTTTGGCTATTAATGCAAACATTCAAAATCAACGAATCTGACTAACTTTAATTCCAAGTTTAATATCTCTTGTGGGGTAATTAGTAGCTCCAAGTGTAACTTTTCACTTTTTCACATGGACTCCATTGGCTTCATTCTCTGTGCGTTTGTACTTCCTGAGTTTTTACTTTGAGTTCTTGGGTTTGCTCCAGTCACTTCACTCAAAGGAAAAATTGGGCAAAACAGTCAAGTTTTTCCCCAAACCATGAGCTGTCTTTGCTTTGCTGGAAAGTTCTTTCATCCTTTTGATAAAACGTCAGAGCTTCGCATTTGTAACGTGAGAAATGTGCACTTTGGGCTGGATCCTGCCAGCTGCCCAGCACTCGGGTCCCAATCCAGTAAAGCACTTTATGCTTAAAATTAGAAAGATATTTAGTAATAGTTTCACTTTGTAAATAATGGCTTCCTTGAAAGTATTGATTAGTGAGACACCAAATAATAAGTTCAGCCAAGTTTTTTAGTCAGGCTGCCCTGACTGTTGGAGAGGCCATTACTTATCAGACTTTGGAGTCACACTGGGCAGAAGTAATTCACAATCTACAAGCCCCTCTCCCCCCCATTTATTTCATACTACAGTTTGCAGCTAACTGCATGACATATTACTGTCAATTACTATAAAATGTCTACTGTGTGGTTAATTATGCGGACAGTTATGTTTAATACACTCCAAATTGCCAGCATACAAAAGGTCACAATAGTTTTGGCCAATGGAGACAGTAATACTTAATTGCTTATTTTTCCCTTTGGAACATTTTATGCATTTGCAAGACTTAGTCCATTCTTGTGGTTTTGACTATGATCTCATAACTTATTGTTCAAGTAGTTAGAGCTGATTACAAGTATATACATTTAAGCAGCTGCAAAAATAAGTCTGCATGACCTTTAGATAGATTTTTTTTTTCATTCTATAAGTGACGTACAATATACTTGCTAACATTTTTTATTATCTCTTAGCTTAACTTTGCAAAACTTCCTGGGAGTCTTGATTAACAATTCTTTAGCATAATTTAGAGCTCCAGGCCTATGTGTTAACACCTTGAAGTCAAGGGAACTGCTCACTTGCTCAACATTTATGTATGTCCTTTGCTGGATTGGGGCCAGACTGCCCAAAGCTTCCAGGATTGAGTCCTTTGTGTGGTTTGAGGGTTTTATAACCAAAGTTTCTTGGGGTTTCATAAAAGTTTTAGGTTTGGGATGAGTTTTGGGACAGCTACTGTTTCCCGGCATCAGAACAGGAGTGTCTTTTTAATTATTAGTTACAGCTTAATTGCACTGTCATCCATACTTTTCAGTTGGCAATAAAGCATTGCTAAGAGCTTGCAGAGGTTGAAAGTTACTCTTTCAGTGGATGCATCCGATGAAGTGAGCTGTAGCTCACAAAAGCTTATGCTCAAATAAATTTGTTAGTCTCTAAGGTGCCACAAGTACTCCTTTTCTTTCAGTGGATGTTTACATATTTAAGGTGACGTGAAAAGGAGAAGAACATAAGAGAAACCCCCCCTTTAAACATGCCTTTTATGATCACTGTAAGCCTTCCTGGCTGTTAACTCTCTTCTTTGTGATTTAATACAGACACAGACTTAAGTATGAACAGAGGCCCACCCAGCCAGTTTGAGTCAAAACAGTTCAATACTGGGTCTGTCACAGCAAGAACTGCTGCAGTGCACAGTGGTAAGGCAAACAATTACTATTTTGTATGCCAGAAATCTGAGCTTAAAGGGCCAGAGTGCAATCATGATTCTTCAGATTTAAGACTCTCCCATTGACAGGAGCCTTCAAAAGCAAATCTGAGTTCATGGGGGAAAGAGTGCAACAGTCAAAAGTACAAAAGACCTGCAGATAAGTTAAAATTGAACTATTCGTCAGTATAGAATTTTATAGAATTTCTCTTTTCATGATTTTTTAAGTAAAAAGGAACATAAAGAGGAAAAGCCAATTTAAAAACAATCATAAAGAATTTGAAGAGACTTTTTTTTTCTTCCCTCCCTTCCCAAATTCTTAAGTGACTTAGAAGCATATGTCCTACTGATTTCCCTACCCCACTTCCCTTACACACATTGGGATTTGTGCTCCTAAAGACTTTAGGCATTTTTGAAAAATCTCACACATAGTTTTAACAAAGTACAATGTGTAAAACAATACACACAGGACCCAAACTGAAGCTACTGGCGGAACTCCCACTTCTGGTCCAGGGGGTACATGTTTACCTCATTAAATTACCCCTTTTCCTCCATAATTAATTTAACCCTCTATTCTGCATTTACTCACTCATGAATTGAGCTATATTCAAACTATGAATCTTCATATCTTGTTACAGTTATAATAATAATGTTACATACATTACTCATCTGATTACCATGTCCAAGGTACAAATAAATAATTCGGGTGTTTTAAAAATGTGTAGTTCTTTCTATGAAAGTTCAGGTCTATCAAACTTACAATAAGTTTTCTGCTTTAGTTAAAGCTTAAGAATGTTATAGAGGAAATTAGGAACCGAAAAAGGCCATTTGTTGTCTTATTATTTGTATTATGGTAGCGCTTAAAGGCCATTCTACATCTTATCCAATGTGACTATACTTTAAAAATGTATTGGAGTCTTGGCATTTCTCTACACACTAGAGCTGGTCAGAATATTTTCATGGAAAGGTTTGTACTGGAAAATGCTGTTTCAATGAAATTGAAATCAATAGGGATTTGGATCAAACTTCCTGCATATATTTTATTTTTAAAACAGTGTTTCATTGTGGGAAATTACATTTTGAAGAAAAAATTATTTCAAAATTTTCATTCTGAAATGTTTTCAGTTTTATATTTTGACATTATTTCATGACATGTCAGTAATAGTGCATATGATATGCCATTATAATATGTCTTGACATGTGTCCTATTATGACATAACAATATAGGAGGCAATATATTCTATTTTTTTTAAGAAAGCATTAAGGGCAGTTTTTGTTTAGTGCAGATGAAACATTTTACCTTACTTTCTAAATCAAAGTGTCTCTTATTTGTGTTGTCAGGGTCAAACTATTTGATTTTTGCAAGATATGATATTTCAATGTGTACTAAAGAGAAGCTGCCCTTAATGCGTTCTTTAAAAAAAAAATTAAAAGAATATTTTGACTGTTATGACCTGACATAATATAACATGTCATATGTCTTGCTGCTACTAATGTCATGAAATAATGTAAAAAAATAAAATAAAATATTTTGTTCTGGAATGAAATTTGTTTTTTCCAACATAATGTTTTCCCAGAATTTCCATTTTGTGGGAAATGTCAGAAAAATATATATAAAAATGAAACAAAATTAGAAATGTCTGCATTTCCTGTGAAAGCAAAGCTTGGCTAGCTGTATTAGACACCTCAACTCCTTTCTTCCTTCAGGAAAATAACTAGGTATTTCTTAAGCACATTTAGTCTCTTAGCTGCAGATGACACTATACTCGATATATTTGTTGTCCTGTCTTTGAAGGAAAAAACTGGAAGATTTAAGACCAGAATCCTCAGGTGATATAAAATGGTACAGCTCCATTTGAAGTTATTGGGGCACGCTGAGGATCGACCTCTTTGATTGATCTTCCAGAAAACATTGATCTGCCTATTAGACTTGTGCAGTTTCCAAAATGGCAGGGTCCCAACATTCTGGGGCCTGATCCTGGAAACCCTCCAAACACAGAAATGAATGGAAGTTCCATGTGCATAATGCTGATAATTGGGCTTCTGCTAGTCAGGGCTAACTCTGAAGCAATGCTAGCTCAGTGGCAACTAGTCCTGTGTTAATTCCTCTGTAGTCTTCCACCCCCATTCTCTCTGTGGGCAAAGTAAGCTAGTGTCTGTTGCTTGTGCACATCAAGAAACCTAGATCATTAGGAGGTCACATTGTTAGACATGTAAATTCAAAGTGAGATTTTTTTTCACAGTACAGTTAATGATGACAGATATATAGGTCATCACCAACATAATAAATGCTAGGCTAATTGTATCTTCTGTTGGATGAAACCAACCAAACCAAATTACTTCTAGTGGTGCAAGTAGAAATAATTTCTTGCTGGTACTGCACTCATGGGAGGGACACAAGGGGGTCACGTGACCTCCGCACGTGGCCCTCCTTGTGACTCCTCCCCACCCTGCCCCCAGCCTGGGACCCCTATGCTCTTCCCGTCCCCTCCAACACCCCCCTTTGTATATACAAACACCAACATGCTTAACTACTCATTTCCCCCCCAAATATGTAGTATTCAGTCTGTTTATACGGAATATGGGAGTTGGGTGAGGAGCCATTTCAGTATATGTACGACTTATTAAAAGACAAATTTTAAGTAGAATTGTATCCTAAGCTGCTTTATGGTATTGTACCCAAACATTGCATTTCAATGGAGGATTCAACTTCCTTTATAGGAACTGACTCCTGAAACTCTTACCTGTTCACAAAAGTGGTCCATACTCATGTAGATAGTCCCATTGTCTTCAATTGGATTTATCAAATGATTAAGGGTTTACAGGATTAGGTTCCAAGTTTGTAAACTGTTCTGGATGAAACTGACCATGCCTGAGCTGTCAGATCAGAAGGCGTGTCATTCAAATAAAGGTGGACAGATGTCTGATAAGTCTTAGCTCCATTGCTAAGATGAGGAACATATTTTCAGCAACGTTCTTGACAGATTCCTGAGCAGCTGGTTTAAGGCCCTCAGAGTCCGGCATTATAATCTTCACGTATAGTTCTCTTGCCTCATTTTCCAGCTTTGTGGGTATTTGTTTTGCTAATCCAGTTCCAGTTAGCAAAATGCATGTTAGACTAGTTTGGCTGCAAAGAAGAATTCTATGTACACTGGGGACAACACCTGATTCCTGTCGGGCAACAAAACTGGGCTGACATCAGAGTCCATACAGCACCTAGTCAGTGCAAGCAGAGGCATTCCGCTAATGATTTGGACTTGATGTGACGCAGTATGAATGTCATGGATAATTCAGACCAATGGGGAAAAACGGAATAAAAAACACTGTTTAAACACCGTTCGTCCCCCCCACCTCTCCCCTCTTGAGGACTCCTGACCAACAACAGCACAATACATATGCTAACAAATTAAACAAAGCCTTTATTCAAGTTTGTTAGCACATGTATTGTGCTGTTAAAGCCATATAAAGAATGAATGCCCTCCCTAGCTGTGTTCTGCTCCTTTAAGAAGCAGAGTGCAGTCCCCTGCTCTCTGGGGGGGGCCCTAGCCCCAAATCTTTCCGGTACATCCTACCCGCTAAAAATCTCTTGCCGGTACTGTGTACTGGAGGGTACCACCCTGTTTACGCTCCTGATTACTTCTCTACGAAATTATTATACACCTCTAAGCTTAGTTCTTTGCTACAAAGAGACAGGCTACACTGATCTTTGATAGCTTCATAAACACATGCAACTGCCCAAGACCTTGCTGCCCGCCTTTTGATTTTCCAGGAAGCGTTCAATATGTGGACTAGTGAGCTAAGCGTTCGAAAAAGAAATAGCACTCCTAAACTACAATCCTGGATCTGATACTGACTTGCTGTGTGACCTTGACTTAACCTTTCTGTGATGCAGTTGCCCAATCTGTAGAATGTGTCCATTTGTGCTTACTTCCCCCTGAGACTTGGAGTTAATATTTATGCAGTGTGTATAAGATGTAAAATTCCACCCCAATCGGTCAGTCCAGTAGTCAGTCCTATTGAAGATTCTTGAGGAAGTGTTATGTGCCTTAATTACTAAGTACACCTATCAATAAAGGATACAGATCTTCCATTTCTCAAATTCTTGGATTTCCTGGGACAATTACTACCTAGTTATCAAAATAGTTTCCTCCATTCCTTATGGGCAATAATGTGGTGATTAGCAGGCTTAAACATTTTTTTGAATGTTTTCACAAACTTCCAATCTTATCTGTCTTGCATGCTTTTGTGGTTTGTCCACCCAAATTAGACCATTCTGAAAACAGGAAAACTGGGCCCTTGAGACACTGAAATGAAGTAGCTGATTAGTCTTGAGTGAGCGCTGAAGTAGATAAGCAAAATAGATCAGAAATGTACTCAGGACAAAGATAAATCACTTGGAAGGACCATTCCTCTAGGAGTACAAAGCATCTGACTGGAAACTTGAAAAATATGCTGAGAAATGCTTGGATTAATAAATCAAATAACATGGTTGAGACATGGGCTAAAACTTATCTGGACTATTTAGCTTATCGGTTGCACTTGAAAAATGGAGAGTTTGAGCTATGAAGTGCTAGCAAGAGATTTTTATCTTTTTTTCCTTTTTCTTTCAGTGCTCCCTGAGAGACACAGGATGTTTTTCCTTTGAATTATCTAATCAATATTTTCATTTCTTTATTTTCAGATTAATAAAATGCACAGCAATGAAATGGGATAGTGGTTTTTTTTGTTTAGCATATACTGTTTAGCATAGTAATTGATCTGTGTTTGACCACAAAAGTAATACAATAAGCTTTTTGTCTGAAACCACATTTCCAGTTCCTCACTCACTACTATCGTGGTGAAACCACCTTTTGATGAGGACACAGCAGCAAAATGAGGACAGACACATGCAAAGAATTAAGCAACAAGCCACAATTTTTATTAAACTTTAACCCAGGGGAGAGGTGCTAGCTGCCTTTCACCCATACTCTTCTAAATGAGGAATGTAATTGGTTTCACGGGGCTGCTTACCATATAACCTGTAACTGGTGCCAGAGATACAGGGTTCCTTAGCATATAACCGATAACAGGAGGTAAGCTCTCCTCATCTTATCCCACAGGACTCAGGTCTCTATCTGTCCTAGCACCCTTCCTCTGGTGAGGAAGGCAGAGCGTGCAGCAGGGACCTCTGCCCATGAAGGCCACAATGTCTCACCCTATCACTTGAGCTCAAAGGCCCAACAGCAAAATCCCAGGTCTTTCAACTTTGGAAACTGTTCATTTTTGTTTTCTTAAGTGCACTGGAAACTCTGCAAGTTATGACGAATAAACACCATCAGTAACTCAGTAAGGTACTAAATGCAGTCCTGCTCAACCCTTGTGGCTTGCAGGTGCTGTTAGAAAGGCAAACAAGCTCCCTGGTCCTCTGCCTATTAGCCCATGAGAGAAAACATTTCTTCCTGACCCCCTAAACAGGTGACCAGCCAGACCCATAGCATCTATCAGGTTGGGTTCCCATTCCTAATTTGGGTGGTTAGGGTGGGCTCTTGGAAAGGAGCCAAAAGAGGTTCCACATGGCCCCTGCACTGGGCTAAATCCTGGGAGCTGGGGAATGTTAGCCAATCAGCACCCATCACCTCCAGCTGGCCAGTGATTTCCAGAGGCTCCCAGGGAGAGGAGCTACTTATTGTCCCTTGGTGAATGTCTCCCTCCCTTGATACTGGAATTGTCCCCCTTTCACCACTGATGTGGGTGGGTGCCATTTTAAAATCACAGATTATTTCTGGCCCTATTGCCTAAATTTTCAATAGTGCTAGTGATTTTGGATACCTCCATTTTTTGAGTGCCCATTTTGAAACACCTTAAAGGGGCCAGTTTTAAAAAGTGCTGAACATCCACCTCTGAAAATCAGGCTCCTTTAAGGTGTGTGAAACTGAGCAGCACCCAAAATCACTAGTCACTTTTGAAAATGTTAGGTCACAGAGGCCAAGATTTCACTAATAGAAAGTCCGTGGGAATTTTGCCAATAACTAGTGAGGCCAGGATTTCACTCTGTATGTTTAGAAAAATAATTTATACTACTTGAATTCATGTTTGGTTGAATAAAAGCAACATAACTTATTTTTAAAGAAGTTATTTTAAGTTTAAGTAAAATCTGAGTAGCTGTAATTATCATACTGAAGGTCAATTTAATTATCCCTAATGCGTGCAGCAAATTTGTTAGTCTCTAAGGTGCCACAAGTACTCCTTTTCTTTTTGAGGATATGGAGCATGAATTTAGTTTTTTTTTTTAAAAAAGAGGAGAGAGAAATAATTTGAGATTCTCTAACTAAGAATGAAACAAATGTCACTCTACTAGTGCATGTATTGCTTTGCTACCTAACAGGATGAATTATGGAATGTTATTTTCCCATTATAAACAGAGTAAGGCACAGAATTCTCCATATCCAGAGAAGTATATTCTTTGTGTCCTGAGTGTACTGCATGAAGAAACATATTCTGTGTTAGCTTTGATATATACAACCTATGGACTAATGGAATAAAAACAAATATTGAAAGGAATGCTTTCAAAAGGATGAGCATCACTTGCTTGTTTAGAGCTAAATTGTGTCTCTTGCCTGTATGTGTTAGATGGGGAAATGGCTCTGGAAACCATCACCTTCCCATGTACTAGTGTATAATAGTCAGAAATATAATATGGTGTTGGACTAATTTACAAAATACATGGGTAAACGAGAGTCCCATATGTTCACTAAATTCCCTGTATACAGTAAAAACAACGAGGAGTCCTTGTGGCACCTTAGACACTAACAAATTTATTTGGGCAAAAGCTTTCATGGGCTATAACACACTTCATCAGATGCATGGAGTGAAAAGTTCAGTAGGCAGGTATAAATATACAGCACGTGAAAAGATGGGAGTTACTCTACCAAGTCGGTGGTCAGTGCTAATGAGGCCAATTCAATCATGGTGGATGTGGCCCATTCCCAACAGTTGACAAGAAGGTGTGAGTATCAACAGAGGGAAAATGATTTTTTATAGTGACTCAGCCACTCCCAGTCTTAATTCAGGCCTAATTTGATGGCGTCAAGTTTGTAAATTAATTCCAGTTCTGAAGTTTCTCGTTGAAGTCTGTTTTTGAAGGGTTTTTTTGTTGAAGAATGGAGACTTTTATATCTGTTGTTGAGTGTCCAGGGAGATTGAAATGCTCTCTTACTGGTTTTTTAATGTTACAATTCTTGGTGTCTGATTTGTGTCCATTTATTCTTTTCCATAGAGACTGTCTGGTTTGGCCAATGTACATGGCAGAAGGGCATTGCTGGCACATGATGGCATATATCACATTGGTAGATGTGCAGGTGAACGAGCCCTTCATGGTGTGGCTGATGTGGTTAGGTCCTATGACTGTGTCCCTTGAATAGATATATGGACAGAGTTGGCAGTGGGTTTTGTTGCAGGGATTGGTTCCTGGGTTAGTGTTTCTGTTGTGTGGTGTGTAATTGCTGGTGAGTATTTGCTTCAGGTTGGGGGGCTGTCTGTAAGTGAGAACTGGCCCATCTCCCAAGGTCAGTGAGAGTGAGGGGTCATTCTTCAGGATAGGTTGTAGATCCTTGATGATTAGCTGGAGAGGTTTTAGTTGCGGGCTGTAGGTGATGGCTGATGGCATTCTGTTACTTTCTTTGTTGGGCTTGTCCTGTAGTAGGTGACTTCTGGGTATCCTTCTGGCTCTGTCAATCTGTTTCCTCACTTCCCCAGGTGGGTACTGTAGTTTTTAAGAATGCTTGATAGAGATTCTGTAGGTGTTTAGGTGGTGTTTATGTAACCACTGCTTATTTGCACTGTAGTGTCCAGGAAGTGGATCTCTTGTGTGGACTGGGTCCAAGCTGAGGTTGATGGTAGAGTGGAAATTGTTGAAATCCTGGTGGAATTCCTCAAGGGCCTCCTTCCATGAGTCCAGATGATGAAGATGTCATCAATGTAGTCCAAGTAGAGTAGGGGTGCTAGGGAACGAGAGCTGAGGAAGCGTTGTTCTAAGTCAGCCATAAAAATGTTGGCATACTGTGGAGCCATGTGGGTATCCATAGCAGTGCTGCTGATTTGAAGGTATATATCGTTCCCAGATCTGAAATAGTTGTGGGTGAGGACAAAGTCACAAAGCTCAGCCACCAGGTTTGCCGTGACATTATCAGGGATACTGTTCCTGATGGCTTGTAGTCCACCTTTGTGCGGAATGTTGGTGTAGAGGGCTTCTACATCCATTGTGGCTAGGATGGTGTTTTCTGGAAGATCACTAATGGATTATAGTTTCCTCAGGAAGTCAGTGGTGTCTCAAAGATAGCTGGGAGTGCTAGTAGTATAGGGCCTGAGGAGAGAGTCCACATAGCCAGACAATCCTGTTGTCAGGGTGCCAATGCCTGAGATGATGGGGCATCCAGGATTTCCAGGTTTATGGATCTTGGATAGAAGATAAAATAACCCTGGTCAGGGCTGTAGGCGTGTGTCTGTGTATATTTGTTCCTGTGCTTCTTCAGGGAGTTTCTTGAGCAGATGGCACAGTTTCTTTTGGTATCCCTCAGTGGGATCAGAGGGTAATGGCCTGTAGAATGTGTTGTCAGAGAGTTGCCTAGCAGCCTCTCTTTCATGCTCCGACTTATTCATGATGACTACAGCACCTTCTTTGTCAGCCTTTTTGATTATAATGTCCGAGTTGTTTCTGAGGCTGTGGATGGCATTGTGTTCTGCACGGCTGAGGTTATGGGGCACGTGATGCTGTTTTTCCACAATTTCAGCCCATGCACGTTGGCAGAAGCACTCTATGTAGAAGTCAAGTCTGTTATTTTGACTGTCAGGAGGAGTCCACAGAATTCTGTGGACAGTGTATATGTATTCTAGACCAGCTATATATCGTTCCATAGCTAAGGATAAAATCATCTTCCATTGTAAACATTCTTTTTAGGCCCTGATTCAGCAAAGTGCTTAAACACTTTAAACACATGTTTAAGCCCATCTCCATTCAGCAAAGCACATGGTTAAGTCCCATTAAAGTGAGACATTGGCACATGCTTGTGTTTTGGCTTACTCCCTTTATAGCAGTGGTTTGCATGAACATTGCCACATTGTGAAGGCAAAATCTATCCAAGCTCTTGAGATGCAGATTTTTTAACAAAAAACAAAACAAAACACCCTCATCTGAAATGTTGGCATGTGAGAACATAAGAACATTTCTATAGCTCATAGTTTAGTGAGATCTTACTCTAGCTCAAGTGGTAGAGACTTGTAGTTTTGCAACTCAGAGACCAGGTTCCAATTTCAGTTCTGTAACTGTGTTGTTTTATTATGGAATGGGGATAGCCTCTCCATAGTTGAGGTTGCAGCCGCAATCCTAATATGTGGGTGATTTTGATCTGCTTCTTAATTCCAGTTTCTGAAAGTCCTGTTAAACTTCAGAAAGGAGTTATTTAAAAGCCTTAATCTCATAAAGAACATCCTTAAATTATTATTTCTTTGTGTCTTTCTGACTGCCAATGAATTTGCATTAGCTCACAGAATTTGAGACTTACAGCAACATTGTAAAAAATACAGGACAACTTGTTTTAAGGGACCTAGATGCACAAAGCTACAAATCCATATAATTGTGTTATAATATATATGATCCTCTGGATAATTATTAGAAAACATACTTACAATCCATTCAAATGCTCCTTAGTAGTTTCTTATGGGATAGGGGTTGCAGGACTTTGAATCCTTAGATTACAGGACTAGTAATCACCCTGCAAGAGAATCAAAGCATCAGTGAGTGAATCAGGCCTTCCTCCTATTAATAAAAGTTAGGCCATCCCAGCGTGGAATATAAATAATACTATGAGACTTGGGTTATCAGTCACCTTTGCTAACATATTGAATCATGAATATGAAATATTCAGAGAGATAGTTGTAGTGATCAATTCTTGAACAGTCCACAGACTGAAGTTTATTTGCACAAAATATTTGTAGTACAAATGTGAACAGCAAAGAAACCTGGGAATGTCACCAGTCTGTGGATAATTTATGAACAGAAAAGGGCTGAGCCTTTAGAATAAATTCTGACAGCTCTAGACACAAGTCAAAATAAAATTGTCAGTAGAAGTCAAAGTACTGTCCTTTTCTTCTTCTTACTGTAAATGGCTTCTGATGTATGTTCTCTCTTCAGCTTGCTGCTTTGCTCAGATATTTTAAGGAAAATGTTGTGATTCAATTACACAGCAGGTGGGGTTTCCATATAGGGTAGCCGTAGAAGCCTTAGTCTGTACAAAGCCACAAAATTCCAAGCTATCTTAATGGAGACATGAGGGAAAACAGACTGTTGTTGCTTTTTTGCCATCTGCTCCATATACTGTAGATATCCCTATCAACAGCTAATGTCCCCACTTAAAATCTCTAACTGTTCTTTCTTTAAATACTTCCAATCAAATGAATATGTAGAAGGACACAATTAAAGTTGCTTATTCGGTTATTTACATTTTATATTTTTCTTTTATTGCATTGAATTTTAGTACTTACCAAAGTGGCTCTGCATGACACTCCAGATCTTTTAATTGCAGTGGAGTGGGAATGGTGCAGACTTCCCTACAAAGTCCTGCCAATACGCCAAGCAGTGGCAACATCTCTGCTGTTCCATGCAAACACTACTAATCTTGATAAATGCATGTATAGGTCTTTCTGAGCCTAATATATAATTACATAGGAATTTGTTATCATAGCACTGTACAAATATTTAATTTATGATGTAAGCCTATGTTGAGATCACCACATTTGTGTTCATTTCTAACCTAACCTATGTTTGAACTGAGGTTTCCAAAACTGAAGAGCCAAGATTTATGCACACTTTAGGCACCATAACTCTGTTCCTCCTGACTTTTCTGACCTAGACTCTTATCCCATCAGCTTCACCAGCAATGCCATCATTGATGTCTCATTTGTCTGTTCCTTCCACAAGCATCTCTGTATCTTTTTCCATGCCACCTCTCACTTCAAAACATAGACGGTCCTCTCTATTCTTGTCTGTAACACCAATGCCCTTTCTCTTCAATTAGGCCCCAATTCAGCAAGGTACTTAAGCACATGTGCAGTCCCACAGATTTCAATTACTTCAGTGGAACTGTGCATGTGTTGTAAGTACCATGCTGAATCAGGGCTTTATTCCTCCTGAAAAATCACCTTTTTGTCCATCTGCCTTATGTTAGATATGCTTAACCAAAAAAATCTAGACCGACCGTAACTTTAACTGAATAATTGCATGATCAGGCTGTAACCTTCACTCCTCCCACTCATCATGCCACCTATGAAGTTTAAACTTCAAGTTCTTTAGGTCAGAGACTGTTTCTTCCCATATCTTCTGTGAAATACCTCACACATTTTAGGCACTATAAAATATAAATAATAAAAGGCTTTTCATAAAAGTAATAAAGACATATCTAGAATTTACTGAGGGCCTGGTCTACAAGATGCTGAACAACATCAACTCCTGCTTTATCTTGAAGGACTGGGTCCTAGGCAGAAAAACCTGACAAAGCCTAGAGCAGGTCATGGAGGCAGTGATAGTAGGAAGTAGGTTTTAAGGTGAGCTTTGAAAGGAGAGAGAAATGGGAGTTCCAAGTGGAAGACTGCAGTATGAATGAAAGGGGAAGTTGCCTGTGCTCTTCCTATTTCTCTCTTCTTCCTGGTCTGTCTGTCTCCTTCCCCACTCTCAGCAAAATGGAGAAGGAGGAAATCAAAGCAGAGACACAGGTAAGGACACCTTGGAAGTGATGACAAGAAATATGCAGTAAGTGACAGGAATCCACTGGAGAGGTGCAATCAGGGCCGAGCTGTCATTCTAAAGATGACTTTAGAAGAAGTGAGTAGGATGGAGAGGCAGGAGCGGTGAAAAGAAGGGAAGATGGAGAAGAGAAGGTTTAAAGTGTTCAAAGCAAGCAATAGCCAAGGAGTGAACAAGAGTGAGTGCTTACAGATGGAAGGGGCTGATTACAAGTGACACTAAAGAGGACAAAGTATCATAACTTGACCAAGGACTTGGGATAAGGGAGTGTAGGATGTGATATGTAGAATGTATATTTTAGGTGCTGGGACATGTGAAAAGATGTCTGTCTGCTTGTCTGCCAGGAAGGGAGAACAGTTAGGTGAAAAGCTGAGCTAGCAACCTGATCAGGTAAATAACTAGGTCAGCAGTTCAATCAGGGGGTGCCCAATCTATCGCTCGTGGGCCATACACAGCCCACTAGAGCATTTCATAAGGCCCGCAGCTTGCTTCAATGCAATACACTAATGGCTGTTTCATTAGTGTTTTGTTGTCCTGTTTGCATTATTTTAATTTACACAAGTGTGTAAACAGATAATACTGTACATAGGTTGTTTCTATCTAAATACATACGAAACAAGCTGATCTTAAAATATAAATCAATACAGGTGACTTTAAATCGTATTAAAATACGTAGAGTCTGTTTGGCCCACACAAGGTTGAGCTTAGGTTTATGTGGCCCTCCTGTGTAATAAAGTTGGGCACCACTGAATCAGATGAACAACTGGGTTAGCAGTTCAATCAAGTGAACATCTTAGTCAGTAACCTGATCAAGTAAACAACTTGGTCTACAGTCCAATCAGGTAAACAATTAAGTTAGCAAACTATTCTTAGTGTTAGGCAGAAAAGTGTTTATACAATATATAATGAATAACTTTGTAACAATGTATTTGAGGCAAGTACCTGAATGTGGGTGTGTGCTTGCATTTTACCCTATGCTGTGCCCTGTTTCAGTGGACTGATCACTCACTGAAGCAGTGAATAAACAACATTCTTCTTCAGCTCAAGAGTCTGTGAACCTGTGCATTCTGGGTAGTGGGGAGTGAAGAGTTAAAGATGACACTGAGATTGTATATTCAGAAGATGACAGGAAGGATGGTGGAGCTGTCAGCGATGATAGATGAGGGAAGTAGAGGAGCAGGATTAGGAGGGTTTTGAAGAGAATGAATGATGTTCAGTTGGATCTAATCCGTGCAAACTGGACAATAAAAGGCACGCTTGCTTTGTATAGTTTAAAAACCCTGCCACAAAACTTTCAGAAAATCCAGAGATTGAAAATACATGAAAGGAAACCACACCCTCAAGGCTCAGCAAACATCAATAATACTTGGAATCACTTTAGTAGTTCAGTTTGTTTAATAACATAGCCCTTTTCCCATTGGCACTGCCTTCCTTGGAAATGCAAACCAAAATAAGTACTTTGTAAAGATTTATTTCTGATCCATTCCCTCTATTCCAGAAATGTCAGCATTATGGATTAGTGGGGGCCTATGAAAACATACCTTGATTAGAACCATGTTTCTTTAAAATAAGATTTTGGAGATTGAAGTCTTGTTTATTTTTGTTACGGACTTGTGTGTGTGTGTGATAGTTTATTGCTATCTTTTTAAAGCAGGCAATATCTTATTAACAAAATGTGATAGGACCCTGAAGTTTACCAGCATTAGAATGATCAAATCTTTCTATAGTTAGAGAATTATACCACTTGCTTTTTCAGTTTTGCTAAGGGATGTATAGCAAACTATTTCCCAGTTTTCTCAGTTTTTTTAAAACTCACGATAAAAAGTATTTTATCTGGGCTGGATCCCAGGAACAAATTAGAACAGTTTGAAGGCTGCTGTAACTTGTGCAGGCTGTCTCTGGCCCCAAAGGATTAGTATAGCAGCTTGGCATAGGGGCGTCCTGGCTATGTACTACAGCCTTCTGTCAAACTGAAGGTTGTTGGCAGGGGAGAAAGTAATATAAAATTTTTACCAGTACAGAGGCCCGGAGCAGGCCTCCAGAAGGGCCAGGGCTGAGGATCAGCCTCCTCCAGGTAGCCCTTTCGCGCTACCTGGCCACACCACCTGCAACAGCGCTTTAGCATCGTTGCCCCTTTTGACCCCGCCCCCCGCATCAGCAGCCCTGCTGGTAGGGACTCTACTGGCAGGGCCGCCGACAGGGGGTGGGGCAGGCGAAAGGGGCAGCAACGTTTTTTGAGGAGGGTCCTTAAAGTGCTGCCATGGCAAAGTACCCTCCTTAAAGTGCTGCCGCGGCAGCACTTTAACATTGCTGCGTGTGGGCCTGTACCGTCTTCTTACCGGTACCCCATACCAGCCCACTTTCACCCCTGATTGTTGGTCTAAGTACTGTAGTCAAAGTTATCTTCCTATTGATCACTAACATCACAACCTGGTATTAAGAGCTGGAAAATGCTCAGTCAAGGCAAGAATCTAGAACTAGTTGCAGTGGGAAAAAGGGTACTAGTGGAAGAATTTGAAGAGGCTGATGTGAGATGGTCCAAAGGATGGGTTAGGATGATAGCATTTATACAAACTAATGTTCACTTGTACTGAACATTAATTTACTTAGTTTACCTTTCCAACCACCATGAAAAGACAAATCTTTGTGCAGCTCTGTCTAAATCAAATGTCTCTTGGTTGCATTACCTTTTGCTGTTTCTGGAGGATATGCTATCTCTGCTATTCACTCCTCAGAATTCATTTTGACATTTTTCTTTGAGGGGCTGCATACTTTTGAGCTGCTCTTTTCCTCCTCAGTTGTAATTGCAAGTTCTGTGTGTCAGGCTTGAAATAGCACGTTGTTTTAAATCAGCATCATCAACAATAACCTTGCCGACTGTTGTGATTCCATCCTCCCTTCGTACTTACCTTAGCTGCATCTCATCATCAGCTGACTATAATTAGGAATGGTATAATAAGGAATATAGTTGGGCTATGGAAGCCATAGTTTAACTTTCTTAGTGCAACCCAGGAAAATTTCCCTTGCTAGTGCTCATAAAACTGACTTGCCTTCGCCGACTGCTCTGTATTTTCACTTAATAGCCAGTATCGGAATGCAGTGTGATGCCATTGTCAGGTGAACATCCTGATCACTAGCTAGAATGCTGCTGCTCTTTAATGCCAGTCATACCCCTCATTTAACTTCTGTACGGACTGAGTATATGAAATACTCAAGCGTATTTTCTTCATATTATTATGACAGCTTTTGGCTTTTTCTGTTGTAGTGAATATCAGATTCCCCTCCACACACACAGTTTTAAAAAAGTTCCTATCTAGGGTGACCAGCTGTCCTGATTTTATAGGGACAATCCCGATTTTGGGCCTTTTTCTTATATGGACACCTATTATCCCCCCACCGCCATCCTGATTTTTTTACACTTGCTATCTGGTCACCCTATTCCTATCCCTGGCTGTAGTCACCTCTGACATGAATTAAAAATAGTCTCCTAACTAAACAAAATAAGACAGCTTCTCCTCACCCCAGTGTAACAATCAATGATGAGAACAGAGCCAAATGACCCTCCACCTTGCCCCAAAATGGCAGTCTTTCTCATAGCTCTTCATAGTTGTTAGGATGGGGCATTGGCACTTCGCCTAGATCCCAATTCTGCGTTCTCTTTAAAGTCACTCACATCCCCACATAGAGTCCTGGGCAGTTAGAAGGTGTTTTTGTGGAATGATTGCTGCACATTGCTGGCCCCTTGTTGCTAACCTAGGGCTGTTGCTTTTTATTGCAATGAAATATTTACAAGGCAGGCTAGATTTTTGCCATCACATAAAACAGTAAAATATTAATCCTGTCTTTTTGTGCTGTCAGACTAGCTGAATGCAGCTGTCACAAACTTTAGGGTACCGTTGACATAAGGACTAAGCATTAAGTCTCCTATTTGCTCGGTCACAGGACATTTTCTTTGTCAGTTTATATAACATTTGCTATTGGTGTCCTGACGTTCACATCTGAATTCCACAGTGGCTCGTGTTCTCTTTTTGTATGCTTGTCATTTTGAAGACTGCAATTTTTTTTATTGACTGGTTTGTCCTAAAGGAGCGTTGGCAAAATCACAGCTAATTTAACATTTTCTTGCCAGTGCTTTGGTCCTGAAGTACGGTAATGTCTACTTATTCAGTCTGAACCACAGTGGCTCAGAGAGCAGATTTTTATGATCACATCCTTAAACTCCAATATCTTACACCATCAGGGCCATGTATCCTTCTCTGATTGTGTTCCACATTGCTCTGCTCCGTCATCCATGAATATAGGTTTTCTGTGCCTTCTATCAAGAGCTTATACTGAGTGAGCGGGGGATGGTCTTTTAGCTTATTTGCTCCATTTAGTTTGAATGATTCTGGGAAAGGAAAGGTTGCTTCTTGTCTAAATTCTAGAGGTCTATTAAGAATGTTTAAGTTCTTAAGTTCAGAAGGCTAGAGCCAACTGTATGTCTTTTGGGGTCCCAGGGATAGAATCCCGTTTGTTCACTTACAGCAAGGATGTGCCAAATAGTTTCAAATGAAACTAGCCATATACCATGAGTTCACATATGTTCACATAAATGCTTCTCCAAGAGCCAGTGTGGTCTGCTGCAATCAACTCACTCACTTATGTGCAGCAATACTCTAGAATAGTTTCCTAGCACACTTGGCAAATTTTGCTGGGCTGGCTACTGGGCTGGCTACAGGGGAATATGTACTTGGTGGAATCTAAAAACAGTTGTTAGCCTGAATCTGGCAGATTTTGCCAGACCTGCTGGGATGATCGCACATTGAGAATCTCAGAAAAGAAGGCCTAGATATACCTAGAGAGGTAGATAGTAAGAGGAGTGCCTGTATAATGTGTGTGTGTGGGGGGGGGGGAGGGGATTGATGAGTAAAAGGAAACCTGGGATGGCACCTAATAATGGGAAGCAGTGCTCAGAGACTTGATTGTAGTGACAAGGCTTGAGGGGATCAGGGTCAAGCCTCAGGTTAGGAAAATTGGTGTTTAGATAACACCATGACTAGCACCTTCAAAATATCAGATAGAGACAAAGAAGAAAGAAGTTGAGGGGACTGGGAGAAGGAGACAATCAAATAGTTGTGAGATGGGTAGAGACAGGTGAAGATCTCAATGGGTTCTAAAATGCCTGCTGCAAATACAGAAGTAAAGCTCTCGACAGAGTACTTACCTTATCCATAAACCTATGGAAACCTACAAAAGCTGGGGTAGGGAAAGCTAAGGCTGATGCTCAGTTAATTAGTCTGCAGCACTGGTCACCCACCCTCTTCCAATCCCTCTTCCAAATGCCCCAGTTCTGATGTGCCAGCAATTCATGCTGAATCCAGCTTCTAGTAACTCACAGCTTACTGGACAAGATTTTCAAAAATGCTCAGCACTGCCATCTGGGGCCAGGTTTTTAAAAGAGCGCAGCTCCCATTTAGGCACCTAAATAAAGGCAAGACTTTCAAAAGTGCTCAGCTCCCAGTGTGATGCTGTTATGGGTATATTTTCAAAAGAATTAGCACTCAGACTGCTGAGCTCTTGAAAATCTGGCCTGAGTGGCAGGGGCTGAGCCCTTCTGAAATGTGACTGTCTAAATTGTCATCTCATTTGTTTGTGCAGATTATACATGCCTCTGGGCTGAGTCCTTGTCTCCATGTTCAGTCATCTTCAGCTTTCTCTCAGTGGGAGCTTGTGACACACACAAGCCTTGTTTAAACAGAGGGAGGATGGTTTACTTTATACAAAACAATGAGAGAGCATCTGACTAAGTGATACTTGGGCACTGCGTGTGGGTGCAGGGCCAGAGGGGGAGGAAGAAAGCAAATGAACTTTGAAAATAACGTATGGCCTGTTATACTTGTCCCTGTGTCATGGCCCATAATGGGAGAGGATCATTTTCTTTTGCTGTCCATAACTCAAACTATTATTTGTATAGTTCCCTAGCTGAGATAGGGATCACAAAATGTCCATCGTCTCTAATGGGCCCAGTATTTCACCCATAGTGAGAGACAGTTCTACCCTCCCCCCCCCCCCAAAAAAAGCTTACAGTCTTAGTAGACAAGACAGACCTGATGGGACAGAAAACACAAATACTGTACAAAGAGGAGAAGTGACTGGCCCAGCCTCATGTAGTGGGTCAATGGAAGAGTCTTGAGTACAATGTCCCTTCAGGTAACAATGATTAAATGAGGTGCATCTCTCAAAGATTTTCCTAGATTTACCTAGATTTCAGTAAGGTATTTGATACCGTGCCACATGGGGAATTATTAGTTAAATTGGAGAAGATGGGGATCAATATGAACATCAAAAGGTGGATAAGGAATTGGTTAAAGGGGAGACTGCAACGGGTCCTACTGAAAGGCGAACTGTCAGGTTGGAGGGAGGTTACCAGTGGAGTTCCTCAGGGATCGGTTTTGGGACCAATCTTATTTAATCTTTTTATTACTGACCTTGGCACAAAAAGTGGGAGTGTGCTAATAAAGTTTGCAGATGATACAAAGCTGGGAGGTATTGCCAATTCGGAGAAGGATCCGGATATTATACAGGAGGATCTGGATTACCTTGTAAACTGGAGTAATAGTAATAGGATGAAATTTAATAGTGAGAAGTGTAAGGTTATGCATTTAGGAATTAATAACAAGAATTTTAGTTATAAATTGGGGATGCATCAATTAGAAGTAATGGAGGAGGAGAAGGACCTTGGAGTATTGGTTGATCATAGGATGACTATGAGCTGCCAATGTGATATGGCTGTGAAAAAAGCTAATGCGCTTTTGGGATGCATCAGGAGAGGCATTTCCAGTAGGGATAAGGAGGTTTTAATACCGTTATACAAGGCACTGGTGAGACCTCACCTAGAATACTGTGTGCAGTTCTGGTCTCCCATGTTTAAAAAGGATGAATTCAAACTGGAGCAGGTACAGAGAAGGGCTACTAGGATGATCCGAGGAATGGAAAACTTGTCTTATGAAAGGAGACTTAAGGAGCTTGGCTTGTTTAGCCTAACTAAAAGAAGGTTGAGGGGAGATATGATTGCTCTCTATAAATATATCAGAGGGATAAATACAGGAGAGGGAGAGGAATTATTTCAGCTCAGCACCAATGTGGACACAAGAACAAATGGGTATAAACTGGCCACCAGGAAGTTTAGACTTGAAATCAGACGAAGGTTTTTAACCATCAGAGGAGTGAAGTTTTGGAATAGCCTTCCAAGGGAAGCAGTGGGGGCAAAAGATCTATCTGGCTTTAAGATTCTACTCGATAAGTTTATGGAGGAGATGGTATGATGGGATAATAGGATTTTGGTAAGTAATTGATCTTTAAATATTCAGGGTAAATAGGCCAAATCCCCTGAGATGGGATATTAGATGGATGGGATCTGAGTTACTATAGAAAATTCTTTCCTGGGTATCTGGCTGGTGAATCTTGCCCATATGCTCAGGGTTTAGCTGATTGCCATATTTGGGGTCGGGAAGGAATTTTCCTCCAGGGCAGATTGGAGAGGCCCTGGAGGTTTTTCGCCTTCCTCTGTAGCATGGGGCATGGTTGACTTGAGGGAGGCTTCTCTGCTCCTTGAAGTCTTTGAACCATGATTTAAGGACTTCAATAACTCAGACATGGGTGAGGTTTTTCATAGGAGTGGGTGGGTGAGATTCTGTGGCCTGCGCTGTGCAGGAGGTCGGACTAGATGATCAGAATGGTCCCTTCTGACCTTAGTATCTATGAATCTATGAATCTATCTCGGAGAGTTTTTTTTAATTCTGTTCCTTTACAGACAGGTGATCAGAATAAATGTGCATAATGAATATTATGGATCCAATCAGATGTATAATGAGTTGTCTAAAAGTTGTGATATACTGACAAAGGTGAGAGAATCATGCCTGGCTAATGCAGTGCATTAATAGATCAGCTATTCAAGGGTCATCATTAAGGATGCATATTGCATGCATGATGCTTCTATCTTTGGCTTAGTCTGTTCCCTGGGGAACTCAGACACCTAGTGCATACAGATACAACAGCTTTTCAGCAAAGAGTTACCCTATTCACTGCGCTCCTAAATATGCAATTGTTGCTAAATGTACATCTACATTGCACGCCTCTGGTGGTAGCAAATAGGGTCCATGTAGCCTCATGCCACAGTGAAAAGCAGGCTACATCTACACTGCAGTGTGTAGCTACATGTGTCAGGGAAAGGCTCTGGCAGGGGGAAAGCAGCAGGGAAAGGCTTGGTAGCAGAGAGCTCCAAGGAGCTCTGCCTCCCCCTTCCAGAGCCTTTCACCATTGCTGGAGTCTTTCACTGAGGTGTGGAAGGGCTCTGGCAGCTCTCAGCTGCCGGAGTCTTTCCCTGACACAAGGGACCTGCTGGAGGTTTTCCTCACCACAGGGAAAGGCTCCTGCAACAGGAAGCTGCCAGAGCTTTTGGGCTGCAGCTGCTCCCTGTTGTGGATGTCTTCCCTGCAACAGGGAAAGACTCCGGCAGTGGGGAGGCAGCAGGACATTGCACTGCTAACAATAGCCACGTAAATGGGGAGGCATGGCTTGGGGAGTAGAGAGCTCTGCAGGTAGGTACATACCCACATAGGTCTTTATTCTACTAGCCTAAGCCATGCCTTGCCATCTACCCTCCTAGGGGTATGTGTAGTATATGTACTCTGCACACTCGTTTTGGCAGTGTTTACGTGTAGGTGCACCCTAAATGTAAGGGGGAAACTATTCATGGTTAGAGAGGTTACTTCCCTTATGAACTTTAAGGCTATTAGGCTAAGGCTATTGCCTATCATGCAGACCAGTGTTGACTCATTGTTTCCTTCTACCTGCTCCCCCGTCAGTCTGCCGATGTCTATCCGTTGTCTCTTGTTTCATACTTAGATTATGAACCATTTGGGGGCAGCGACCCTCTCTTTATTCAGTATTTGTACAGCATTTAGCACAATGTGGTCCTGATCCATGACTAATGCTCTAGGCACTACAGTAAAACAGGTAATTAATAATAGTAATGATCCTTGCACTTTAGCCAATGGAAAAACATAAAATAATCCTATAAAATCCCAGAAGTTACAGGTATTTGTGATTTTAAGACTAGGCCAGATTCTGTCCTCAGTTATGTATCTTGCAACCCAGTGATTTTTGAGGGTGTAACTGAAGGCTGACCTTGGCCCACAGTACATAATTTGGGGGATAGGGATTTTTTTTGGGTGGGTTTGTTTTTTAGAGTGCTACTACCTACTTGTTTGTTTTATTTAAGGAAATATCTTGAGAATTTTTAAGTCTCTAATTATGATGTTAGTCAAAGATATTTTAAATTTTTTCCTTGGTTAAATATTTTGCTATGGGACAGAAATCTGTGGGAACATTTGTCATGCCCTAATTAAAAATGCAGTTAGTTTTTTTTCAAGTAATAAACAAATCACCAGGGTTCGTTTACTTAAATGCCAGATATTTAAGGCAAGTGTATACTTATCTCTCAAACGTACTGACTTACCAAGATAGAATGAAGTCATGTAATTGTATTGAATGACAGTGTGCAGCCCTACATGCTGAACAGTAAGTGCTTATGCTAAAGCCTAATCATTGAGGCATGAGTCACCTGGCAGCACTCTTGCCTTAGGGGTAGACATTGTCATGTCAAGTCCTACAGCAAGACTTGGGTTCAGACTGAATATTAAAATGGCAGTGCACCAGTAGTAGAATGCTGTCCTCTTGGAAGGGCTGTCATTCAGATGAGATGCCAACCCCTAAATCCCAGCATGATATCTCATTGGGCTCCTGGAGCTGCTTTCCAAAGAGACCATGCTGTAATCCTTTGACTTTTACTTGATTTTTGCCCTGCTTTCCAGCTCTACATGGCCATATAACTCCAGCTTCTCCGTGACAAGTGACTTCTCCAGATCCCTCTCCTCAGCCCCCATCTTTAGGCTGCCTCTCTCCTTTATACAAACCCACATCTAATAATTGAGGGCAAGTGGCACCTTGGAAGATCAGGCCTTTGCTTACATTGATTTGATTTTAGTCACTCCAATTTGTACTCTTACAGTTGACGGTCTGTTTTTTCATAAACCATGAATGTGCAAGGGTGATCATGTGCCTCTGGTCTTTTCCCATTCTAGCTCCTAGGTGATAATCCTTCAAATAGACATAGCCCAACCCACACATTAGTGACAGGTGGCAGCAGTCCCTTTTGATTTCTCCAGGGAAAAACTGAAGACTTATAATTAATTGTTTAATCCATTCTTGTTGCTCTAATTTTCTTTTAATTACATGAATGTTCTCTGAACTCAAGATAGCATGCAAGCTCAGTGAGTTTACATGCGAGGCATGGTTTCCCAAGTGGAGTTTAGGCTGCAGTCAGATCCTATTCTGGAACGTCAATAGTTCTTCTTCAGCCTGGCATTAAGAAGTTGTGCAAAATGTGAGAGTCAGGGTGCATTCCGAGTACTCAGAATGAGTCCTCAGAAAGTGACTGGCATGCAGCATATCTCATGCACATATCTCATTTGCAGGTTTTGATAAAAATGTTCTCGTCCTGCTTCATCAGCTCCCATGAAATGTTTGACATTTTTTTTCCCATGCCTGTTGCATTTGAAGTTTCTTTTTACTCTGTATGTCAGACCAGGATGGTGTAGTGGCTATGAAAGGAATTCAGGGAGGTGCTTAATTACTTCACAGGTATTTTTGCTGGCTTGCTAACAACTACCCATTAATGTGCTAAAAATGCTCTTTAGTGCAAACACTTTTAACGGGAAGGAAAATGTGTGTGCAGGTGCCACCTCCCATGTTTGGCCATCTCTGGCCTTGCCTGCACTGGACAGTTGTATTGCTTTTATGCTAAAAGTAGTACAACTCCCCTAATATAGATGCACTTATATCAGTATATAGATGCTTTACACCAGTTTAGCTCTTCTCATAAGTTCCAGTGTACACTTCGAAGGCTTTGCTGGCATAGCTATGCCAGTGTACTATACCACCAAAGCAGTCTTAGTGGGGATGTGCTTTTGCTAACATGGCTTTTTCTTGTGCCATCCACCTCTGTGCAAAATAAGCTAGCTATACTGGCAAAAGTTGTTTTGCCAGAATAACTTCATCTATGCTAGGGGCTTCTGCTAACACAGCTATATCAATCACAAACTGCACCTCATCACACCACTGACCGACATAGCTTTGTTGGCAAAAGTTTGAAGTGTAGTCCTGGGCTAACTACATTGGTATAATGACAGTTTCAGAGTAGCAGCCGTGTTAGTCTGTATTCGCAAAAAGAAAAGGAGTACTTGTGGCACCTTAGAGACTAACAAATTTATTTGATCATAAGCTTTCGAAAGCTTATGCTCAAATAAATTTGTTGGTCTCTAAAGTGCCACAAGTAATCCTTTTCTTTTTACATTGGTATGAGACACTTTTTTTTAGTGGTATTACTGCTTCCATATAGCACTTCCACAGGTAGAACTATTTGGTTAGAAATCACATCCTTAAAATAGTTGCATCAAAAAAACTTAAGTGTAAACCACCCCTAAGGCAGAGAGGTGGACCAGGAACCACCCCTACCCTATTCTTTGGCTTGGTCTATACTGAAAAGTTATGTCGGCATAACTACATTGGCCAGGGGTATGAAAAGACCACATCCCGATTAGCATAGCTAAGCTGACAAAACCCCCACTGTAGCAGCAGCTATGTTGATGGAAGAGGACTTCTGTCGACTTAGCTAGCACTGTTCAGAGGGGGTGGGTGGATGTGATCCTACCCTGATGGAAACATTCTTGTCTGTGTAGGCTGAGTCTGCACTAGGGGACTATATTGGCATAGATATGGTATAGTCTCTGTAGTGTAGCCACAGCTTTTTTCAAGTAACTAGCAGCCATGATGCGTTAGCAAGGAGCAGGGCCTGTACTTTATACCTATAGCTGGCCATTTTACTGGCATTCATGTGGCTGTGGGGGAAGGGTGAGAAGCAGGCCCTTTTGCACAGTCTCTTCCCACCACGCTGGTGTATCCACTGCGGGGCGAGATAATTGGCCCCATAGTGATTTTTGAAAGCAGAAATCATGGGTTAGATTTTGCTCTCAAATAAAGTATTGTAAAAATGCTGCATTAGGCTTACGCTGCTGTAACGTAGGGGCTGAAATCCACTCTGTACATCAAGGCATGCATTAATTTGAATCACATCTGTAGCCACCTGGAGTGTTGTGAAGTGCTTTGAGTGACACTAGAATACAATGTTACAACTTAGTGTGACTGAAATATTCAACCATATTGTTTGATACTGTGGATTTGTGTGTGTAGTGTATAATATAGAAATGTGTAATTCCCCCTCACCACCACATAGGAAATCTTGGCCACGCCATCATCCACCCGCCATTTACAGCTGATAGCCACTTCACAGGAACTATTCAAATTACAATTTTGTTATTCCCATTAATCACATTTACAGTAACTTGCTTGTACGCATCAAGACACCTATTACACCATAGCAATAATTTATTAATAATTAGTGGTTACTACACTGTTTTTATTTGGCAAAGACATGCTATCAAAAGAGTGACTAACTAGCAGCATCCCATTCAATATGTACTAATTTTGGTATGTTAAAATAAAAAAGTCACAACAGGAGTAGGATTTTAGGCTAGATAATAAGCAGTCTGTTATGCACAGCACTCTTTTTAGAAATTTCCCTCACACATGGCCCTTTCTCAATTGCTTTGGCTGGGGTTAAGTATTGGGCTTTTCTTCAGACAAATCACTATCAAGTTTTCTGACAAGAGCCATGTCTGTAGTGCTTGGGAAGTGAGGAGGCTCCTCTTTCTCAGTGAGACATCTTGTATCCTGAATAGGTCACTCATCTATGCCACTGCTATATATGATCTTCCAGGTTTTGCACACCGGAGAAAGACTATCTCCATTTTGGCCTCGATATGGCTGAATAATCATTTTCTAAGGGTGAAGGTGTACCCAAAGGAAAATAGTAGATGTTGATTGGTGGAGGAGAAGAGACCTGTTAGATATGCCAGGGATCTTTAAACTACACTAAGTAGTTATGTGGGCCTTGCATAACTACTTTCTGTCCTGTTAATAAAAACCTGAGCTCTATTGCGTGGCACATGAACCACCTCTGAGATCCTGAGTGCTTTCTCATAAGCAAACAGTTATCAATAGATAATGTGAACTCTTGTGCTTTGCAGAGATTTTTAAGGGGGGTAGGGGTGGTTGTTCTTTAGCTGCTGATTTTGAAATGTTTCTACAGGCTGGTGTGTGTGTGTTTGTATTTAGAAAGAGTTTCTAGGGAGTTTCAGGTAGGGAAGCCAGCTCTATCAAGCTATGTGAAATTAATAAGACACTTACCTGGTATGTTGGGAGTTTTAAAAAATAATACTTTAAATTATTTTTATTTCTGATCATCTGAAATGTATCACATTGCCTTTTTACACATATGGCCTGACTAAACCATTGTTGTAGAACTGCCTATGAGTGACAGCCAGTCCTTTCTATAGCTTGGTGCTTGTATGGGGCCTGGTCCAGTGTCTATTGAAGTCAATGGGAGCCTTTCCATTGACTTCAGAAAGCATTAAACCAGACTGATGGTTCTCATCACCTCAATGCCAGAGTGCTTGACGGCACTGATTTTTCTTTACTCGTTATAGAGCAGTGCATTGAAGCATTAGTTCTATTTCTAACATGGACAGGATGACGAAAGGGGCTGCAGACTGCCCAATATAGGAGACCCACTGCTGGTCTGCTGCATGGGCAACTGGTAGTCCTGGAGAGGGTGTGCAGAGGGATTTAATGTAGGGTGTATGCATGATTCATAATCACATTACCACCCCTAGGGCAGGGCTAGCAGCAGTATAGGATTGATAAATCTGCCTCTTGCCAAGCCTCTACACCCTCAGCCACAGCATGTGGCTCAACCTCATGTGAAGGTTGTGAACTTAGCCTTTGTGCAGGGAGTGCTGGGATGTATTTAATACTTGAAGAATTGCATGGACTTCGCAAGCAGGAATATAGAGAAAATGTTGGTCAAACTTTGGGTCTGCTGATCTTTCCAGTATCTTTTTAAAAAGTCTGAATTTTGCTGTATTTGCTCTTAGACCTTATGGGGCCTCATGTCTCCTTCATGTTGTGGCCTAGCAGCCTTCTTGTATCCTCTTCTGTCAAGTTTCAGATCTGAGACCATTTTTTTAGCTAAGGTTCTAATCTAACCCCATTTAAAAACTAGTTTTAATAATGGAAACACTGACCTAACCTTAAGGCAAATCACACTGCTGTGCTATGCTATATTTGGAAATGTGAAAAAATGTGTTTTATTTAAACATTGGAATGATACATACAGTGCTCCACCAGAAAATAATTAGATTTAATAAAAAACAACAACATAGGGCTAAATGCTGCTCTAAAATACATGTGAGCCTGGAGTAATTCCACTGAAATCAATGGAGTTACTCCAGACTTAAACCAGTACAATGGAGTGAAGAATTTGCCATCTATTATATATCTATGATATGATTATGACATAATTAAAATTATTTTATGCAAGGTAAGTCATGTGAGGTATCATTGGAAAAGTTATGATTTGATTAATATAATTATCCTATTTGTATGCATGTATCATTTTTGTATCTGAAGTTATGAATATTGACTATGTATCTGTATTTCAAATGCAGTTACACCTGGGTAACGCCACTAGACAAGATGCTTTCAGTCTAGATAGTAGGTAGGAAAGGGCCTATCCAGGGCAATTGGCTATTAGGAAAAAACAATAAGCCTTGGGAGAAACTTATCTCCCACCTGAGGAGCCTTCTTGTGAACACTCCAAACAGCCTGTGAATGATGGCTGCAATGACTCTACAGGGACATGTGATGAGACCACATGTCTCTAGACTCCATCTTGGGATGTCAGTATTTTTCCACAGACTGGTCTGGGAACCAAGCTTTGGGAACAAAGGGTTTGTGCCATATGCAAAAGCTATATAAGGCAGGGAGTGACATCATCTGGTGTTCTTTGTTCCCCACAGAAGAAGACTCCTGGAAACACCTGAGGAGCAAAGACTGAACTGGGGGAAGTGCTGGACACCGGCTAAAGGGGTCTTTAGCCTTTGAATGAAACACCTGGGGATTCCAAGCTGTAAAGTAAGTACAGTTTGCCCCTTAAGGATCTGTAGCGTGCTTGTGTCATCTCTTAAGGTGAGAATCTGCTATTCATATCCAATCTATTTAGTATATTAAGTTTAGTTTGTGTTTTTTGTTTATTTGCTAGGTAGTCTGCTTTGATCTGTTTGCTATCGATTATAATCACTTAAAGTCTATCTTTTATAGTTAATAAACCTGTTTTTGCTTTATCTAAATCAGTAAGTTGGAGTGAAGTGTGCGGGAATCATAACTTGGGCAAAAGGTTGTAGCATATTCCTCTCCACATTGAGGGAGGGGGTGAATGTTATGAGCTTATGCTGTACAGTTCCCTGTGCAGCTCAAGACAACATAATTTTGGGTTTATACTCCAGTGGGGATTCGTGTCTGAGGGGCTGGGAGTAGCCTTCCCCTGGGGGTGCTGGTCAGAGAGCCTGCTTGTAACTGCAGATGGGTGTGCCCCTACCTATATATATGCTGGTGAAAGTGCCGGCTGGAGGGCTTTGTAGCTTGTCACAGCAGTACAGTGTGAAAGGGAGCCCAGGCTGGTGGGTTGGGGTTCAGTGGTACCCCAGTTCCAGGTGGCACCCTGGGGGGAACCCATCACACAACACATCACCAGTAATGATCTTCGTCAGAGAACTGGTTTACAATCTATGCAGACTAGACTGGATGTTCGTAGGCTTCGCTGGTTGGGACATATGGAGCACATGTCTCATGATGGTCTGCTGAAGGCTGTGCTCTGTGGCCAACTCAAGAACTGCCCATGACACGGAGGAAGGCCAAAGCTCCAGTACAGCGAAAAGGTCAAGCAAAGTCTCAAGAAATTCATCATTCCCACTGACAACTGGGACAATTCTGCCCACAGTTGCTCAATTTGGAGAAGCTGGGTTAAGACCAGTGCAGTCACCATGGAGAAACATCAGAGAGCCCAGGCTGAGGCCCGTAGGTGAGCCAGGAAGCAGTGTGTGCTTCAACCTCTATCTGGTGAGTGGACCTGTGGCCACTGTGGGAAAGCTTGCTACTGACACATCGGGCTCTTTTTACACTTTTGGACTCTGGACTGGATCCTGACCCAGGGCCAGAAGACCTCCCTAGTAGGCTGATGGATGCAAGCAGCCAACAGAGAAACTTCCATCACAGCAGGTGAGCCAGAAGCTGCCCCCAGACATGACGGCGGCGAGCCATTGGAAGAAGCAGAACCCAGCCCCTGGGAGCTTGGGCAGGTTAGTCCCGGGAGAGAGACTTTTGGGCTGGACCAGGCGGAGGACCCCAGATATGATAACGCCAGGAAAGAGGTGGCCGAGATCGATGAGATACCCGTGGATGGGAAGGTCCTGGGTCCCGGACCTGACTTGATAGTGAAGAAAGATCTCCTGTACCGCGTGGTGCAAATGCAGGAGCAAGAGATGCAACAACTTCTGGTACCACAAAAACATCAAAAAGCCATATTGAGTCTCGCCCACAGTCACCTGTTTGGAGGACACCTAGGGGTAGAGAAAATCCAGGCATGGATCCTGCGGAGGTTCTTCCGGCCAGAAGTACATGAAGATGTCTGGCGATACTGCACCTCTTGTCTGGAGTGTCAGTTACATAGCCCTCGCTCGCACTTGCGGGCTCCTTTGATACCTCTTCCAATAATAGAGGTTCCTTTTGAACGGATAGCCATGGATCTGGTAGGGCCCCTAGAGAAGACAGCTCGGGGCCACCAACATGTGCTTGTTGTACTGGACTATGCAACCTGGTACCTGGAAGCTGTTTCCCTGCGCAACACAGCTTCCAAGACAATAGCTAAGGAGCTAGTACAGATCTTTGCCCGGGTTGGGCTACCCAAGGAGAGATTGACGGATCAAGGGATACCTTTCATGTCCAAGCTGATGGAAGATCTCTGTTCATTGCTCCATGTACAAGCCCTACGGACCTCTGTATACCACCCACAAACAGATGGCCTTGTGGAAAGGTTCAATAGGACCCTCAAAGCCATGATCAGGAAAGTGGTGAGCCGGGATGGGAAAGACTGGGATACCGTATTGCCTTACCTCATGTTCACCATCCGGGAGGTTTCGCAAGCCTCCACGGGTTTCTCTCCATTCGAACTACTATATGGGCGCCACCCTCAGGGCATATTGGATATAGCTAGAGAAGCCTGGGAAGAGGAGCCAAATCCTGGAAGGAACATAGTTGAGCATGTACTGCAGATGAGAGATCGGATAGCCCGAGTTACGCCCATTGTACGGGAACGCTTGGAGAGAGCACAGGAGACCCAACGAACCCATTATAACCACCAAGTGAAGCTTTGACGGTTCCAACCAGGGGACTGGGTGATGATACTGGTGCCCACAGCAGAAAGTAAACTGTTGGCCCAGTGGCAGGGACCCTACGAAATAATCGAAGCCGTGGGAGAGGTGAACTATAAGGTGTGGCAGCCAGGCTGCCGGAAATCGGAGCAAATTTACCACATCAATCTTCTAGAACCTTGGCACGATCGAGAGGCATGCTTAGTCATGCAGGAGACCCTTCCCCAGGAGGATAACTTACTCGAGTAAGTAAGGATATCATGCGGCTTGATGCCGATCCAAAAGATCGAGGCAGCTGACATGATTAATCGCAACAGAGATGTGTTCTCTACAAAACCAGGGCGGACGACTGAGACCTATCACCATATCCGCATGATCCCCAGAGCCAAGATAACATTGAAACCCTACCGAATCCCAGCAGCCAAAAGAGCGGAAATCAAGGCAGAAGTAAAGAAAATGTTAGAATTAGGGGTTATTGAAGAATCTTACAGTCAGTGGTCCAGTCCAATTGTTCTTGTGCCTAAACCTGACGGTACCATGAGATTCTGTAATGACTTTCGCCAACTGAATGAAATATCCTAGTTTGATGCATACCCCATACCATGCATCGATGAACTGGTTGACCGACTGGGTAGTGCCCGATTCTTGACTACACTGGATCTGACAAAAGGGTACTGGCAGATTCCTCTGACCAAAGAAACTAAAGAAAAGACAGCATTCTCCACCCCGGATGGGCTATTCCAGTACACCGTCCTGCCTTTTGGACTACATGGGGCCCCAGCCACATTCCATCGCCTCATGGATAAGCTGCTGCGCCCCCATACTAGTTATGCAGCTGCATACCTAGATGTTGTCGTCATCCATACGCCAGACTGGGGAACCCACTTGGAGAAAAGTTGAGGCAGTATTGCTCACCTTAAGGCGGGCTGGCCTCACTGCTAATCCCGCTAAATGCGCCATAGGGTTAGCAGAGGCTAGGTACCTGGGATATATTGTGGGAAGGGGCATAGTGAAGCCCCAAACGAATAAGCTAGAGGCAATTCAAAACTGGCCCCAGCCGACCCGAAAGAAGCAGGTCTGTGCATTCCTAGGCATGGTAGGCTACTACCGACGGTTTCTTCCCCACTTCGCCACTAGGGCAAGTCCCCTAACAGACCTGGTGAAGGCCCGAGTTCCAGACATGGTAAAGTGGACCGACGCAGCAGAGGGGGCATTTACAGACCTTCGGACGGCCCTTTGTAATGACCCCGTACTCATAGCCCCAGACTTTAACAGGGAATTTATTTTACAAACAGACGCTTCTGAGGTGGGGTTGGGAGCTGTTCTGTCGCAAATGGTGGGAGAAGAGGAACACCCGATCCTCTACCTAAGCAAAAAGCTTCTCCCAAGAGAACAGAAATACGCAGTAGTTGAGAGAGAATGTCTTGCTGTCAAATGGGCTATGGAGACACTGCATTATTACCTCTTAGGCTGGCGATTTACTCTTGTGATGGACCATGCACCCCTCCGGTGGATGCAGCAGAATAAGGAAAAGAATGCAAGGGTCACCAGGTGGTTCTTATCCCTCCAACCATTTCAGTTCTGCATACGGCACAGGGCTGGATGCCACCATGGCAACGCTGATGGTCTGTCACAAGCATACTGCCTGGCGTCCCAAGTTGCCCAACTCTATGGTGTTGAGCGGGGGGGGATATGTGATGGGGCAAGGCCAGATGGCTATAGAAAAGTAGTCTTATTGGGATCCGGGTATAGAAAAGTAGTGGGAGATAGATATATTAGCTCCAGGCTAAACAAATCCCTGGCACCAGGTTAAATGAAATGGAAGCTGCTCCAGGTCAATTAAGACACCTGGGGCCAATTAAGAACTTTCCAGAAGGCGGGAGAATGCTATCTTGATTGGGACACCTGAAGCCAATCAGGGGCTGGCTGAAACTAGTTAAAAGCCTCCCAGTCAGTCAGGTGGGTGTGCATGTCAGGAGCTGTGGGAAGAAGTTGCGTGGTTGGAGAGGCTGAGTAGTACACACCATATCAGGCACAAGGAAGGAGGCCCTGAGGTAAGGGTGAAGTGGAGCTTGAGGAAGTGAGGGCTGCTGTGGGGAAAGTAGCCCAGGGAATTGTACATGTCATGTTTCTAAAAGTTCAGCTACCATAGCTGATACTATTAGTGTCCCTGGGCTGGAGCCCAGAGTAGAGGGTGGGCCCAGGCTCCCCCCCCCACCTTTGCCCCCTGTTTAATCACTGAAACTGGGAGACAACAGAGACTGTGCAAGGAAGGATAACTTCTCCTCACCGGCTTATGATGAAAATGGCTCAGTAGACTGTGACCCTTGTCTCTAGAGAAAGAAGGGTTAAGTGGAGGGTCACAGTGAGCTTCTGAGGCTAGCGAAATGCGCCAGGAAACGCGGGACCCATGGAGGCAAGGACAGAGCTTTGTAACAGCGTGTGTATGTGTGTGTGTATATACGGTCTTTTTTGTCCGGTGAAAAAGATTTCCTTTGAACCCAACCTCCCTCATTTACATTAATTCTTATGGTGAAACATCGTTTCGCTTAAAGTCACATTTTTTTAGGAACATAACTACAACATTAAGCAAGGAGTTACTGTACAGCTAAACTTTTATAGCAAAAAGGATGAAAATTAGGAAATGTAGGTGAAGGAGCAAAGGTACATTTTCAGCCAAGATGTGAAAGGGGACAGAATGGCAGTGATGCACAGACATGCAAGAAGAGAAGGCTATGTTGACAGGCGATGCAGAAGAGAAGGCTCTGACATCAGACAGAATTGTGTGGAGGGATTGGGCTGTGCCTATTTCAACATCAGGGGGTGGGAAGTAGCGGTAGGATTAACCAAGTCCAAGGAGTGATTTTTTTTAAATAAATTAGCAGTTTTGAACTTGCTCCTAATTTGAGCAGTGAGTTGTTTGAGGATAAGGGTGACCTTCAGGCTTTGACACTTGTCTCATGTTTCACCTTATCTTTCCACGGAGTTGTATTGCACGTAGGGCTGCAAGAACTGAAAGATTTTTTTTCTGCCACCTGCATGCCAGCCTCCCAATGCTAGAGTTCACTCTCCCGCTATTCTGCAGACTATCAATTTCTGCTTCTGTTTCATAACCTCCGTCATCTCCTGGATTGTCTCCTCTGACTGTTTTGGGAAAACACAAGGGGCCTGCCTCTCTTTCGCTGTTATAAAGTGTTTATTCATATTTCACTGAAATGCATCCTGTCCTATTGAAGAGGTTTCCCAGACACCTTGAAATTTCCATGACCCTCTGCTTGCTGGGTCTGGATGCTGAGTACCAGCTGCACAAGCTTATTACCTCCAGATCCCCTGCTGCGCTCCTTAAATTTCACCATGGAAATTAAATGCCGTGTTAAGGCTAAGAGATCAAACACTCTGAAGGCATGATGAGGACCAGGAGCTAATACAGGAAAGAAATCCAGAGCTCAGACCTGGAGTGACTTTGGGTGAGGAAAAGGGAAGAAAAGGAGGGCAGACAGATACAGAGAGGGGAGCCTTCTTCTCCTGACTTAAGTCAACTATGTCCCTGCAGTTCTGAGCCAACCTTTCAGTGCCTTAACTTTATAGGCCAAATGTTTCAGGAGCACATGGATCAGAATACAAAGACCTAAATGCACAAAACGGGCCACATTATGTCCCTGGTTTTACTCTATTTATTTCACTAGTGAGGCATTTGGCTCCGTATAGTTTTTTAATGTATGAACATTCACTGATAGCTTCGTTTTCTGGTTTAACTGAGAAATTGGTGGGGAGGGGGAATGACACAAATGCAAAGTGACGGAGGAGTAATCGTAACTCAGCCAGATTGCACATTTAAGGCAAGATATGTGAAAACTGTGTGAAATATAATAGCACATGTACAATAACAAAAGGGGACTTCATGACTTCACATCCTTCATTTGCTCAGGGAGCCACAGCTTTGATTCCCTCTATGCATTGAAATTCATAGCCATTAACATAGGTTTTTGGGCAGTGAAATCTAAGGACTGGGTCTTTCTCTGTCTGTTCTGGAGTCATTACAATGTAAAGCTTTCTCACAATGTGTACTTTTGCTCAGCCGTGTTTACTTTTCCCGTCTCTATTCAGCTGGTGCCTTTTCTCTAACTTTGCCCTACTCCAACTATAAATTACCACCAAATACTACACAAAGTGTGCACAGGCATTCCTTCACCCCTATGGCAGCCTCATCTGGTGGGCTAAATACAAGAGTGAGCTCATGGGACTTGTTTTGATCCCACCTCTGACACTGACTCTCTGTGGCTTTAGAAAAGCTCTTTAATCTCTGAATTTTAGGCTCTGTATCTGAAATAATACTGACCTCACAACAGGGGTTATGAGGCTTGCTTCACACTTATAAATTCTACTATAGAACAGGAGTTTTAACATTCAGCACATACAGTTTTCTGGTGGTTCCCCAGATTCCAGTTTATTTGGGGATGTCTTGTCAAAGTTTTCTAAATATTGATGACCATGCATGGTGTCCAGCACTAGCAGCTGGGCTCCACATCAGCAGCAGACACCTGGGCATAATATGAAGATCCCTCACCACCTGTTTTTCATAGTTTAATGTTGGAGTGCCTTAGGAATCCTCTTGCTGGCTTGCTGAAGTTCACTGGCCTGCCACTGTGCAGGGCGGTGTGATTTTTTTTTAATGAGCAGGAGTAATTTTTTTTTGTAGTGGGGGAGAAAGAAGGGAGCAAAACATCATTATGTCAGCTCCCCAGTATTAGGGCTGGTTGAAAATTCCATCAAATGAGTTTTCAGGAGAAAACTGGGTTTTAGATGAAACAAAAATTTTCATGAAAAGTGTCTGCTTTCCATGGAAAATTATTTTCTTTGGAAAAGGAAAGACGTTTTTAGGTGAATGAAAAACCAAACAAAAAATGAAAAATGTTGTCCGAGGCAAAAGACCTTTTTTCTTTTTTTCTTTCCAACAGTCAAAATTTTTAATGGAAAATTTTGACCACAAGAAAAAAATCTCTTTTCAACCACTCTCCCCCAACATATAGCATGGCCAACCTTGGCAGGAGATGCCTTTTGGAATTTACAGCTGAAAGGCACAGCCAACTCATAGCTAACTATGTTCAAGTTTAATTGGTCATTAGCCTGGTATTAAATGCTGTTATAGTTGTAAGTCCCTTTAGAGAAGGTGGAAATTAATCTAAAGGACAGTACTTTGCATTGGTTGGTCTATGAGTAAAGAAGCATATGCTGATGATATCAGAAAGTGGTTTCTTTTTACTGTATTAGAGCCATCCATGTGGAATATATCCACAAGAGACAGACTGTGGGCCTGAGTCTCCACTGCCCTGCACTCTGTACGATCACTTACACTGTTGCAAAGTGAATGTAAAATGCTACTATACTGGAGTGGTAGCATTTTGTAGACACTTGCTGTGCAGACTACACAAGGTGCAGGGCAGTGGAGAGTCAAGCTCTGTGACTGCATCAGTTGTAGCCCGGTGGAAGGCTGGTGCAGACTGTCCCCAGAGACGAGTTCCTGGCGGTGTTCTGTTGTCATCCTCAGAAGAAAGCCTTAGGCTTTGGAATTCATTCCCTCTGATGATTCACCACAGCTGGACTTTGACAATCTTTATTACATGATGCAAAATGCAGCTGTTCAGCCTGGCACTTCAGTAACAGTCTAGGTTACTCTGTGGTAGGTGATGGAGGAGTAGGTACAGGGTGGGAAGTCGTCCTGTTTATTGGTTAGACTATTTAGCCAATTTACTGTATATGATTGTTTTGAACTTTGTATATTCCCCAAGATAGAGGTGGATTGAGGATAACAGTGGTAATGGAGATGCAGGGCTTGGTGGCAGCTGGAGAAAGAGAAAAGAGTGGCCACTTGGCTCCTGGAATAGGGAACGTGGCCCCAAACTTTGAGGGCCTTGGAGAAAGCTCACGTGAGGAGAATGATGAATTCACATGAGAGTGAGTGACGGATACAAAAGTAGAATTTATGACTAAATAGAGCATCAGGCATGAGGAAGTGAGCAGCAATGCAGGTTGGGACAATGAATGCTGTGCAGAGCTGGAAGGGTGAGGATCTTGCACTCAGCTGAAGTTCGTTGCACATACACTCTGATTTGTTAATGTTGCTATAGGCCTAGGTATTGACTTCTGAGAAGAAAATGGGCTGATTTGTCTCGTGACTGCTCAGTCAGTTGTGTGCTCTGCTTTTTCTCATGTGTATATATTCTAAATACCATACCCCTAAAAACCAGTAAAAACAAACGGGTTTGATTGCATACTTGTGTGTGTTTCCCTCGTCTTTAAAGAATGACTATTGTTAGATAGCTGAGAAACCAAAATCTGAATGATAAAGTTAGTCAAGTACACCCTGTTGTCAGCACACTCCTTCTCTCAGGACAGTGGTTCTTCATTCAAGCTGGGTAGGAAAGGAGTGAAAAATACAACCTCCTTTTGTCACTCCTTGATGTCTCACTCTGGGGTGAAATTCATCCTACTTTTGCAGGCCTATGCTAAGCCATCAGTCCCATGTGTGTCCTTAAGATTAGGCTTGAGTGGCATCTTACTGGTGGAGAAACCTTCTGCACTCGGGTGAATTTCATCCTAGTTGAAGGTAGAAGCTCAGGGTTTTAATCCAACTCTCCCTTTGATGTAGCAACATATTTTTGTGGTTGAAACAGAAAGTTTTATTCTCAGTTTCCCTTCTAGTCGGGAAAAACTTGATTTAATCACTTGGGTCAGCACATGGGTCACATCACCAGACTTCAGGAGGATTTATAATTAATCATGTACAGCGCAAGCATTGTTTTCCCTTTAGTTCACATTTTGCTTTGATCTTGACATTTTTTCTATTTCAGACAGTATCATTTACATAATGAACAAATGGCAGATTCATCTTTTGATGTGAGCCTATGTTGTTTTTCTGGTTTCTCAGTTTCTTAGACCTGTCTTTCCCACCCCATCTCACCCTAAGGCTTTGGCATGCTCTACACCTAAAACTGAGATTGACCTAACTGCATCATTCAGGCCTGTGAAAAGTTCTGTGCCCTGAGCACTGTAGTTAGGTTGGCCTAACCCCCTGGTGGAGATGTGGCTAGGTTGATGAAGGAGTTTTCCATTGACTTCTCGGAGAGATGGGTTAACTACATCAACTGAAAAAATCCTTCCATTGATGTAGGGAACATCTATGTCATGGTGCTACAGTGGTGTAGCTGCAGCTGTGTTGCTGTAGTGTAGACGTACCTTTTGTCTTCACCAATTAAAGATGATGGTTTTTTTTTTTTTTTTTTTTTTAAACTGTGGGAGATAACTAATGCACGTTAGCTATCCCACTATAAAAATGTAGTGGAGACGAGGCACTGTAGTTTTACCATGAGATTAACTAAGAAAAGGCCAACCATAGGCAGGAGGATTAGTGCTGCTGACCCCACTTAGTTGATCACGGTAAAAACTATGGGTGCCTTGTCTCCATTTAAGATTTTACAGTAGTATCTATCACCCATTAGTTATCTCACTGTAAAAAATCCACCTTTTCTCACTGAAGACAAACCAGTAGCTGACATTAAGTATTACTGTAGAAATTATTCTTCCAGGCTAGAACAAATCTCCAACTGTAAATCCAGCTTAAATATAATTGAAAATTGCAAAGGAAACTACTTTTCCTTTCTGTGTTTTTTCATTTTCTGCAGTGTTCAGGAAAGTTACATCGTCTCTTTATAGTGGCCTAATTCATGCCTTCTTACATAATTGCTATTTCTCTTTTCCTGGGCAGATTTTTCCTATCTATCGATGGTATGTGGGGGGGGGGTGGTGGTGGTGGTGATATGTAGCTAGCTTCAAAATAAAGCACTAATGTCAGATGGCTGCTGGTAAACTGGCTACCCACCTGTTGTGTCCTTTCAGTTAGGTGAGCATTTCCGTTATGTGTGCAAGAATACATTTTCTTGCCAACTGAGGCAAAATCTTATTTGTCTGGCAGCTCGGGACTGCAAAATATTGGCCTGGACAAATGAAACTTAATTGTTTGCTGCCTTGCTGACCAGCTCTTAAAAATCCTGGGGCTACTGACTAACTGATGCATCTGCCTTCTGGCTTTAAATGAACTCTTGCTTCCTACCTCAGTCTCCTTGTAATCACCTCCTAATCCCAAACAGTAGAAGAAAGGGATGATTTTCTTCTGTGGCAATTGCACTGCTAAAATTACTCTCTGGCTCTGTTCAGACAGTTGCTCTCTAATATAGACTTCAGGAAGAGCGTACATGGCTAATCGTGTATAGCTACAAAAAGGGGAAAAAAGGACTTTCTTAATATCTTATCCAAGGAAAAAATGAGAATGAGGAGCACAGGATTTACCATACAAGATCAAACCAATGGCCAATCTAGTTAGGTAGTCTGCCTCCAACAGTGGCCAGGACTGGATTTTTCAGAGGCAGTCTTAAAATATAATAATAATGTATAATAACAAATGAATGGCCTAAATTTCTTCCTAGCCCTATGCAGTTAGTGTCAGTTGTGTCCTGAAGATCATGGATTGATATCCCTTATAAATGTTTCTCTTAGCTATTGTATCTGTGAATTATATTGTCGTTCACCTAAATAACTCCTTTTTAAAATCCCGCTTCGCTCTTTTCCACTGATTAGGCCTCAACTAGAGTATTGTATCTAGTTCTGGGCACCACATTTCAGGAAAGATGTGGACAAATTAGAGAAAGTTCAAAGAGCAACAAAAATTATTAAAGGTCTAGAAAATATGTTCTATGAGGGAAAATTGAAAAAATTGGTTACCTTTAGTCTGGAAAAGAAAAGACTGAGAGGGGACATAACAGTTTCCAAGTACATAAAAGGTTGTTACAAGCAGAAGTGAGAAGAATTGTTCTTCTTAACCTCTGAGGATAGGAGAAGCAGCAATGGGCTTAAACTGCAGCAAGGGAGGTTTAGATTGGACATTAGGAAAAACTTCCTAACTGTTAGAGTGGTTAAGCACTGGAATAAATTGCCTAGGAGGTGTGGAATCTCCATCATTGGAGATTTTAAGAGCAGGTTAGACAAACATCTGTCAGAGATGGTCTCGATAGTACTTAGTCCTGCCATGAGTGCAGGGGACTGGACTAGATGACCTCTCAAGGTCCCTTCCAATCCTATGATTCTGAGATTCTATAATGTGTTGTAATGAATCTCTGTAGTTCAGTTATGCTTTGTTTTAAAGTATTTTTTATTAGTTTTAGAAGTATTGCCATTTAATGTCATCAGGTGTAACCTTGTTCTTATACTAGGAGAGACAGTAAATGGGAGCACCTAAATGACAGTTTCTTTATCACTTTATAGTAGCATTCCCTCTCTGTCATAGATCACCTATTATTTATTGTCACCACTCTAAACTAAGATGTCTGCCTGATCTATTTATTTATTATTATTTTATGATTTGTATTCTCCTAAGGCCTAGGAACCCAACAATCGCTTGTGGGCATGTGCATGTAGGTAGATGTTGATTTTTTGCCTTAATCTATTTGCATTGTGAGGTGACAAAGGGTTGGAGGGCAGGAATCCTGCTTGTTTCTCAGAATACTTATGGCTGTGTGTAGGTCTTTCTTGTTCAGCTTTGTTTGTCTCCAGTTCAGTGCTCACAGCAGATTGCCTTATCCCTATATAAAATCTAATGACTCAAATATGAGGAAAAATCAATTCCACCTTAACGTGTCTAATGCTGGTCTGTCTCAATTCTGCATTAAACTCCCTCCCTTTCAGCCTTTCATGCTGCACATTACCATAAACCAACAGTATATCTGCCAAACCACTGGCAGGATTGTAGAGCAATTATTTTTGTTGCATAAACAAGCTGAGCGATAGACCAAAATGGCATTGCTACCATTACACTAAGAATGCTGATCTTGGGTGTCTGTGCCTCCTCCTTGTATATGAACAAGCTGATAAAATAAGAGTTGGCCGGTATCAATGAAATCTTGCTTTTGGGTTGGAGAGGGAAATAACGAATGCTTTATGAATAGAATTGTTTTTAATGTTTAAAGGGTTTACCGCAGCTGCATAGCTGAAGAAATTTTTTTCTTAAAATATTTTTAAAGAAGCCTGTGACAGCTGGATAACTTTTTTATTTTATTTTATGTAGCATTTCAGAGTCTCCTTTAAAGAGGATGGAGAATATTTTCTCCCCCACAGTTTTGAATTGCTTTGTATGTAGGCAACCTGAATCAGACCAGCAACTTACATTTGCTTTGCTTCCTCTCTCAGAACTGAGATGATCTTTGTGTTCTAAGATGCACTGTGTGGAAGCTGGTCCATGAGATGGAAGATGATATATTGATGGGGTTAATTGCTGGACACTCTAAGAGCCAGATTCTGATCCTGCAAATACTTATGCACAGTGATAACTCTACCCTCATTATATTCAGTTTTCAGAGTAGCAACCATGTTAGTCTGTATTCGCAAAAAGAAAAGGAGTACTTGTGGCACCTTAGAGACTAACAAATTTATTAAGCATAAGCTTCGTGAGCTACAGCTCACTTCATCGGATGCATCCGATGAAGTGAGCTGTAGCTCACGAAAGCTTATGCTGTAATAAATTTGTAAGTCTCTAAGGTGCCACAAGTACTCCTTTTCTTTTTATTATATTCAGTGAGACTATTCGCCTGCATAAAGTTGCTTACATGTGTAAGTGGCCTCAGCTGCACTGAAGTGACACCACATTTACACTGTTATAACTGAGATCAGGATCTGGCCCATGGCGTTGAAAAGCTAGAGAAAACCATGTTCCTGATCCTGCAAAGAGAAGTCTGCAGCCTCATCCCCATTAAGGTTAACAGGGATCTGTGTGGATGCAGGAATCTGCTTGAATTAATCTATCTGCAGAATTGTGGCCCATGTTTGTTTAACATGCAGACAAGATTTTTTACACTATGTGAAGTGCTCATTAAAAACAGTTCTAGTGTAATCATTTATTGTTAATTTCATTCTTACAAGTCCTAGGTTGAAATTTTTTTCTTCATCTTCCAGATGATATTTTCAAAAGCTAATGTACATTCTTTTTTATGGCTGATTTCCTTGTATAATATTTTTCTATTTTCATTTCTGAATCCTCTTTAATGAAAGAGAATTAAATGTTCTCCATGAGGCTGCCATGTTATTCCAGCCAGGCAATCTATTATAGACAACTTCTTGCCATGGAATCATATTTCACAGCAGATTTTACGCCAAACAGATGCCTACAACTAAAATATCTTAACTGCTGAAATCGTGCTTTATCTCCTTTGGCAGCTCTTCTCTTAATACCCAAAACCATGAAGCTAAATAGCTTCCACAGGCTAATGTTTCTATCTTGAAAATGTTGTCAGATTTCCAGAGCAGTGGTATATTTCTTTACTGAAGGTTTGTATATATTTAGGAACAAGTGATCTGCCCGAGTTAAAGTTCAACTAGACTATGCTGACTAACACGTAATAGGGAAAGCACAGGCTACAAAGCAACACATTCTGTCACTTTCAGTGCTGTAATTTTGCCAGGTGCAGAACCTGCCGTGATGTTTAATTGCCATCTTTATGTTATCCTTTGTGAAAATCCTCTTTTGGCAGCCCAAGCCAGACCTTTGTACCTTTGTTTAGCTTGCGTAGCACAGCTTGAAACAGGAACAGAATGGTATTTGCTAAAAAGAAAGACTTCCATGTTGCACTTAGTAAGAGGGAAGCACTGTGTGCAAAGCAATCCATGGTTGTCTCATCTTCCTTCAGTGCAGGAGCACCTTGAGAATTTGTGGGGAGCCGAGCAAGCATAGGTACCGACTTCCCCAGTTCCCGGGAGATGCTCGACCCCCCTGCTCTGCCCCAGGCCCCGCCTCCCACTCCACCCCTTCCCCCTGTCCTGCCCCTTCCTGCCCCCTCCCTGCCATGCCCAATTTTACTCCCTTCCCTGCCTCTTCCTGTCCCCACTCCTCCTCCTCTCCCCCAGCGCCTCCTGAATGCTGCTGAACAGCTGATCACAGCGGGTGGGAGGCACTGGGAGTTAGGGGAAGGAGCTGATCCATGAGGTGTTTTTTCCCGTGGGTGCTCCAGCCCCGGAGCACCCACGGAGTTGGTGCCTATGCAAGCAAGAGTTGGGACCCAGCCTGATGGTGGGCAAAGTTTGTCTCTGACTTTGGTCTGTCTTCCAGAGTGGGAGATCAAATGTAGAACTTGATGATGAAATTTTTCACCAGATTTTTTTCATCAAAAATGCATTTTTTGGGACTCTGAAACTATTTGTGAATTTGCGCCAAATTTGATTAATAGTTTTAGAAAAAAAGTAGTAGAAAAATCTGTGATGGGGGGACTTAAAGAAAGTGCAAATATTTTGTTATGAAATGTTTCATTTCAACTATTTTGTTTCAAAATATTTTGTTTTGATTTCTGCACGTTGAATTCGAATTTTGGCCAAACACATAAAAGGGTGCTAAACACCCCAAATCAGCCAAATCAAAATGAAAACCAAACAAACAATATATTTTTGAGTTGACTGAAACATTTAAAAACAAAACAAAAAACTTCTTTTGAATAGGTCAATTTGAAATGATTTTTTTTTTAATTTGAGAAGAAATTTTGGAGGTGAAAAAATGGTTTCAGTACGAATTGAATCAGATAGCTTTTCAGTTTGGTCTGTCAGCTCTAATTAGGCGGTGAACTGTCTGCTCCTCCAGTCCCAGTTCTGAAGTGATAAGTAATGTGGCTGACCCATAAGCATAGACATCTGCAAGGGGCTGGCCCCAGGTAGTCACTTGCATTGTTTGTGTTTGAAGGCTGCCCCTGTTTTGGTGCACACATGGAATTCTTCTTAATGCTACTGAGAATTAAGCATGTAGTGGGGGCCAAATTCATATCTGATATAAACAGCCATAATTCTATAGTTACATCCCCTTGTGGTAGGGCTGAATTTTCCTCTTTATCTTTTTCAGATGCGAATTGTGAGCGTAATGTTCCACATTCAGATTATTTGTATGCACAATGATCTGTACTAGTTAAAAGCAGTTTCTAGAAATATGATCCGTAAAGACAAAGCAAAATAAATTCCCTAACTTCCTGGTTTTGATGTTACCCAGGGTTTTCAGAACCCAAAGCCGTGGTAACTTAACTGTTTCTCTCCAGGCAGTATCAGGAATAAGTCAATGGAGGCACAGCTCATCTGTCTGATATATAATTGATACAAACCAGAGTGCTTTCACCTCACTACTTTTTAATTGGATCTTCAGCGTGCACACACACGCACACATGCTGTCGCAGTAGGTTTAGAGCATTTAAAAACCATTTATATTTACCTAAAGTTAAGAATGGTCTTGGGGTTCAGCAGCCAGGCTTCAGGGGTCCCCACCTTCTATCTAATCGCTGGGGAACTTAGTTGTCAGATCCCTGCCCAAAGAAAGCTCCCTCAGACTGCTCCAAAGCAAATTCTTTTACCGAATCTTGTATAGCTAACTTCAGACAAAGCACATAACCTGTAGTGACTCCTAGTGAGTCATCATTGTAACCCCTAATGGGTCACCAATTCTCCTAATTTCAGCAAAGCTACTCATTATCTCTTATCACAATATTTCTAGTCATAACAACAGTAAAACTCTCATGTCAGAGGCATTCAAGACCAAGATCAGCCGTCCAAACATTTACAAATGCTAAATATGGTCATCCTATCTGGGGTACATGCAAGAATGTAAAATTCTGGGGTAACATTGTCATCACATTACATCACATGACTCTGTCTGCTAGCATCCTTTCCCCATCTGCGAGCAGAGTCCTAATACTTGGCCAGCTATTAGTCAGACTTGCCATTGATGGACTGTCCAATGTGCACAACTTTTAAATCATTCTTTAGAACTCAAGGCAAGAATTTAATTTTTTTTTTCACAGCAAGAATTAGCATGCACCTCATTACTTGCCTGTTTTTAGACTTTTATTCAATACGCTGACAGAGGTAGTGTTGCCTTTGTATCTGCTAAAAATTCTGGGCCGGGATTTTTGACACACTTGTGGGTAGCACCAAAATATCTGAAGGTAAGAAGGTAATTTGACCTATATAGTGTGTGGAAAAAGTCTGCATTGTGCTGTCAGGATCTGCTCTTTAACTGTGCTGTGGATATTTTGGCACTCTGCAGAATCAAGCAGCATATTGTTAGATGAAAGAGAAATGTCTGCCCAGTGCACAAATGGAATGCTGATAACTGTGCTTTCTAATCTCCACTGAGCTGTGCTCTTCACTTTAATATTTCATAGACAATGTCGACCAAATTTTCAAATGCTACAGTTTCTAAATGGTGGCTACCAATGTGTGTGAAGGCCTCACACTTACACATGTGTATAGGATAATAGTGTATACAACTACCCCCAAAATACATAGATAACTATTTGTGTGCATAAACATAGGTTTTGCTTGTGTAATGGATACACGTGCATTTGTTGCAGATGCAGTGTAAGCACTGGCATTTGCCAATGTGGCCTTGCATGTCTGAATACCCCCAATGGAACCAGAATTCTCAGACAATGCTCCACTTCCACCCCAAAAATGTATTTAGTATAAAGATATTATTTAAAAGGACCACACATAGCACATCCTGCCCTTAGAGAAAATGGCAAAGAAATGTTTAAAATTATTCTGTAAAATGTCATAAAGAACTGTATTACCTGTCACAGAATTCTATAGGATGGTTCAAAACATACAAAAGTCATTCTCTCTATTTGTTCCTTCAAGGTTTTAGAGTAACTTGTACAGAATCATAATACATTTGTATACAAACTTCACCCCAGTTAAGTTATTTAGCACTCTTCCATAAGGATATACATCTCATGTCATTGATGAATGTAATATACATGAGCAAGGAAATGCTAGTTAGGATGGATGCTCCAAGGTAACAAACTACTAATTATTTAAAAAGACACAAAGTTTTACTTTTGTTTTCATTTGATTTTAATATATTTTGCTTGTTTTTTCTCCTTTGGAAAATTGCGTTCCCTTCCTCGATGACTATGTTACTCCAAAGTGCTTGGAAGAGCCCAGTTGCCCACATATTCTCTGTCTCTTCCTTGTCAAGCCCTTTGCTCCAATGAAGGCCAGCATAGGGGCCAATGGGTGGCTGCATTGGAATGCCTGACCCCTCCCCATTCCCCCTGACCACCATGGAAGTAGTCTCTGCATGGCCTGGTGTAGTCTGGCATGGAAGGCCACTTTGGGGGCAGGCCTGGAAGGGTCTGTGGTGCACTGGGGGTGGGGCCACAGATCCACGTTTACATGGATCCAGAAGTCCTATTTTCCTGTGCAGCTGGCATGGAGAGGCTGTGAACACTATTCAAGCCCATAAGCAAAGGTGAAAGAATTCCAGCACAGGGAGTCAAAGTGGGAGAATCACATGGTCAGAGTGGTAGGAGAGGGAACGGGGGAGGGCCAGAGGGTAGAAGGCTGCAGTAATTGAAGTGAGAGGACTGGGGCATTGACAAGGGCTTTAGTGGTGGGTCTGGAGGGGAAAGGATGGGTTTATAACTATTGTAAAATATTTAGCAACAGGTTGGATGTGCAGACAGAAGAAATGATGTGTCAAATGACCCTGCAGTACAAGGGACTGTGGAGAGGCAGGCGGGAGGAGTGGTCTATGGTGATGGAGATATTACTAACATCATTAATTATTATACTTCTTTTACAGATAGTGGGGTTGGGGAACAGAAATGTGACTTGCCTTGGTCACAGGAGCAAAGTGGGAATAGAAGCCAGGGTTCCTGATACCCAGTCCCCTGATCTTATCAGTCGACAGCACTCAGTCAGTCTAGGGAAGACATGGGTGATGGTGAGTAGTTCTCTTGGCACTGGACATCTGGTGCTCATAGAATCATAGAATCATAGAATATCAGGGTTGGAAGGGACCCCAGAAGGTCATCTAGTCCAACCCCCTGCTCAAAGCAGGACCAAGTCCCAGTTAAATCATCCCAGCCAGGGCTTTGTCGAGCCTGACCTTAAAAACCTCTAAGGAAGGAGATTCTACCACCTCCCTAGGTAACGCATTCCAGTGTTTCACCACCCTCTTAGTGCTTGATGTATCCCAGTCCAAAGACAGTTTCTTTTGAGTGTGTGAATCCCAGGATAAGGTGGTTAATTATGGAATTTTGGTGATGTACAGAAGCACTCATACTTCACAGGGATCCTGGTCAAGCTGACTGAGTCTTGGCCTGAAGCCACCCGGACTCATTGTCCTGGCCAGCTTCAACTTTTATGGAAATCATGTCTGTGTAATCTTTGTATCTTGCAACACCACATCTGAGCTCTCTGGGTCTCATGACCTCCTATGAGTAGAGACCAGTTGAATCAAGATGGATAATATCAAGCTAAGACGTTTAGTCTGTCAGCTGTAGCTCCATATTCAAGATGAGGGACACAGCAGCTGCCAGGGCCCTGTTGTCAGAATCTATCTGCTAGCCTGTGGGCTACCTTCTAGCTACTTCTGCTGTGTATGTATATGTTGAGTAGCACACACAGACAATGTTAGAGAGATACATGACCCTATTGTGCACTCCTTATTTGCATAAATGAAAATAGTTCCCTTGACTTCATTCAGACTACTTGTGTGAGGAAGTGCTCATCTTTGCGTGAAACTTATGTCATCTGCATAAAGCCTGAGCATTTAAGCTGGAGGGCAGACTGAGGAGGTAACATTCTCACTCTACAATGTGGCATCAGGATGCAGGGCTGGTCCACAGCGCCCCCAGTACTTGTGTGGGCATGGGGGTCACTGAACACGCCAAATGCAAATGCAATCTTGCCAGACCTGCTCTTGTCCCACCTTGTGCCCACACCCAAACTAACCTTTTCTACTAGTCCCATGAAGGCTGGTGTGGAGACCAGCTCTATGGTGTGAGGGACCTCTGCATGGCTGCTCAGGCAGCTGACCCCCTGTACAGCTCTTATGCAGATCTTAAGTGATGCAGAAGTCCTTATACCAGCCCTCTGCCCTGGGAGTGAATACGAATAAGGGTTGCACACTTGGGTCCTGAAGATATAATGCCCCGTGCATGTGATTATGTAACTGCCACAGCAGATGCACCATTCTCATGAAATAATTCACATTTAACTAATGAAGCCCCTGGCAGAATATATTTTGGGATGCATCCTGTTTACAGATCTCTGCTAATCATGTTATTCCGTTAATTCTGGTGTTGTTTATTCCTGGGCATTGTAGTAACCTACTAATTTGTCTCTCTTTAATAGGAAGCAGAGATACAAGCTTAATACGCTGATTAGGAAATTATTCCGACTTTCTCTAGCAATTGTCTCCATTAGTGCAGATAGCTGTAAATCAGATCCATGGGACCAGGCTGAAACCTGGCTGACCTCTTACTGCCTGGGCTTAGTTTACAAACATTAGGAGGAAGTTTGATCAGCACAGATGTGTACCTTGCACCAAGCTTGATGCGTTTACAAGTGTCACGGCTCTGGGTTGTTGGTGTTGTCCAGAAATATTATGTCATTAAGTTGAACATGCAAAGATGCAGGCACACTAATAGGGCAGAGTGCATACTGACCTTATTTGACCAGGTGGGGGGGAAGCACAAGAACCCTTACACTCCAACCCTCCCCCCTACACACACCTCCCAGGTGCCAAAGGGCAGCTTACAATAGCAGTGCAGCCCCTGCATAAAGGGGAGTGTAGTGCTCCTGACCTGTGGGAAGCAAGGTGGGCGAAAGAGGGTATAGAGCAGGGGGGGCATATCATGCCAGGGCGGTGTTGTGATCTGCAGAGCAGGATCAGCCTGCTCATAGCTGGCAAAAAATGCACCCCTGTCCCAGCAAGTACTAGGGAGGCAGGAATTCTCTGCTGTTCCTCCTGGGACCCCGCTTGGCCATAATGTAGCCGTATATTTCCAGCTGGGACAGTTGCTCCCCTCTAACTTGCTGCAGAGATAACCTACTGACCCAGCAAGGCAGCAAATGCAAAGTTTGTGAAAGATCAGAGTCTAGCAAATAGCATGGAGGGATTTATTGCTTAAACATATCTACTGTATGTTACTCCATTGCTTTTCTAGTGGCCTCTCTGCTCCAGCTTCTATGCTGCTGCCATATTTATTTGCTGTTTCGCTGGAAATCCTAGTGAGACACCAGGACATACCTGGCACACTTAGGAGCCCTAAAGGAGAGATTTAGCATGTCTTAATTTACCTGTAAGTTAGCCAGCAGTGAAGCAGTTAAATATGAACCCAAAGGCACCACTATATTCACATTAAATAAAATGTGATTGTTTCATTGCAGAGAATGAAACACTTATGTGGTCACATTAGTGCCATATAATCGTCAATAGTTTCCCCATATGGCTTTCCTTATAGTTTCATTGGAACAACAGAGTAAGGATGGCCAGCTGGGGGCAGAGAGAGAGAGCGAATATGTGTGTATGAAGCCAAAACACTTATCTAGGGCCTCAATTACATGTTTTGTCTCATGAAATATGATTCTGTTGCCAGGCTCTTCCTAGCCCCTGTCTGACTAATGTTCCTCTAAGGGGAGATGTTCACCGTTTCAAATACCTATAAAAATAAATCAACCTATCTTTATACCAGATACCTCAGTGCTCAGAGGGGCAAGTGCATTGCAATCTGGGTATTTCTGGGGGCAGTGAGGTGCAACGGATGATTGGTGCTCTTACTTTGAGAGTTTTGTGAAAATTCTGAATGGGACTTGGGAAGCCTGGGACCAAGAGAGAGGGATTCTGTTTTCTTCTCTCTTTCAGACCTGCTGTGTGATTATGGCTAAGTCATATGACCTCCCTTCTATTTCCCCTTATTTAAAACTGGGGTGGTAATTATTCCTTGCCACACAAGAGCATTTTGATGCTCCGTTCATTGACGTCTCTTCAGTGCTTTGAGCTCCTTGGATGAAAGGGCTTAAGCTCCATCAAGGGAGATGTAGGTTAGATATGAGGAAAAGCTATTGCTGTTCTTTATTTAATCTTTCCATTAGTTCATTTCAAAGCCCTTTCCCTAGTGGAAAAAACAAAAGAACAGCCATACTGGGTCAGACCAAAGGTCCATCTAGCCCAGTATCCTGTCCTCTGACAGTGGCTAATGCCAGGTGCCCCAGAGGGGAATGAACAGAACGGGTAACCATCAAGTGATGGATGTCCTATTGCCCATTCCCAGCTCCTGGCAAACAGAGGCTAGGGACACTATCTGTGCCCATCCTGGCTAATAGCCATTGATGGACCTATTCTCCATGAATTTATCTAATTCTTTTTTTTTACCCTGTTATAGTCTTGGCCTTCACAATATTGTCTGGCAAAGAGTTCCACAGGTTGACTGTGCATTGTGTGAAGAAATACTTCCTTTTGTTTGTTTTAAACCTGCTGCCAGTAATTTCATTTGATGACCTCTAGTTCTTGTGTTAGGGAGTAAATAACACTTCCTTATTTAATTTCTCCATTCCAGTCATGATTTTATTGACCTCAATCATATCCCCCCTTATCTCTTTTCCAAGCTGAAAAGTCCCAGTCTTATTAATCGCTTCTCATATGGAAGTCGTTCCATACCCCAAATAATTTTTATTGCCCTTTTCTGAACCTTTTCCAATTCCAATATATCTTTTTTGAGATGGGGTGACCATATCTGCATGCAGTATTCAAGATGTGGGCGTACGATGGATTTATATAGAGGCAACATGATTTTTCTGTCTTATTATCTAAACCTTTCTTAATGATTCCCAACATTCTGTTCACCTTTTCGACTACCGCTGCACATTGAGTGGATGTTTTCAGAGAACTATCCACAATGACTTTCTAGAGTGGTAACAGCTAATTTAGACTCCATCATTTTATATGTATAGTTAGGATTATGTTTTCCAATGTGCATTACTTTGCATTATCAACATTGAATTTCATCTGCCATTTTGTTGCCCAGTACTGAAGTCAAGCTTACTAGCCTGTAATTGCTAGGAACACCTCTGGAGCCCTTTTTCAAAATTGGCATCACATTAGCTATCCTCCACTCATTTGGTACAGAAGCTGATTTAAATTATAGGTTACATCAGTTAGTAGTTCTGCAATTTCACATTTGAGTTCCTTCAGAACTCTTGGGCATCTGGTCCTTGTAGGCACAATGCATGCGCTTCTACCCCTCACAGAACTAAAAGTGGCTTTTAAGACGCTTGTAAAAGGGCACACCTGCCCAGTAGCACCCCCTGCTGGTCAGAGGAGCTCTGCAGCGCTCTGCCACAATCTGTCTCCCTCTCCCCCCACCCTTTCAGGGTTTTTAAAATAATCTTCACCAGTCCAGAGTCCTTAAAAAAAATTTTCCTTCTGCATCTTATTCATTTACGTACAATTCACAATACTCAGTGTGGGGTCTCTCGCAGAAGATAATCCTTCTCTCCCCTCCTTCATGGAGTCTTCCCTTGCTTTTCACAGGCCACTCCTAGCCCTGCCTGGCTGGAGTCTTTTGGTCCCGGAAATCTGAGATTCTTCCGTAGCTTGCAGCAGCCCTTATAACTCTGCAGCTTCAATCCACTGCTGTCTCCGTCTTTATAAGGGACAGGTACCTTACCTTAAGTCCAACTGGGTAGCAGGTAATCAGAAAAAAACGGAAAAAGGTAATTGGTCACAGTTGCACTGGACCCCCTGCTTCCTCTTAAAGGGGCCAGACACCCTGCAACAACATTATTTTGGGAAAATGAAATTTATAACCAAGGAGCTGTTGTCTCATAACAATAGCCCAAAATACTAAGATATTGGTCCCCTTCATAGGGATTTGAAGACCTTTGCAGACTTTTGGCACACCCCTGGTTGTAAGTTATAGCTATGCCATATTCATTTGCTGTACCTTTCAATAACAGAACAAACCAGAAGAGGCTGGCAAAGGTTTATCAGTTATTAACTCCCAATTATGTTCCAACGAACAATGCTTCATCTGTTAGCTCAGGAGGAAAACAGAATCTTTGCCACCGACATCCCCTGTGTTCCCAAATTGCACCTCTTTGTAAAAGACAGTCTGATGATATGCTTCAGTAAATTTGTGATTTAAATACAGTGAAATCTCTGGATTCTTTATGTAGTTTTCTTCCCTATTGTCAATATAATTGTGTGGAAATTGGAATGAGTTCACTAACCCCCTACAGATTCTCCTTCCCTCTAACACCTCCTGCAGTGTTCTATCTCTTGCTGTAACATCCTTTGCAACATCACACCTGCTACAGACAACTCTTAAATAACATTTCCTTTCCATGTGACTTTGGCAGGGATGAGTTTGTTGACTGGAAAATCATTTGAATTCATCCAGGATTACCTCCTTCAATATATGATTTTCAACTTTTTGTTAAAATAAATTACATATCGATCATTTGGTCTACATGCTGCAGAACAAAAGGTAGCTGTGTCAGGCTGCATATGGCTACTCAATCAGCCATCCTATCCTTCTGATGTTTTGTTCCTTCTTGTCTTGTCTCCAACAGTACCAGCAGCTGAAGTAAAGCAAGAATCACAATCAGTGTTGATACCCCATGACACCTAAAACAGCAACAGCAATAAAAGGAAACAAGCTGGAGAGGAGCTGGTTGACCTGAATGTGACTTAATTTAATTGCTGATTTAATCTGGCCAAAATGGTAAGTGATTTCACTGTTTCAGTCCTGGCATGTTGTGTTGGAAGATGTGTTGTGTTCCGGACAATCTATATGAGGGCTGAGGGACCCATTGATCAAAGTGATGTGTTGGAGCCTAGAGCATTTTTTTCTTTGTTTGAATGAGAAATTTCTTTAAAATCCACTACTGTGAAAGCAAGAACAAACTTCTCATCCTTCACAAGCTCATTAGCAGTAAATAGTGCACTTGGCAATATATTATAAAGAATTTAGTTACATGTAAAGTACGAAACTTAGTCTTTTAACCCAACAAATGAACCTGTTAGCATAATCATGTATAAACATGAAAGTGACTTCCTCCTACTCAGTCACACCATGCTCTGTTTAATCATTATTAAGGAATGTTAGCATAATTTCACTTTAATTAAAATTGCACCTGCTAGTGCTGCTACCATTGGGGTTGCACACAACTCAGCTGCCAGCTACTCCAGGGCTATAGGCACCAGGCTTTCATTCTATAACATTTCTTAGGGTAAAAAACCACTAGACAGCTGGCTTATGTCATTAGGCTTTCATTCTATAACATTTCTTTAAACAAAAAGCTGGCTTATGTCATCAGGCTCTTCTCTGTCAGAATACGAGGGTAGACATTAGTAGCACTTTCCTCCTCATGGTATGGCTCTACAGGGCAAAGGGTCATGTCAACTTACTCTTCCAATGGAATAAGAATCCTAAGAGGCTACTGATACCTCTTTCGTCACTGGCCCCCATTTACAACTGAAAGCACCAATTGAAGTCAATGGTACTTGATCAGATGCTTAGCATGTGATCTTAACTGTTTTCCTGAATCATGGCTTCTGGCAGCAGGAACCTGTTTGCACAGGCCCCCAGTCTGACTCCTTTTCTGTTGCCAGAGACTAACTTTCTTTTACCATCTTGAACACAAAAAGGTGCCTTTTCAGTGCCACTGGGAATTAGTATTTGATGTGACAATGATGTAACCTATCGCTTAAATCAGCCTTTGTATCAGATAACTGGAGGATAGCTAATGTAACACCAATTTTTAAAAAGAGGCTCAGAGGCAATCCTGGCAATTACAGGCCAGTAAGTCTGACTTCAGTAGTAGGCAAATTGATTGCAACTATAGTAAATAACAGAATTTTCAGACTCATAGATGAACATGATATTTTCGGGAAGAGTCAACACAACTTTTGTAAAGGGAAATCATGCCTCACCAACTTATTAGAATTCTTTGAGGGTATCATCAAGCATGTGGACAAGGGTGATCCAGTCATGCTTGGACTTCCAGAAAGCCTTTAATAAGGTCTCACATCAAAAGCTCTTGAGCAAGGTAAGAGGTTATTGGATAAGAAGGAAGGTCCTCTCATGGATCAGTAACTGGTTAAAAGACAGGAAACAAAGAGTAGGAAACAATGGTCAGTTTTCAGAATGGAGCGAAGTAAATAACTATGTCCATCAGGGATCTGTACTAGGACCCGTGGTATTCAACATATTCATAAATAAGCTGGAAAAGGGGGTAAACAGTGAGGTGGCAAAGGTTGCAGACAATATTAAATTACTCAAGACAGTTAAGTCCAAAGCTGACGGCAAAGAATTACAAAGGGATCTCACAAAACTGGGTTGCCTGGGCAACAAAATAGCACAGGAAATTCGATGCTGATAAGTGCAAAGTAATGAACATTGGGAAAAAAATAACCCCAACTAAACATACAAAATGATGGGATCTAAATTAGCTGTTATCGCGCAAGAAAGAGATCTTGGAATCATTGTGGATGGTTCTCTGAAAAATCTGCTTAGTGTGCAGTGGCATAAAAAAGGCTAACAGAATATTAGGAACCATTAGGAAAGGGACAGATAAGACACAAAGTATCATAATGCCACTATATACATCCATGGTACACCCACACCTTGAATACTGTGTATAGTTCTGATTGTCCCACCTCAAGAAATATATTAGAATTGGAAAAGATACAGAGAAGGGCAACAGAATTGATTAGGGGTATGGAACAATTTCCACATGAGGAGAGATTAAAAAGACTGGGACTGTTCATTTTACAAAAGAGAAAACTAAAGGGGGATATGATAGAGGTTTATAAAATCATGACTGGTGTAAAGAAAGTGAATAGGGAAGTGTTATTTACTCCTTCTTGTAACATGAGAGCCAAGAGTCATGAAATTAATAGGCAGCATGTTTAAAACAAACATAAGGAAGTATTTCTTCACACATTGCACAGTCAACATGTGGAACTCATTGTCAGAGGATGTTGTGAAGGCCAAAAATATAATAGGGTTAAAAAAAAAAACCTAGATAAGTTTGTGGCAGATAGGTCCATCAATGGCTATTAGCCAAGATGGTCAGGGATGCAACCTGATGCTCTGGGTGTCCCTGAGCCTCTGAGTGCCAGAAGCTGGGATTGGACAATGTGGAAAATGGATCACTGAATAATTGCCCTGTTCTATTCATTCCCTCTGAAGCAACTGGCTCTGGCTACTGTTGAATGACAGGATGTGGGACTAGATGGACCATTGGTATCCTTTTGTTCTTATGTTCTGAATGATCATATTTATTCAATATGGCAGTAGTGCTGAGTGATTTGATGCAGGAATTTGGTTCCCTTGGCTAGGCACAGTACAAATATATACAGAGATACAGTCTCTACATTTTCAGTAGCAGCATCCTCTCTGCTGAATGTTTCTAATAATTACCATTCTCCTTTAAAAAAAAAGAATTTGTGACTTGATTATGTTTTTGGGCCTATGAAGGAACATCCACAGAGGAAGAAGTCCTTGGGAACTCACCATGTATAAATACCATTTCTAGGGACATAAAGAATTCTGTGCTCTCTTTTACGCAGCAGAGCCAGCAGTTAAGTGAATCATGTTCCCCAGTGCCAGATTCACTCCTCTTTCTTGCACATTCTGAACCACACAACTGCAGGAAAACGTAGCCTTACAGCAGTTCCAGAGATGAGCAGTAGGTAATGGGCACCAGTATCTGCTTTAGAATGTTGACAAGAGTGCAAGGGAAGAAGGAAGGCCAGGTCCTGCTCCTTAGCCGTTGCAGTGCACCACCAGGTGCCATGACTGAGGAGGAGGGTGGTTTGTGGTTAATGTACTACACCAGGTATCCTGTGTAAACTTGAACATGTCATTTAGGATACGTCTACATTTGAGCTGAGAGGTGTGATTTTTGAGCTCATGCTCAAGGTAGTGCCTAAAAATAGCAGTGTGTCCATGGCAGCTTGGGCGAGCTGCCCCAATTACATTCCCACTTGACCCATTGGGTACGTACTCAGACAGCTAGTCTGACCTGCCACCTATGCCAACATGGACACGCTGCTATTTTTAGGCATTAGTGTGGGTACATCTGCGTGAGCTGGGAATCAGCTCTATCTTGCTGGAGTTAGATCCCATCTGTAAGGAAAAAAGAAAAGGAGTACTTGTGACACCTTAGAGACTAACAAATTTATTTGAGCATAAGCTTTCGTGAGCTACAGCTCACTTCATCGGATGCATTCAGTGGAAAATACAGTGGGGAGATTTATATACACACACAGAGAACATGAAACAATGGGTTTTATCATACACACTGTAAGGAGAGTGATCACTTAAGATGAGCTATTACCAGCAGGAAGGGGTAGGGGAGGAGGAAAACCTTTTGTGGTGATAATCAAGGTGGGCCATTTCCAGCAGTTAACAAGAACGTCTGAGGAACAGTGGGGGGTGGGTTGGGGGGAAAAATAACATGGGAAAATAGTTTTACTTTGTGTAATGACTCATCCACTCCCAGTCTCTGTTCAAGCCTAAGTTAATTGTATCCAGTTTGCAAATTAATTCCAATTCAGCAGTCTCTCACTGGAGTCTGTTTTTGAAGTTTTTTTGTTGAAGGATAGCCACTCTCAGGTCTGTAATCGTGTGACCGGAGAGATTGAAGTGTTCTCCGACTGGTTTTTGAATGTTATAATTCTTGACGTCTGATTTGTGTCCATTTATTCTTTTACGTAGAGACTGTCCAGTTTGACCAATATACATGGCAGAGGGGCATTGCTGGCACATGATGGCATATGTCATATTGGTAGATGTGCAGGTGAACAAGCCTCTGATAGTGTGGCTGATGTGATTAGGCCTTATGATGATGTCCCCTGAATAGATATGTGGACAGAGTTGGCAACGGGCTTTGTTGCAAGGATAGGTTCCTGGGTTAGTGGTTCTGTTGTGTGGTGTGTGGTTGCTGGTGAGTATTTGCTTCAAGTTAGGGGCTACTCTGAAATCTGATATCTGTAAGCAAGGGAAGATAATACCTCCTTTCTCCCATCCTTTGTCTATCTTGTCTATTTAAAATGTTAGTTCATAGGACAAGGGCTGAATCTCACTACATAAACATATAGAGGTTGGGGACTGTTGGTGCTATTGTCATATCATTGATAAGAATGTAAAAAAGGAGCAATTTGTACTCTTAAAACATGCACAACCTTGTTCAATGAACTGGGATTTTGTAGGCTGGATGGACAGAATTTGGCTGTGTCCCAAATGAGAGCAGCTGGAGAACAAAAGACTAAGGAAGATGGCCAGGTGACTGTTTCCTGGGATCAAGAACAAAGGACTAAGGAGGGGCCCCTGGGGGTTGTTAAATGTGGTCTGCTGGAAGCAAGAGACACTTCTGGACTGGGGCTAAAAAGGGGGTCAGAGAGACCTCTGGGACTGACCCAGATAGAGTATGCTGTAATTTTCCTTTCTCTATGTTAACTGAAGGTCTTTCTATGTTGTGTTCCAGACATCTAATAAATCCTTCTGTTTTCACAGTACTGGCAGAGTCACTCCAGAGCCAGGAAGTTGGGATTGCATTGCTCCCTTTGGGTGAATAAGTCTCCCCATGTGTCCACTCTAGGTGCACTTACTGACTGAAGCAGGGGTGCTCAAGGCCCTGAAGTTCAGTCCCAGGAGGCGGTGAAGCCAAGGGGCTTACTCCAGCAACAGAATGTGACCCTAAGTGGGTTGACATACTAAAAGGGTCGTTCCAGAGCTGTTCAAGAGCACCAAACCTGTGAATCCATGACATCTGGGCAGCCAGTTGCCGCATTCCCCTGAGAATCAGCTTCGTGGGTTACCAACTGCCTGGGCAACTGGCTCTCCAACTCCCAGGCTGCCCAGCCCCTTGGGCAGGGCTTTCCCTAGGGAATCAGGCAGCCTGGGGAGAACTCTGAATCATTCTCCCAACTGAAATTATCTGAGACTTTCCATCACATGAAAAAATTCAAATTTTTGACTTTTTATCCCAATGTAGGACTTTTTTTTCCCAAAAATTTTTTTTACAGGAAGGAAATTCTGTTTTCTGGCCACTTTAATTATTCAAGAATGTTCATTGCAGAATATGGTACCTGGACTTGCACTGAGAAGAATAACCCTACTTTTATATCTGTTCAACATTGGACATGTAGACAAGAAAAATGCTTGGCATTATATAGCTCTCTTCATCTGTTGCTCTGAAAGCACAGCACAAATATGTGTCAGTGTCATTATCCGTATTTTCCCAATAGGGAGACTTAATTTTCTGTGTTACGTTAGCATGGCAAAGATCTCATAATGACTCCATCGCAGAATCTCAATCCCTTCTCCTAGTCCCTTACTCTAGACACTTTCCCCATACAATACAGTACCAAACAGTAGGGGTAAGAACAGATACCATCCTTAATGTATTTTATCTATTATGTGGCTAGTTACCATGAAATGTATGAAGAAAATGATTCTCAAGTACTACTTGCTGAGTTGCCAAGAACTGCTTAAAAATCTGATCCAAAAGCCTGTTGAAATCTGTCCCACATGAGGTTCTCAGAAGCAAATTAGGGGAATGTGGTTTAGATTAAATTACTGTAAAGTGGGTACACAGCTGATTGAAAGATTGTACTCAAAAAGTTATTATCGATGTTTCACTTTCAAGCTGGGAGGGTGAATTAAGTGGAATCCCAAAGGGTCCAGTACTACTCAATATTTGCATTAATTACTTGGATAATGGAGTGAAGAATATGTGCTAGCTCATGCCAAAGCCCTTAGGCCCCACTGAACACTGAGGAATGCATAGGTGGAAACCAGTACAACTCACCTGTGTTTTAGCATTGTTAAAATAGATGTTAAATTAAAATGTTAAGAATGTGGTTAGTTTTTAGATTTGATGAAATGGTTGTAGGATGCTGCATGTATTGATCTCACTTATTATATCTGTAGCCCACAGTATAAAGTTAGATTGAGTGTTAGCATTGTAAACCTTTGTAATTGTCTAACTCACCAAACAGGAAAGAAGCATTAATTAGTGTAAAGTGCTGGTTTTGCAGACAAGAAGGTCCCTTGAAACCAAATGAGGCATTGTGAAACATCAAAGGACAAAGTCTTTATTGATTGCTGCCACCTCTCCCTCCCACATACACCCATGAAGAGGAGACAGGTACCACACTTATTCCTTTTAGTTTGAGCTCTAAGGGAAGGGAATAACCATCTCTGACCAGAAGAAACTGTATAACTATGCTGCTTGGAATTCAGAGAGAGAGCAATATTTCTAAGCATAAGCAAGGGATTCCCAAGCTGCTTGGTTTGGGTTAGCCCTAAAGGACATATAGAGCTTGCACATTATAGCAGCTACTATTACCTTTTGGCACCTAAGAATGTTCACCTGCTTTAATTTTGTAAATAACTCTCATTTCTTTTTCTTAATCTATTGTTAGTTAGTGCGATAGGATTGACTACAAGTGTTGTCTTTGGTTTGAGATCTGAAGTACCATTGACCTGGGGTAAGTGACTGTTCCTTTGGGATTGGAAGTAACCTGAAATTATTGTGATTTTTGGTGTAAGGGATGGTCTATCGCCCAGGCAAATTTGTCAAGGTAAATAGGAATGCCAAGGGGACTGTCTGTGACTCCATTTTAAGGCTGTTGTAGTGCTTGAGTAGTGGATTCTTGGTACTTGGTTAGTGAAATCTAATTATAGAACACACAACCAGTTTGGGGTTTGTGCCCTGCTTCTTGACATGACAATCTGCCCTGAGGTTTCAGAGGCGTAGCCGTTAATCTTTATCAGCAAAAGCATCTGATGAAGTGGGTTATAACCCATGAAAGCTAATGCCCAAATAAATTTGTTAGTCTCTTAGATGCCACAAGGACTCCTCATATTTGCCCTGAGGTTGGCACTTATGGTCGTGAGCCACTCCATACAGCTTGACAGAGAGTATGCTCATAAAATTTGCAGATGACACTGAATTGGAAGGGGTTGTTAGGACTTTGGAGGACAGGATTAGAATTCAAAACAACCTTCACAAATTGAAGAACTGCTCCGTAATCCACAAGATTAAATTCAATAAAGACAAGTGCAGAGTATTTCATTTAGGAAGGAAAAATCAAACATACAACTATAAAATGGGGAATAACTGGCAAGGTGGTGATACTGGTGAAAAGGATCTGGGGGTTGTAGTGGATCACAATTGAATATGAGTCAACAATATGATGCAGGTGCAAAAAAGGTTTATATTGCTCTAGGATGTATTAACAGGAGTGTAGTATGTAAGTCATGGGAGGCAATTGTCCCACTCTACTCGGCACTGGTGAGCCTTCAGCTGGAGTACTGTGTTCAGTTCAGGCACCTCAGTTTAGGAAAGATGTTGACAAATTGGAAAGAGGCCAGAGGAGAGCAACAAAAATGATACAAGATTTAGAAAACCTGACCTATGAGGAAAAGTTTAAAAAAAAAAAAAAGAAATGTTTAATCTTGAGGAAAAAAGACTGAGGGGGTGACCAGACAGTGGTCTTCAAATATGTTAAGGGCTGCTATAAAAAGAGGACAGAGAACAATTGTTCTCCATGTCCATGGAAGGTAGGGCAAGAAGTAATGGGATTAATTTGGAGCAAGGGAGATTTAGGTTCGATAGCAGGAAAAACTTTCTAACAATAAGGATAGTTAAGCTCTGAATGAGTCTTCCAAGGGAGCTTACAGAATCCCCATCACTGGAGGTTTTTAAGACCAGGTTAGAAAAACACTGTCAGGAATGGTCTAGGGATATTTGGTCCTGCCTCAGTGCAAGGTGCTGGACTAAAGCTGTTGATGTCTTTTCAAGCTCCACATTTCTATGATCCTATAAGATCAATAGAAAAATTCCTGATTATTTCAAAGGTCTTTGATTCAATACCCTATTGTCTCAAAACTAGTATTTATCAGGCTTAGACATTTCTTTTTTTAAAAGACTTTAAACCCCTAACACATTACCATTTACTAGATTTTAGTCGTCCTTGATTATATTGAATCTTGTTGTTACATGTTCACAAATTATAGTGAAAATATTAGTTGAGGCTGAAATTATTTGGATTGTTTCTCTCTGTATCCCTAGTATCTTACAGCATTATAAGATACTGCTTATAAAATAAGATTATGTTCTTATAAGCAAGGAAGTAAATTTCTGCTCTCAATTAAACCGGTGCAGTCAATGGATTGCATGAAGATATGAGTATCTTTCTTTTTCTTTCTCCTTACTCATCCATTCTTTCCTCTGTTCCCAGCTCACAGATCTTTATTGCAGAAGGCACCTTCAGTTATAGCTCTTAGCCCTGATATAGAAATCAAGATGGCATTCGTGAAAATAATGAGTAGAAGGACAGGAGATTAAAAGTGTGGAGAAGGATGTATGAAAAGACTGGAATGGGTTCTCTTCCACCCTCTGCCACAGACTGCCTATGTCATGGTGGCAAATCACATTAGGCCAATTTTAAAAGGTTATGGGTACCCTCAAGTCCCAGTGATTTCAACTGGAATTCTGGGTGAAAATTTTATCTCCTTCTGCCTCATTTCCCCATTTGTAAAATAATGCTTCCGTACCTGGCATTTAAGGCTAAATTCATTAATGTTTGTGAGATGCTCAACAAACACAGTGATGAGACCTTATCAAAGCCTGAAAGTAAATAGTCTCTCTGGGGGAAATGGTTAAACAAAATTTCAGAAGGTTGCATATTTTATGCATGCATTTTAACAGGAAGTTCAATTAAAATCTGGCAGTTTTAACCTGTAGATTTTAAAATATGTCCTGAAAGATTAAAAGGGGGGAGAGAAACACGTGACAGCATAGGTGCCAACTTCCTCTCTACCCAGGGGTGCTCGGCTCCCCCTGCTCTGCCCCATGTCCTGCCCCCAACCCTGGAGCACCCTTGGAGTTGGTACCTATGCCTGTCAGGGATAGTGTTAGTATACCTAATCTTGCCTCAGTGTGGGGGGAGGCTGGGGAGGGAGTGCGGGATGGACTACATGACCTCTCGAGGTCCCTCTTAACCCTGCATTTCTATGACTCAATTCAGTTCTATGACACACAGAAAAACTTTGAGGGAAAATCTGAAATCCTTACAAATTTGGAACTTTTTAGTTTGAGAGAGAGGCAAGTTTGTGTTTTTTAAAATTTGAAGAAAAAATACTATACTTTTGCTTTTAGTGTTTTTATTGGAGACCTTTTTATTTTCCTCACAGTTTATCTATGGCGAGGTAGGCTGAAGTATTTTGTTACTGATTTATGCATTCCACAACAGAACCTAAAATACCATTCTTCAAGAGTCACCCATCTCTTTCTTTAAAGCTGTTGATTCAATTTGCTAATGTGCTCCATATAAGTGGAAGGATTCTGGGTTTCTCATGACTCTTATTCTAATGTATTTCATGTAGATCACTTCCTTTAATTTATTTTTTAATATGGATAGATTGTGTCTGAGAGATTAGGGATCTGGGGACAAATTCACCCAGCCTGCTGGGTTTTCTGTTCAAATGTATAAAACAATATGCAAAATTCTATAAAATATAACACATTGCATAACCATATGCATACAGTTTCAGATAAGGTTATTTTTGCTATGACATATGAACATGTTCAATTATTTACTCTTTTAAAGGCATCAAGTGACTGGTTTTCAGAATAAGTTACTGACAAACATGTACAGAGCATATAATTCAAGAGAAAACAACAAACATGGTCTTGTGGATTGCTAACAGCAACTACGTTCAGGCTGTAGCCATATGGCATTCTTTGCCTGCATATGGCAAAAATCCTATCTCCTTTTACAAAATGAACAGGGAAAACTTACTTACATTCAGGATCTGCTTTTGAGCATGGATTTTAAAGTACAATTAAATGTGTGGTTTTGAATACAGCCAAAGAAAATCACCAAATAATGGAGGAGCTCATGGAAAAGTTTTATTTGGCACTCGTGACTGCACAGTATATTACATTTCAGGTGACCACCCTTGGTGTGTGCTTCTCCTCATTCTATACCTCCAGACAATGAAGTAATTGAAGACTAGCATGAGGCAGAAGTCACTTGTTTTGTACCAGTGCTCCCAATAAGCTATTGAGAGAGCTGTTGTTGGATATGGATGGTGTTGGCTTGAGCAGGGGTTCCTCAACTTTTTGCCTGCATGACCCCACTTTGAGACTTACTGATTCCTGTGACCCTATATAGCAACATAGTGACAAAAGAATCCAAGGAATTTACACATTAAGTATTTTATTTAATGCCTTCTAATGTGACATGTGGGCTTGCGTGTTGCAACCCAGCTTCTTGAAGTCCAGAGCATAGTAGAAATTGCACATCTAATTTCTGATGTGACATCAGCGACAGATCAATACGGAGACTTGATGGACAACATGGATTCACCAATGGCAAGTCATGCCTGATTGCCTTTTATGATGAGATAACTGGCTCTGTGGATGTGGGGAAAGTGGTGGACATGATATATCTTGACTTTAGCAAAGCTTTTGATACAGTCTTCCACAGTATTCTTGCTAGCAAGTTAAAAAAGTATGAATTGGATAAATGGACTACAAGGTGGATAGAAAGCTGGCTAGATTGTCCGGCTCAACGGGTAGCGATCAACGGCTCGTTGTCTAGTTGGCAGCCGGTATCAAGTGGAGTGCCCCAGGGGTCGGTCCTGGGGCCGGTTTTGTTCAACATCTTTATTAATGATCTGGATGATGGGATGAACTGCACCCTCAGCAAGTTTGCGGATGAAACTAAGCTGTGGGGAGAGGTAGATATGCTAGAGGGTAGGAATAGAGTCCAGAGGGACCTAGACAAATTGGAGGATTGAGCCAAAAGAAATCTGATGAGGTTCAATAAGGACAAGTGCAGAGTCCTGCACTTAGGATGGAAGAATCCCATGCACCGCTACAGGCTGGGGACAGACTGGCTAAGAAGCAGTTCTGCAGGAAAGCACTTGGGGATTACAGTGGATGAGTAGCTGGATATGAGTCAGCAGTGTGCCCTTGTTGCCAAGAAGGCTAACAGCATATTGGGCTGCATTAGTAGGAGCATTGAAAGCAGGTCAAGGGAAGTGATTATTCCTCTCTATTTGGCACTGGTGAGGCCACATCTGGAATATTGCATCCAGTTTTGGGCCCCCCACTACAGAAAAGATATGGACAAATTGGAGAGTCCCAGCAGAGGGCAATGAACATGATCAGGGGGCTGGGGCACATTACTTACGAGGAGAGGCCGAGGGGACTGGGATGATTTAGTCTGCAGAAGAGAAGAGTGAGGGGGGGATTTGATAGCAGCCTTCAACTACCTGAAGGGGGGTTTCCAAGACAATGGAGCTCGGCTGTTCTCAGTGGTGGCAGATGACAGAACAAGGAGCAATGGTTTCAAGTTGCAGTGGGGGAGGCCTAGGTTGGATATTAGGAAACACTATTTCACTAGGAGGGTGGTGAAACACTGGAATAGGTTACCTAGGGAGGTGGTGGAATCTCCATCCTTAGAGGTTTTTAAGGCCCGGTTTGACAAAGCCCTGGCTGGGATGATTTTGTTGGTGTTGGTCCTGCTTTGAGCAAGGGGTTAGACTAGATGACCTCCTGAGGTCTCTTCCAACCTAATATTCTATGATTCTCTGACACAAGTGTGCTGAATCCAGCTTCACAGAAATAAATGCTTGTGCATGGCACCATCTGTTTCAAGACGCATGTTAAGAATGCAAGCTATTCATTCAGGACAGTGAATCAGAACTACAAGAGAGAACACTGGACATATGTTCCTCACAAGAATCGATCTCAGGAAATTTCAATAAGCTGTTCAATTTCAGCTGCTTGGCAAATCCATGACAGAAGGCTTGCACTGAAAAGGGTTTTGCCCCCCATCATAATTTTGTCATATCCAAATCAGGGGAAAAGGATGCAAACAATTATTCCATCTGGCCGAGATGTTCAGCCATCATCTTTGTGCGAGGGTGAATAATTTCATTGTCAGCCAGGAACTTGCAATACTGCAGGAAGGATTCATCGTTTGTCTTCAATAGATTATTCTTCCAGAAAATTTTTTTCTTCATGAATCCTGTAATTTAGTCCCTCAGCTGAAGGATGTGGGTGTTCTTTCCTTGCAGGCCTGTATTCAATTCATTTAGTTTTCCAAATATGTCTGTCATAAGCAAGAAGGCACAACGTCCTTTGATGACATAGAAAATCACCAAATTCACTCTTTTTCCAGTCTATTGCATAGGCATGCAGCTCAGCTCTTACTTCAAAAAATCATCCCAGTACTTTTCCTCTCAAGAGTCAATGAGTTTCAGTGTGGAACAACACATCATGCTTGGATCCCACGTCTTCACATGGTTTTCCAAGCGGACGTGCATGAAGAGACTGAATCTTGATGTATTTCACAAAACTTCACCAGGCTCTGGACTCAACTTTAGATGCCAGATGTTCTCTGTGAATCACACAGTGAGTCCACACACAAGATGGAGCAATTTTCTTTACCAAGACCTGCTTTGTGGCCTGCCATAGACAGAGCTCCATCTGTGCAAAAGCCGACTATGCTATCACACAAGGTATTTTTGTCTTGCATGTAGCCATGTAGCACATTGAACATTCCTTCTACTGTCTCGTTTCCAAGCAGGAGGAAGACCGAACAGAATTTCTTTGACAACTGCACCCTCTATGTGTATTTCACAAAAGCCAAGAAATGTGCATCACAGCACTCAGTGCTCACATGAACTTGAAGAGCAAAAGCATCCATATTTTTCAGATGCTCCACCAAAGTGTTTTCCTGATCTGCTGATGTTCCCTCAATCCTTTACTTCACTCTGTTGTTGGAGGATGATATGACTTGAGTTTGTTTGCTTGGTTTCCCCACATGTTTGCCAGATGCACTTGATATGGTGAAGATAAATCAAAGTCTCTCCAATTGTGTAGGCTTCTTCGCCTGTGTGATGTGTTGACTCACCTGAAATGATGCCTTTTGAGTGTGGCCAGAGACTGACTTGGCTTTCTTGAATTGCACTTATTGATACAAAAGGTCTTCTTTCCGGTGCTGGAAAAATGACCTTGATTTTCTTATGTGTTCCCCATGAAGGGTTTCTAAGTGCTATTTAAGTTTATTAGGCTTCATGCTTTCGTTACATAACACTGTGTGACATAGTAGCATTTTGGCCTTTCTTCATTTTTGACAAAGACACTGGTGAAGCCATACTCAAAGAAAGCCTTGTCATATATGCAAACACCTTTCTTGCACTCTTGTTTTTCATTCATAACTGCATCACTAGACTCATTGCTGGAGGTTGAAGCAGATACTCTGTGTAAGAATCATAGGACTGGAAGGGATTTTGGGAGGTCTTCTAGTCCAGTCCCCTGCACTCTAGGCAGGACTAAGTATTATTTAGACCATCCATGACAGGTGTGTCCATTGTGCCTCTTATCACAAATCAGAAGAATTTCACCGTTAAGCAAATGAAACCAGGACTTAGGATATTAGGTGATACTAGGGCAACACAAAGACAGTCACTTACAATGATTATCAAGTTGCCAATAGGGTACTCAAGGTGGCATAAAAATATATGGGCCCTGCCTTAAGGCATTTACAAGCCACTGCAGATTCCCATTTCATAAAAGTCTAGCACAGTCTCCTATCAGCTCAAGCAGAGAGGATGCTCTGTTGATAAGCCTGCTGCCCACAGATAAGGATCTTTTGGATTCAAATCTCTCAGGTGGATGATTGCATAGCCAAATAGTGCAAATGGCATGGCGTCTGCACTGCCACTTCCACACAGCCATGGCTGGACCTACTCCAAATGCCTTGCCAGGAGGCCACCATTTTACAAAATGGCTGCCTCTGCATAATGTGGCCTCACACACACCATACGTGCAAGTTCATTCTGTGGGGCAGCCACCATTTTGACCTACAGAATGGTGGCCTCTGTGTGAGGTCATGCTACGTGGAGGCCACCTCTTTGTGATCAAAATGGCGGTCTTCTGGCTGGGCATTTATGAAGCAGGTCCTGTCATGTTGGCATCATCTCGCTGGCTGAATCTGGCCCATTGGACCTGCAACCCTATATGCTGATGGCAGGTATGGGACCCACAGTATGGGAACTGCTGACATAAAAGTATTAAAGCAACCATCATAAATTCACATGCCTACAGATTGCTGAGCATACTATTCAGGTTTTTATAGCATGCTGTTACTGTAGTATCTGAGCACCTTCCAGTAGTGCTGTCAAGGCTGATTCCTCACTCTGGCACTTCGAGTGCAGAAGTGGGGGGCCCGCAAGGATTCTAAAAATTAATACTGGCCACTCCAGGCTTGTATTAAACTCCCAAGGTTACAGCTTCTCTCTGACCTTAGATGGGTAGATGCTGCCACCATCCAAATGCACAAAAAAAAAAAACAAAAAAACAAAAAAACCCAACCCTTTTGAGAACCCAGAAAGGCACATTTGGTAATTACTTCCTGTGGGGTACCCTCAAGCCCTTTCACCCCCCCCCCCAGGGACAAACTGAGAAAGAAAAACAAAGAAAATCTGCTGTTGCCACCAGCTAATTAAACAACATATGCACAAACCTCTTAGGGTCACAAAAATCCAATCCTGTTCTTAAAAAAGGTAAATTTTATTAAAAAACAAAGAAAATACATCTGGAACTTAGGCTTTTTGCTAGATCAAAATTTTTTTTACAAAAATTAAGCATCAAGATAGCTCTCTTGAGGTTCAGCTTAAAGGTTACAAGCAAAACAAAAGCACCCAGAGTTAGCACAGAGGAGTCCACAAGCCAATAAGAAATTTAAAAAAAACCCAAATCATGTCTTCCTAGACCTTCCCTGACTTACTTACGTATCTGTGGTTTCAGATAAGCAATCTCTAGGTATAATCTGATGGTTTTTCATACCTGGCTTAAAGCTTCCTACATCATAGTTCAGCCCGGTTCTTGCTTTGTGTCTCCTCTCCCTTTGTCTGTTGTTGTTCTCCAGAGAAAGTTTTTTTTTCCCAATTTTAAAAAATTGTAGCCCTTCCGTTGGCTCTTTTGGCCAGGTTCCTGCTTCCTTCTTTTTACATATGGGCTTTTTTAACCCTGTACAGGTAAAGCAAGTAGAGAACAGCTACCAAGAAGGATTTTATAGCTAACTGGCTGGCTGAATGTCCATAAAAGGAAGCTACCCCCCACTTCATTTATCACAAGTGCATTAAGCAATGTGACTACACATCTGTCACATATTATTTGTTCTCTCATGCTCTTCCCAGAGGAGCAAGTGTGTGCAGTGGTGTCTCTTGTTTTGGTAGTGTGTAGGGGTATACAGAACTGGAGAGGGGTTCTGTTTCCTACACACACAAGAATTACTCTTATTGTTGAGCATTCCATTATGCCACAGTTGTCAAGCATGGTCTTTGTCAGTGAGCTTTAGACAATCTTTTAGATAGCCTAAGCCCAGATCATGGAGCACTTTGCAGATAAGGACTAAGACCTTGAACTGGTTTCAAAATTCTATGGGAAGCCAGTGTAGGGAGCAGAAGACAGGTTTGATATGTTTGCGGTAGCCTGTGTTGCTGAGAAGTGCTACAGCATTCTGTACTAGTTGGAGTTTCCTAACTGCTGAAGGTTTCATGCCCAGGAATACTGCATTTCTGTAATCCAGCTAAGAAGTGTTGAAGACATGAATGACTTAGGCCAGGTCTTCACCCATCAGGGTGGGACAGTGTTTCCTAGCCAACCAGAGATGGTAGAAAGTTAGTCACAGATGCTGTAATGTGATAGCTCAGCATCAAAAAGGAATGCAACAGTACTCTTAGGGTACGTCTACAGAGGGATAAAAGATCCGGGGCATGGCTGCAGCTGGCATGAGTCAGCTGACTTAGCCTTGCAGGGCTCAGGCTGTGGAGCTAAAAATTGCTGTATAGATGTTCGGGCTTGGGCTGGAGCCTGAGCTCTGGGACCCTGCAACCGTGTACTGAGCTAGCACAGTTTGAAAAATTGGTGGTGCTGGGAGTGATGGGGGGAAGTAACCAGGACAGGCTGAATGCATTGGCTGGTAAATTCTAGCACAACAAAAGGTAGAATTTAGAACAAGGAATCTAGAGCTGGAAGCCTGCTTTGCATAGAGGAATAAAAGGGATAGAAGACATCAGAGAGAAAATGTGTAAAATTATGACATGCTGTTGTTGATAAGGATCAACGCTGATGCATTCAAGAGTTGGGGGTCTGCGTAGAGACTAAAGCCAGGAAGAACATACATAATTGGTTAAACAATCACAAACAACGAGTAGCTATTAATGGAATGATGTCAGATTGGAAGGCAGTCTCAAGTGGGGTTCCACGGGGATCTGTTCTGGGTCCAGTGATATTTAACATCTTTATTGATGACCTGGGTGTAGGAGTAGAGAGCATACTGATCAAATCTGCAGATGACACAAAGCTGGAGGGGTTGCAAACCCTTTGGAGGATAAAGCTGAAATCCAAAGAGATCTTGATAACTTGGAGAACTGGGATATAGACAACAAAATGAAATTCAATAAAGACAAATATAAGGTGCTATATTTAGGAAAGAAAAAACAAATGCACAAATACAGAATGGAAGATAACTGACTTGTCAACAGCATGGCTGAGAAGGATCTGGGAATTGTGGTGAATCACAACCTCAACATGCATCAACAGTGTGGTGCTGTTGCAAAAAAAGGAAATGCAATTTTAGGTGGCATTCAAAGAGGCATAACATGCAAGTCACAGGAGATGATAGTATCACCATATTCGGTGCTGGTTAAGCCTCAGCTGGAGTACTATATCCAGTTTTGGTCACCAATGTACAGAAAGGATATAGAGAAACTGGAATGATCCAGAGGTGAGCAACAAAGATGATCAAAGGGATGGAATGCAAGTCATATGAGCAAAGGCTGAAGGAATTGGGTAAATTTAGTTTGAAAAAAGGAGATTAAGGGGGGACTTGATAGTGGTCTTCAAATACTTGAAAGGCTGCCGTAAAAAAGATGGAGAGAAGTTGTTCTCTCTTGCCACAGAGGGCAGGATAAGATTCAATGGGTTCAAACTATAGCATATCAGATTTAGATTAAATCTCAGAAAAAACTTCCTAACTGTAAGAGTAGGACAATGGAACAGACTGCCTCACGAGGTCATGAAAGCTCCTTCATTGGAGGGTTTCAAAAGAAGGCTGGGTAGCCATCTTCTCTTGGATGGTTTAGAAACAACAAATCCTGCCTCTTGGCAGGGGGTCAAACTAGATGGCCCTTGCCATCCCTTCTAAACCTATGATTCTATGATTCTAATAGCATGATTATATGATTTAGGCTATGTCTACCCTATGCCACTGTTAGCACATGGTATAGATCCAGACTACAAAAATGGAAGGAGTTTGTCACTGTAGGAACTCCACCTTCCTGAGTGATGGTAGCAATGGAAGCGTTTTTCCTTTGACCTAACTGTCTACACTGGGTGTTAGGTTGACATATATACAGCACTCAGGGGTATGGATTTTTCATACTCTAAGTGCCATAGCTATGTCAAGCTAAATTTTAAATGTAGACCAGGCCTTTGCTATAACTGAGAGCCTGGCAGACACATCTTTTCAAAAGAGCTCAGCATTTGCCTAATTTCACTCTTATTTGAGTCAAGGGTAAAACTCCAAGAAACTGGAGACCAAGCACTTGCAGAATGGTTTGCGTGAAGAGCACTACAATAATCAAAGCCAGTTGGTGCTCGATATATATATATCAAGGTTTGAGCATTAGCAAGGGTAAGAGACTGTCTTTTCTTAGTAATGTATGTGAAGGTGATTTTAAAAAAAAATAGAATTGCATGAAGACGGGACTATGCTGAATAAAACAAAGCTTGGGCTTGAGGATAACTGCAAGGCTTTACGTTGTGCCACAAGATAGATTTTGTTTATGTATCCATATGAACTATGAACCATGGAAGCACATGCATAGTCCCATTGAGCTCTATGGGCCTGCTCTCATAAAATTAAGCATAAAATTAACAAGTATTTTCAGGATTGGGGCCTGTCTAATAAATCTTAGGGAAGAATAAAAATTGTATTATTTCAGCAGTGTATACTACAGAACAATAAGCATATTATTGTTTCCCTTCTGTCAACCGATAGCAGATGTCAGGTGTTTGCAGGTAGGCTTCTTGGTGGAGAAGACATCAATTACATGGAGTTAGGTATGTTCATAGTGCAACTTGTTTATAATACACACACCATTCATTGAGCAGAGGTGGTCACAGATGGCATGCAGGTAATTCCCTATTTCAGGAATCTCAACCCCAAAAACAAAGCACAGTCTCTAACAAACAACTCTGCCTCAAAAATTGACTTTAGTTAGAGAGATAAAGGCAGAGAACAAACTTTCTTGCTGCTTGCCACTGTTCCCCCCAAAAGGAGTTAATCATAAAGCTGACGACAATACCACATTTCTTCTTAGCGTGTGTTCAGTCTTTGAATAAGTATTTATAAGACTATGTGTAACTGTGTCATCCGGTGAGTCCACCACATCATCACTTTCTTAATAAAATACTGCTCTGGTTACTGATATAGGGTTTTTTGCATTTCTGTCTGCATTTGCTGCTTTGGGTTTGTTGTTAGGTAATTTTCTACTGTCTATCCCCCTTGAACGAATTATAAATCACACCAATAAAACGTTAATAAAATGTTGATTTACAAATTCTATTTTGCACTTTGGATACAAAAGAAGTGACTGGTTTATACTATTTATACCAGTTCTAAGTTTGTAAAAAAAATAGCCCTTAGGGAGATGAACTAGTTCTTATGGAGACTTGCAAGCTGATGAGGAACACTATTGAAAAGAAACAAACAAAAAAAAACCACACTGTAGAGCTAAGCCTTTCCTCATCATCTTATTCTAAAGCCCACCTTAAAGCTCTCCCTTAACCCTCCCAAATAAAGACTGAACAGATATTTCTAAGGCTTTAATTTAGTTTAACTGGAAATAAGTTCCTGTTTTTCTTCAAATGCAAAGATTACCAATTTATGTTTTAAAGTAGCACTTAGAAATTATAATGCTCAGTGCAATGTCCTACACTAAAGTCGTCTTTGTGGTTAGAATCGTAGGAAGGGACCTTCTGGATCATCAAGTCCAGTCCCCTGCTATTGCAGGCAACCTTGTCATATAATCCTGTTTTGTAAATGTATCAAGTTACATTTTAAGACTAGATGGTTTGGTTCTTTCTAAGCTAACCTGCATGTTTGATTTGACTGCTTGAGACTGGGGCTCATGTTCCCCCCCCCCCCCCCCCCGCCTTCACTCTCCCCACAAAGCACAAATAAGTTATTTTATATTTAAAGCAGCATAAGTTAGAGGCTGCATTTTTACTAGGAATGTATTACAATTATCTTGATTATTCTACTTTAAAGAGACAGTGTGGGGGCCTGGTAGCTGTTTTGTTGTTCTCAGCCAGGAAGCATAGGGTAGATCACAAAAAGCCATAGACATCAGAACTTGTCTTACAGAGAGGGGATGTTGGGAAACCAAATGTAAAAGCACTGGCTTTAGGGATGCTTTAACCTAAAAGGCAAGAGATGGAAGTCTAAGTAATGCATCTCCGCTTGTGGCACTTCTATAGCTCCCAGCCGGCCACATGGCACCATTGTGGCACCAAGACTGTGTGAGGTAGTTCACATGATGTATTTACCTTCACAATATCATGTATTTATCAGAAGGGAAATCTTTGAAAGATCCCTGTGCATTGCAAGGTGGCTCTAGCACGGTGTTGTTGTCAGTAGAGAGATTGAGAAAGCGCAGCAGTGATGTCAAACAAAAGTTGGGCAAAAAAGGTATTTAAAAACAAGTCTGAAAATAGAAAGGTAACAAGCACAGTTTTCATAGCTCACTCGCTAACAAGAAGAGCCAGATTATGGCTGACCCTGTGCATCTAAGCAAGCAGGGGCAGAGGACACATAGGGCCTTCCCCCTTGTACTCTTTAAAGTCCAACCCTGGGCTCAAGGACTGGGAGGATCTAGGACAGCTGGTGCCAGAGTCCTGAAAAATGGGAGGGTTTCCCTGGTCCAGAACCCTCTTCCACACCAGTTGAGCCAGCATAGGTACATGCATTGCACCAATGTAAAGATGGCTACTGCAATGTGCCTCTTCTGATCACCAATAAAAAATTCCAGCGGAGTCCGTCATCATTCTCCTGGGAACTGCTACTGCTGCACAGGCTCTGTGGCTTAACAGACAAAAATAATTAAATATCTGTGTTTCTATTACAACAAATGCATTTTTTTAAAAATCCTTTGCCAGCTGTTTGGATGCAGATAGTGAAGCTACTGCTCCAAGCTTTGGAACCAGAGGGCCCCAGCATTGCAGAGCCTGGTGGACAGAAGTCTTCTGGCTCTGTGAATTGTATAATTTGTGGACAGGGCATCCTCAGAGACTGAGAGTTTATTCACATCTTTTAAAAAAGTTTTATTGTTGTCTTGTAAATTTGCAGGTTTGAGAAACTGAGGTTTTTAAGCAAGACACGAAAGAGGAACACACCTTTTTGACAGATATGACAATTTCCTGCAATATCTTTGGGAGCTCTTACTGTATCGCTGTGGGCCAGGGATTGCATAAAATTCCATGAGGGAAGGTGACCCTAGCTACTCCAGGAACTAAGAACAGTGGGGGCTGATTAGGCAAATTCACTCATGTTGTAACACCTCCAGAGAAGTACCATGACAAGATTCTCCAGTGACCATCAGACAAAGAAAGGACATTGGATAAATATCCTGAGTTTAAACTGACTCAGGATCTTCCTTCTGATCCATCAAATGGACAGGACCTTCTATCTAAGGGGAGCTCCAATCCTTTCTGGGAAGGGTTGGAAGGTCTTTGGCCCACTGAGACTCATAAAACTGGTAGTTTTTAGCATGTGTATAGGAACTCTCATTTTTTATATGCTTTTTTTTTGTAAGGCTTTCACCTTAAAAATAAATGAGCTTGCTTATAAAGAGCAGTGTGATGACTTGTGACTGCTGGCATAGCCTTCTCAGAAAGAGCAAAGCACAGATATTGGCCTCTTTAGGCAGCCTGGATTGCTGGACATAGCACAGTGTAGTCAGGGAACTGTGCAGCCTGAAAAAGTCAGGCAGAGGGGGAATTTGAACCTGTCTTTTCCATCTGGGTGAGAGCCCTAACCAGTGGGCTACAGATTATTAGGGGCACCACCATCTCCTCCTCCTCCTTGTTTTGTGAATCTAGACTTTCATTTCCTTTGCTTTTTGTTAAAAACGCCCCAAACAAAATATTTTATTTGACCTAAAACAAAATTTTCCAACTTTTTAATTCATTGAAAATTCCAAAAATGTTTTGTTTTGACTCAACATCATTTTTTCATTTTTTTAAAGGAACTGACAAGTGAACCAAAAAATCAGTTATTTGCCCAGCTCTAATGCCAAAAGTTAAATGTTTCAGTTCATGCAGCCGAACTGTATATTCTTTTAAAATTTTCAAATACATTAACTGAAAGATTGGATGCAAGCCCTAAAAGCTGAAGACTCCCATTTATTTTTTTTATTTTGATAGCAGTCTGTTTCCCATCCCAATTTGCAAGATCAAGATCATGTTTTAGCATTGGTCACTGCTGTCCTTTCCATGATTTATTTCTAACTCCACTCTTCCTTTCCTTCTGCTTAACTGCAATAATTTAGTTTGCCTGTTCATTCTCTTCCCTGCTGTGCTGTGAAATGAACAATGATTCAGGCACCTCTTGGAACTCTGCTTGAATGTTAAGTTTTACAGAAAGTTACCCAATTTTATGGCCTTCACATCCCAATTATTTGTTTGATTATGATAGCATTTACAATATGCTGTCCAAACAAACAGGAAGACTGTTCCAAAGAGCTCATAATCTAAGAGGGGTAGGGAAGAGGAATAAAGCATACAATCAGTTTAAAATATACAGTAGAACTTCAGTTACAAACACCTCGGGAATGGAGGTGGTTCATAACTCTGAACAAAACGTTATAGGCAGGGTTCTGGAGGCCCAAACTGACAGAGAAAACGGGCTCAGAGGTAGTCTCAGCACATCAGGTGATAGTCCCAAGGGGGTTTCCGTGATTAAACCCGTCACAGTGAGGTAATGTGTTTTACTGGGCCAACTTCTGTTGATGAGAGAGAGACAAGCTTTCAGGCTACACAGAGCTCTTCTTCAGGTCTGGGAGGTACTCAGGGCATGACTACACTTGCAAGTTAGAGCACATTAAAGCAGCCTAGTGTTCTCTAACTCATGACACGTCCACACTGACAAGGCACGTAGAGCACTCTGACTCCGCGGCTAGAGCGCTCCTGGTACTCCACCTCAGTGAGTGGAATAATGTTTGATGCACCCCTGCTGGAGCGCCACAGTGCCAGTGTGGACGTCCTGGTCTGTTAATGTGCTCTGATCAGCCTCCAGAAGTGTCCCACGATGCCTGTTCTAGCCTCTCTGTTCATCACTTTGAACACTACTGCCCTGCCCTCAGGTGACCAACTGTCAGACCCGCCCTTTAAATTCTCTGGGAATTTTGAAAATCCCCTTCCTGTTTGCTCAGCCAGGCGTGGAGTGCTCTCAACGAATCTTTCCAGGTGACCATGCCACATGATGGAAAGGAGCCAGGACCGGGATGTACTGCAGTGCAGGGTTAAAGTGAAGGAGCTGCGGAATGCCTACCGCAAAGCCCGCAAGGCAAACCGCCACTCCGGTGCTGCCCCTGCAACCTGCCGTTTTTACAAAGAGCTGGATGCAATACTTGGGGGTGACCCCACCTCCACTCCGAGTACCACCTTGGACACTTCAGAGCCCAGCTCAACAAGGCAGGAGGAAGAGGAGGAGGAGCAAAGCAAGAGCGAGGGTGCTGAGGCAGAGAAAGATGCATGCAGCCAGGAGCTGTTCTCAAGCCAGGAGGAAGGTAGCCAGTCGTGGCGGCCGGTGCTTGGGGAAGGACAAACACCAGAGGAGGTTCCCGGTAAGCGGCTTTTATTTTGGGAAGGAAGTTATTCGGTGCGGGCTTTTGGGGCAAGGAGGGTTAGGGCCGCATGTATGCCTAGATGTGGAATAGGGCATTAATGTGCTCTCTCACATCGTGGTAATCGGCCTCAGTGATCTCTTCAAAGGTCTCATCCAGAACTTGGGCAATGCACTTGCTCAGGTTTTGTGGGAGAGCCACCGTGGTCCTTGTTCCAGTCAGGCTAACATGTCTGCGCCACTGTGCCACGAGGGGCGGGGGGAAAATTGCTGCACACAGGCAAGCTGCGTGTGGGCCAGGGCAGAAGCCATTGTAGTAGAAGACGCTCCCTTGCTTCCCAGGTCACCCTCAGCAGCGAGATATCTTCCAGGACGAACTCCTGTGGAAAATGTGGGGAGAGTGTTCAGTATAGGGGCCCCCTGCAGCTGTTGGCTCTCCCCAAGGCACGGAGGACAGTACAGCCATGAAAGGACCGTACAGTCAGAGGACAGTATAGCCATGAAAGAATCAGTCCCCCTTGATCCGGTGCTTACTCATCATTTTGGGGCTCCTGGAGGTTGTGTGCTCGCTTTGAGACTGACAAATTATGCTACTGTGTAGACTGTGCTTGCCCTCCTTAAGTATGGAGAATCATTGCTCTGTCTGGTGTGAACAATGTTGCCTCTGTTAAGTGTTGTATTTTGCCTTTACAGATGCAACCTTGAGATCTCAGCCATTAATGTTATCACCAGCGAAGAAGCTGCAAAGAATCAGGAAGAGGCCAAGTAGAAGCAGAGAAGACATGCTGCATGAAGTCATGCAGCACTCCCTTAATGAAATCAAAAACTGCAGAAGTGGCGGGAGAGTGAAAGGAGGGTCCACCAGCAGAATGTGGATCGCCGGCACCAAAGCACAGAGCGGCTGATAAGCATCATGGAATGCCAAATGAACTTGATCCAGGCGCTTGTAACCATGCAGGTGGAGCACTACCGCCCCCCGCCCCCTCACAGTCTTTGTCCCAAAACTCTTTCCCTTGTGCCCCCATGTCACATCCAACCCACTTTCCCCAACATCCAGGTTCTTATCGCCATCAGCTGCCTCCAACACCTGTAGCTTCACCACCCAGCCCTGAAAACTACGACCCTTACCCACTGCACTCAACCCCCATCACCATGCAGCATAGCCATCCTGAAGTGCAGCACTCATTGCACAGCACTCCAGACAGGAATGCTGAGCATGATAACAGGACATACGCAAACCTGTGATTGTACCGTTCCCCACCCCACCCCCTTGCCCTTTCTGTTTCCCAAGCAGTTGTGTTTCTTTTCAATAAATGCATTTTCTTTTCATTAAATGGATTTTTTTGCTTTGAAAACATCCTTTATTTTGCATAACATAAAAGATACCTTAGCCCAGGAAAGCAACAGGCACTGCAAGTCAGTGTATCATACATAGCAAACACAGATTCCTACTAACATTGGAACTACTGCACTTCATTCCCGTGCGGGGCACCAGACATTACTGGTGGCTTTCAGCCTCAAATTGCTCTCTCAAGGCATCCCTAATCCTTGCAGCCCTGCGCTGGGCCCCTCTAATAGCCCTGCTCTCTGGCTGTTCAAATTCAGCCTCCAGGTGTTGAACCTCTGAGTTCCATGCCTGAGTGAATCTTTCACCCTTCCCTTCACAAACATTATGGAGGGTGTTAAGAGGCTTATTCCTTCACCCGCCTACTTCCCTGGTCCTTCTCGCATGAACAGAGAGCAACAATACCCAAAGTCCAAAAGGTGCAAACAATTAGATGTTTATTGGGGTGAACTTCCAGCAAGCATAATTCCAGTTTCCTTCCTTAGTGTCCCCCTTCCCAGCTCTGACACCACAGAGCCTTACCTGTGTCCCTATTTCCATTCCCCCCAACTTAGCAAAACATGATTCCAATTTCCCCACCCCCATTCCCTGTTCCCATTCCCCCCACCCTAATTCCTGATTGACTGCAGACAATATAGTAAAACTTGAGTTTTGCTTAGCTATACCTTAACCAATCATTTTCCTGAAATTTAACTAACCAATCCTAATCATATTATAACATGATTATTTAACCAATTATATCCCACCACCTTAATTAGTTTACACCCAGCAAAATTAATTATACAGCAGACAGAAACAATCACAGAATCAGACAGAGATTATACAGACAAACAATAGGGAAATGGGGACTACAATGATAGAACAAACACAGAAATGAGGATTTCACATCCCAGCTATTGATAAGTGAGTTCTTGCCAGACAGGATGCTATCAAACTGAGTTTCCTTTTACATTTTCTAGGCACTTCCCTTTCTCTGGAGGTGATAGGCATTATCAGGACTACTTGTGGCACCTTAGAGACTAACAAATTTATTAGAGCATTAGTCTGTATTCGCAAAAAGAAAAGGAGTACTTGTGGCACCTTAGAGACTAACAAATTTATTAGACTCTAAGGTGCCACAAGTACTCCTTTTCTTTTTGCGAATACAGACTAACACGGCTGCTACTATGAAACCTATTATCAGGACTGTATTCCTAATAGCCCAATAGCACCTTATTTCAATGTGACTAGCATTTGCTTCCCAGCTTACGGCTGCCTCTGCTGTTTAGACAAAGGCCTTAGCCTAAGACAGGGCCTCAGACTGTCACAGTAAGAGAAGGCTCTTATGCCGGCAGACAGTGATTTAGATTCTTTCTTTTATACCTCTATAACTAGCTAAGTGATAAGAAAAGGAGTACTTGTGGCACCTTAGAGACTAACTAATTTATTAGAGCATAAGCTTTCGTGAGCTGTAGTCACATTGAAATAAGGTGCTATTGGGCTATTAGGAATACAGTCCTGATAATAGGTTTCATAGTAGCAGCCGTGTTAGTGAGCTGTAGCTCACGAAAGCTTATGCTCTAATAAATTTGTTAGTCTCTAAGGTGCCACAAGTACTCCTTTTCTTTTTGCGAATACAGACTAACACGGCTGCTACTCTGAAACCTAGCTAAGTGATAAGAATACATCTAAATTAGAGTATAGGCCTTTACAGACAGGCCTGAATATCTATATCCTAACAGAGGGTACAGCATGCGGATATAACCGCGGGGATGCTGTCATCAGCCAGGTCCAACTTCCCATACAGAGAGCACCAGTGGCCCTTTAAATGGCCAAAAGCACACTCCACAGTCATTCTACACTGGCTAAGCCTGTTGTTGAACCACTCCTTGCTACTCTCAAGGTTCCCTATGTAGGATTTCAGGAGCCATGGCATTAAAGGGTAAGCGGGGTCTCCAAGGATCACAATGGACATTTTGACTTCCCCTACGGTGATCTTCTGGTCTGGGAAAAAAGTCCCGGCTTGCAGCTTCCTGAACAGGCCAGTGTTCCAAAAGATGCATGCATCATGTACCTTTCCGGGCCAGCCTGCGTTAATGTCAGTGAAATGCCCACAGTGATCCACAAACACCTGGAGAACCATAGAGAAATATCCTTTCCGATTAACGTACTCGGAGGCTAGGTGGGCTGTGCCAGAATTGGAATATGCATCCCATCTATCACCCCTCCGCAGTTAGGGAAACCCATTTGTGCAAAGCCAGCCACAATGTCATGCACGTTACCTGGAGTCACGGTTCTTCTGAGCAGGATGCAATTAATGGCCCTGCAGACTTGCATCAACACGATTCCAACGGTCGACTTCCCCACTCCAAATTGGTTAGCGACTGATCGGTAGCTGTGTGGAGTTGCCAGCTTCCAGATTGCAATAGCCACCCGCTTCTGTCAGGGCAGCTCTCAATCTCGTGTCCTTGCACCACAGGGTGGGGGCGAGTTCTTCACACAGTCCCATGAAAGTGGCTTTTCTCATCCAAAAGTTCAGCAGCCACTGCTCGTCATCCCAGACTTGCATGACGATGTGATCCCACCACTCAGTGCTTGTTTCCTGAGCCCAAAAGGGCTGTTCCACGGTGGTGAGCATGTCTGTGAATGCTACAAGCAATCTCGTGTCATATGTGTTACTCGCATTGATATCATCGTTGGAGTCCTCACTATCACTTTGGATTTTAAGGAGTAACTCGACTGCCAAACATAATGTGCTGGCGAGACTCGTCAGCATATTCCTCAGCAGTTTGGGCTCTATTCCTGCAGACCGAAAGGGAAGATAGAGCACGCAGTATAAAAAATGTTGAAAGATGGTGCCAATTGTGGATGGAAGTAGAGGGATGCGAACTGATGCATCATGGGGCATTGGGACAGGACCCAGAATGCCCTGCACCTTCCACCTCTTTCCCACAGCATCAGAATGGGAAGAGATGCTCTGTGGGATAGCTGTCCGTAATGCACTGCTCCCAATGCTGCTGCAAGTGCTGTAAATGTGGACACGCCAGTGTGCTTGCAGCTGTCAGTGTGGACAGACTACAGTGCTTTCCCTACTGCACTCTACGAAGGCCGGTTTAACTCAAAGCTCTCTACATTTGCAAGTGTAGCCATGCCCTCAGAGTGTTACAACTAAATACAAGGAGGAACAGGTTGTTTAGTATAAGTATTTAACACATATTCTAAGAGACCATTCAAGGTGAAGTGGCCTATTAACACCTCTGTGGGCATTGGATAAAAGGTGGATTAGTGGGTTACAGATTATTGTAATAAACCATAAATCCAGTGTCTTTATTAAAATCATGATTTTTAGTGTCTAGCAAAGTTATGAATTTAAGCTCCCTGGGTTGTCTTTGAAGCTGTTGTGGAGGTTTCCTTTGAGGATGAGGACTGAGAGGTCAGATATAGACTGATCATTTTGTGAAAAGTGCTCACCTATGTGTGATATGATTTTTTTGCCTTTTATAATTTTTCTGCGAGAATTTATTTGAGTGTAGCAATTGTCTTGTTTCCCCCACATAGTTGTTGTTGAGGCATTTAGTGCACTGGATGAGGTACACCACGTGTTGTGATACACATATGTAGGACCCATGGATCATCATGAAAGGTGTGTTATGAGGGATATTGATCAACATAGCAGTGGAGATACATCTGCAAGTTTTGCATCTGGTGTTATGGAAGGGTCTAGTGCTGTGTTGAGTTGGTGGTTAGTGCTGCTCCTGGTCTGTAGGGAGCTTGCTTATGATGATGAGATTTCTTGGAGTATTTGGGGTGGTTACTGAATCTATGAAGGCAGGAGAGGTGATCTGTGGGTTTCTTGTATATAGTTATCTGTAAGGTTCCATTGTTGAAGCTGATAGTCGTGTTCAAGAAATTGATGTTGGTGCGGGAGAGTTCTAGAGAGACTTTGATGGATGGCTGGTAGATGTTGAAGTTGTGGTGGAAATCTATGAGGGAGTTAGGTTGTCTGTTCAGAGGACAAAAATATCAATGTATCTCAGGTATATCATTAGTTTTATGGTGCATTTGTCCAGAAATTCTTCCTCAAGGTGGCCCATGAAGAGCTTGGCATATTGGGGAGTCATCCCAGTACCCATGGCTCTTCCCATGGTTTGGACAAAGTATTGGTTGTTTATTGTAGAATTGTTATGGGTGAGGATGAAATGGATGAGTTTCAGAATGTGTTTGAGGTGAATATCTGAGTGTTGTCCATTGTCAACAAGGGAAGCTAGGCAGCCCTATCATATCTGGCCATGGACATCTCACACTGAAGGAATATCAGGACTCATAGAAACCATCCTCAAAGCACTCACCACACAAAAAGCCAGCTTCCTCCAGGACACAACCAACTTCCTCCAGAAACTCTGCAACATTAACAACCTCCCTCAGATCACCATCCTTGCCACCATGGATGTCACCTCCCTATACACCAACATGCCCCATGACAATGACATTGCTGCCTGCCTCAAATATCTCCACCTCCATCTCCCCACAAAAAAAAGTTTAATTGGCAATATTTAGTGAAGCAGATGCCTGTATTCTTGTATAACTGTATTGATAGGAGGGTGAAGCAGATGTTAACCCTGATGTTTAGTAGACAGATGGTGTAAAATATAAATGGTTTAGTACAACAGGCATCTTGTTCTTTTAACTGAATGAAAGAAATGGATGTCCCAAGACATGCACGCAGGAGTTTGTGGGCCATGTCTGAATTGAATAGCTTCCCTTCTAGATAAGTCTGTAGGAACATGATTCTATGTGCATATTCTATTCTTATTGGAGAAAATATTCCCGTGCTAACTCGAGGTTATTTTTCAGAGCTGAATGGGACTAATACGACGAGAATTATGTGTCCTTGACTTGTATTGGTTCAAAGCATAATTAAATAAAAACAAGTGGGCTCATAAAGCTTACTGATGGAATTAGGAATGTCTTAAATAGAGTTCCCAAGAACAGAAATGGCCAGAAACACTGGATGACAGAAGGAGTTAGATCAGACATGACTCACAGCAGGCATAGTGTAGAAAGATCCACTTTGATTAGACAGGAAGAGTCAATTTAGCTGAGAGAGAAGGAGAGTACAATTACAATCTGATTTAGTCTATATACCAATGACCCTCTAAAGATCGCAGAATACCCGCCCTTGATTCAAAGGGCCAACACTAGTGAAAAAGCCTTAGAAATAAGATTTCTCTTTGTAAGCCTCAGAAATTGAAAGAGAAACATTCTGCTCCCCCGGTAGGAGAGAGGTGGAAAAGCTCTGGCAGGCTTAATTGGCATAAATCATGATGATGCATTTTCACACAGTAATTTAATATATATTTTGTTTGTTTCTGGAAATGATATTAAGTGATGGCTATAAATGCATTGCATTTTTGAAAGGTGGGTGTGAAGAAATTATGAAAGGTTTAGCTTACAGAAAGTGGGTCATCCTCTGCTCTGGTAGTGAACTCAGACTGGATAGTGAGTCCAGTTAAACAAGGTGACTGGAGAGTCTATCAGAGACCAGAGATTCTTTTTTTGGGATCTGGCTTTGCTTTGGGTTTCCTGCCCAGAGATGCTGGACCCTGTGTGGCGCTGACTTCATGTGGCCTGAGCGGGTGTCAATGTAACTGATTTCACTGGACCGGACCTGGTCACAATGGAGCTGGATTGTGTAGAAACCAAGCTGGTGGCTCTGACTCTCTAGAACTGGATCAGGCATGAGCAGAGCTTGTGGAGCTGACTTTCCTGAACCAGGACCTTCCAACAGCAGCAGTTTGGAGTGGGTCCTGCTGATGCAGATATCACAGGATTGGAGTATACAGGCTGAGATGAGTCACCTTTTGGAGCCCCCTTTATCTAGGGTGACCACGTTTGCTGTTTTGTCTGGGACAGTCCCCTTCTTAAAAAGCCCTAATCATCAGTTGGAAAGAGCAAATGGAACAAATACCCAGATTTGCCAAAAACGTAGGGTGCACCACCCCAAGGGGGCATGGAGGAATATTGGGGGGGCAAGTAGTGACACGAGGTGCTGGATGGTGCAGTTCGGGCTGTCTGCCCCGGGCAGCATTGGACTAGCATGATCAGTCCCAGCCCCAGATGGTGTGGGCAAGCAGTGACACCAGGTGGCACAGGCCAGCCCTATGCCATGGATAGGAGGGCTCAGGCCAGATCTGAACGGGGGGCTCAGGCAAGTGGTGAAGTCAGGCAGCTGAGGCCTGCCCTGCACAGTGTCCAGTTTTTACTTTGGGAAATATGATCAGTCTATCTTTATCACCTTTGAGACTAATTGAATTAATGATGGGGATTATTCTGTGAATAAGAGTTCTGGTCCTTAATTAGCTAGGCAGTTAATAATTAGGATTGTGGACCTAACATTGTTGGGTTTTGCTGATTTCATTTTTATACAATTATATATTTATCTTTTTTTCCCAAATAAAAAGTATTTTTTGGTTTCCTGTGCCCCAGGGGTTCCTGAGAGCTTGAGTGGAAAAGTAGCATCTGTAGAGATGACGAGGGTCTTTCCAAGTCTAGGGGTAGGTAAGGCTTCAGGGGTCTTGAACCAATTATTATTTTTATTTAAAAAGCTTCCCTTAGCTCACCCACCCGCCCACAATATTGGGTGGGTCAAGTAAAGAATAGATAGTAAACTGGAAGTAAAAAGAAAAGCAGTACTTGTGGCACCTTAGAGACTAACAAATTTATTAGAGCATAAGCTTTCGTGAGCTACAGCTCACTTCATCCGATGAAGTGAGCTGTAGTTCACGAAAGCTTATGTTCTAATAAATTTGTTAGTCTCTAAGGTGCCACAAGTACTGCTTTTCTTTTTGCGAATACAGACTAACACGGCCGCTACTCTGTAAACTGGAAGTGCAACATAAAGGGGAAATCAGCATAGTTATAGTAGTGAGAGCCAAGCAGGATCAGAAAAAGGGCATTGTAATTAGTAGGTATACAAGACTGAGTCTAGTGGGGAATCCAGTTTTTTATTCTGTTTTTTGTTTGTTTTTTTCAAACAGACCATCTCACTTCGACCTCATAAGCAGGGAGAGGAAGGAAGGAAAGGTTTTCTTGTGATAAGAGCAGGAGGGTACACTATGGACTACTGATGGGTCAAAACAGGAAACATTTAGCTGAACCATCCCATCCTCTCGTTGCAACATCCCTCTCAAATGTCCATCATTTTGAGGTATATCACTCATTTTAGCCCCCCCCAAATTATCTCTTTTCCACAAAAAATTAATGGCCCCTCATTTTTATGATTGAAAATTATTTGCATAGCAAATAAAGACTCATGAAACCAATTAATAGATTCCAAGGCCAGAAAGGATCATTGTGATCATAGGAAGCATTATTTATACTAAAGAATTAATCCCACATGATATTAAATTTCTGCAAAAATTTTTTGTGTTCCTCATTTTGGGTCTTGGTCACACATTGTGTCCTACATTTGGGTCTTAGCAGAGTGAGATGTAAAATTGTACGTGCCTCCAAACCAAGCCCCGGTGCTAGTTTTACAAAATGAGGCCAACAAGGTTTTGCAAAAGCACCCCTGATTTGACCCATCTTTAATTTCATCCCCAAATCTGCTACTACCTGTCTGTGGAACGATAGTAAATCAATGAATATCTTTGGTCCAAATTACATGCTGTCCTAGGCTCTGTACAGCTACACTGATTTTCACTGGTTTCCAGGGAGATTGTCAGTGGAGAAATTGGCCCTCTGCATTCTGGTTTGTCTGTCAGTAGAAGGTATTGCAATAATTACGTAACTCATGGAAGGGTTAGAAGATTTAATGTTTATAGCAGCATTTTGTGACCACTGAGTGAAAGTTCTAAAGATGATATAAAACCCTATTCATAGAATTGTTGGTTAGAATATAGAAAATCTGTCTTAATTTTTCGCATTTCTTTTTTGTTGAAGAAGCAAAACCTACAATAAACAGAATCAGACGTACCAAGCTTTTTCTGAATGTGCATAGGCCTTATATACAAAATTCTGACACACAGATTTCCTTGTAATTCGCAACACGCTTTCATTGCATATATAGAACAATAAAATCTCCCCCATGTGGCTAATTTAACATTTGCAAATTCCTATAGTTGCTTACGAGGGTGTAAATTATTTTTATTAATTATTAATTAATATTATTAATAATAATTATTTATCTGATAATGGAACCTGAAGGCACCATCAGCTGAAACTAGGGCCCCATTGTGCTGGGTGCTGTATATACACATAGTGAGAGATAATCTCTGCACCAAAGAACTCATTCTCTAAATAGACAGAGCAGACAACCAAAATCTGTGGCAGAGCTAGGAATGGAATCCAGATCTCTCATTTCCCAGTCTACTGTCTTAATCACATAGCTATAAAGCTCATGCAGCTTGCCTCTGCCTCTGAGAGAGCAGGGTCCCCTAGCAGTAGAACTGCTATGGCTCCAGTGTGCAAAGGGGGCATGATTTAGGAGGGAGTGAACACCCCTGCATGGTGGAGAGCCCAGCTTTGATAGCTCCTTGCATGACAGCATAGGGGAAGTTTGGCTGCAGGGCACGGATGGGCTGGGATCATCCACATCTTTTCAGCTCCTCCATTCCTCTCTCCTTCAAAACACTAGGAACACAGAGATCATCTCATTTATTTGTATTACGGTAGCATCTTGGAGCCCTACTCATAGCCCACGACCCCACTGGAGGTTTTCAAAAGGAGACTGGATAGCCATCTCTCTTGGATGATTTACACCAGTGGCTCTCAACCTTTCCAGACTACAGTACCCCTTTCAGGAGTCTGATTTGTCTTGCATACCCCAAGTTTCACCTCACCTAAAAACCTACTCGTTTACAAAATCAGACATAAAAATACAAAAGTGTCACAGTACACTATTGCTGACAAATTGCTCACGTTCTCATTTTTACCACATAATTGTAAAATAAATCAATTGGAATATAAATATTGTACTTACATTTCAGTGTATAGCATATAGAGCAGTATAAACAAGTCACTGTCTGTATGAAATTTTAGTTTGTCCAGGCTTTGCTAGTGCTTTCTGTGTAGTCTGTTGAAAAATTAGGCAAATATCTAGATGAGTTGATGTACCACCTGGAAGATCTCTGCGTACACTCTGGGTACATGTACCTCTGGATGAGGACCACCGGTTTAGACACAACAAATCCTGCATCTTGGACAGGGGATCAGATTGGATGACCCTTATGGTCCCATCTTATCCTATGATTCTATGCTGTATGAACCCAGATTATAAAGATAGTCCCTGCCCCAAAGAACTTCCAGTCCAAGTATCAGACAAGAGACCACAGACAGATACAAACAGACTGGAAAGAATGAGACAATATGGCCAGGTTGATAGGCAATGCAATTAGCACACCAGCAGCCTAACCATTGTCAAGCTTTTGCAGGCATTGGGGCAAAGGAGAGTTTTGAGGCAGGATTTGAGAGTAGATAATGAGGTGGCTTTGTGGATGTTTATAGGGAGCTCTTTTCAAGCATGAGGCACAGCATGGGAGAAAGCACAAAGGTGCTTGTTTGAAAATGTAACAAGTGGGCAGTAGAAGCATCATGGGCCAATTGGAGACAAGACTGTGAACGGCTTTGAAAGTGAATACAAGCAGCTTTTGTTTAATACAATAGAGATGGGGGAGCCAGGGGAGTGCTTCAAAGCAACAGGCTAAGAAAATGATCTTTTGCCGCAGCATTCTGATTGAATACAAACAGGGCAATTTGCATTTGTCAGTGACAGAGAGAAGGATGTCACAGTGATTGGGATGTGAGATGATGCAAGCCTGGATGAGAGCCAGAGGGATAAGAAAGGCTGTATCTGAGAGAGGTGATGCAGAAAAAAAATCAGAGGTTTAGATGTCGCCGGGGTGTGAGAAACCACCCTCGCCGACATCCAGGAACATTCTCAGCACCAAACTAGATTTTCTTTTTGGAAGATTATTATGGGAAGTCCTGTGGAGATTTGTTTTCAGTAGAATAAATTAAATGAAAACCTCTAAATATTTGTATTTCTCTCCCTGTAGGAATGGCAACATTCCTACCACTAACCCCCTGCGTATTTCAGAGCATCATAGATTTGCTTTGCAATCACTGTGGGGCTAGGCTTAGAATCATAGAACTGGAAAGGACCTTGAGAGGTCATCTAGTCCAGTCCCCTGCACTCAAGGTGGTACTAAGTATTATGTAGACCATCCCTGACAGGTATTTGTCCAACCTGCTCTTAAAAATCCCCAAGAAAGAAGATTCCACAACCTCCCTAGGCAATTTATTCCAGTGCTTAACCACTCTGACAGTTAGGAAGTTTTTTCTAATGTCCAACCTAAACCATCCTTGCTGCAATTTAAGCCCATTGCTTCTTGTCCTATGCTCAGAGGTTAAGAAGAACAATTTTTCTCACTCCTCTTTGTAACAACCTTTTATGTACTTGAAAACTGTTATCATGTCCCTTCTCCGTCTTCTCTTCTCCAGACTAAACAAACACAGTTTTTTCAGTCGTCCCTCAGAGCTCATGTTTTCTAGACCTTTCATAATTTTTGTTGCTCTTCTCTGGACTTTCTCCAATTTGTCCACATCTTTCCTGAAATATGGCACCCAGAACTGTACACAATACTCCACCTGAGGCCGAATCAGTGTGGAGTAGAGTGGATTTCCCATTTTGTATGTGTGCAACTGATTGTTCCTTCTGAAGTGGAGTACTTTGCATTTGTCCTTATTGAATTTCATCCTATTTACTTCAGACCATTTCTCCAGTTTGTCCGGATCATTTTGAATTTTAATCCTATCCTCTAAAGCACTTGCAACCCCTCCCAGCTTGGTATCGTCTGCAAACTTTATAAGTGTACCCTCTATGCCATTATCTAAATCATTGATGAAGATATTGAACAGAACTGGACCCAGAACTGATCTCTGCAGGACCCCACTCGTTATGCCCTTCCAGCATGACTGTGAACCACTGATAACTACTCTCTGGGATGATTTTCCAACCAGTTATGCACCCACCTTATTGTAGCTCCATCTAGGTTGTATTTCCCTAGTTTGTTTCTGAGAAGGTCATGCAAGACATCATCAAAAGCCTTACTAAAGTCAAGATATACCACATCTACTGCTTCCCCCCATCCACAAGGCTTGTTACCCCGTCAAAGAAAGCTATCAGGTTGGTTTAACACGATTTGTTCTTGACAAATCCATGCTGACTATTATTTATCACCTTATTATCTTCTAGGTGTTTGCAAATTGATTGCTTAATTATTTGCTCCATTATCTTCCAGGTCCAGAAGTTAAGATGACTGGTCTGTAATTCCCCGGGTTGTCCTTATTTCCCTTTTTATAGATGGGCACTATATTTGCCATTTTCCAGTCTTCTGGAATGTCTCCCATCTTCCATGACTTTTCAAAGATAATTGCTAATGGCTCAGATGTCTCCTCAGTCAGCTCTAGGATGCACTTCATCAGGCCCTGGTGATTTGAAGACATCTAGCTTGTCTAAGTAATTTTTGACTAGTTCTTTCCCTATTTTAGACTCTGATCCTTCCTCAGTTAGGAATGGTTGAAATTTTTTGATCAAAATTGTTTTTTGATGGAAAAACCGGGGTTTGACAAAACAAATTGTTTCATGGAAAGTGTTTTCCACAGAAAATTTAAACTTGTCAATGAAAAGTTTAATTTTTCAGCAGGGAAACAATTCCCACTTTTTGACCAGCTTTGAGTGAAGCCTATGGGGATATTGCTTGAGTCAGACACTGCTCAGTGTGAGTAAGGGTATCCTAGTCATGACCCAGCCACAAAGAGCAGCTAGCACAGTAGTATACATGGATACAAACCAATCAGAGGAGAGGGAGAGGCAGAGCTGTAGTGAGATTTATTCATAATTATGTATTACCCAGATCCAGAGTGAGACAAAAAAACAACAACAAAAAATCCAATGACCAAGTAAGAAAATGAGATGTTTTAGCAAAAACTTTTACTGCTTCTGAAAGCACATGTAATGGGTTGGTAATGAATTGAATGTTAGTGAGAGCTTTCTCTTAACATTGTAACCATTGTTTTGGAAGAGTTGTATCGACTTTCAGCAACTTGTAGATCAAAACTGCCCCTCTGTAGAGGATTTGGGGGTGGTAGTGGGGGAAGTGTGCAAAGGGCCTCCCCAGTCTCTGCATCCCAGTACACGGGGAGGGGAGGATTAGAAATATCCCCATGACAATTTCTCCTCTAACATAGACCCTTGGGGTATGTGGAGGTGGGTCGGATCCATTGGCTGGCCATTTCTTCCAGCCCCAGTTTCAGCAAAAGCCTTTAAGCATGTACCTTATTTTAAGTGTGAACTGAACGGCACCTCTATCAACAAAGCATTTAGCACATGCTTAAAGTTAAGGTGGTGCCTGAGTCCTATTGACTTCAGTGTGACTTAAGTATTTTTTAAAGTTAAATTTCAGAGTAGCAGCTGTGTTAGTCTGTATTCGCAAAAAGAAAAGGAATACTTGTGGCACCTTAGAGACTACAAATTTATTAGAGCATAAGCTTTTCGTGAGCTACAGCTCACTTCATCAGATTCTTAAGTGACATGTAGCTCACGAAAGCTTATGCTCTAATAAATTTGTTGAAGCTGGGTGCCACAAGTACTTCTTTCTTTTAAAGGTTAAGCACGTGTTTAAACCTTTTATGAATTAGGCCTGATAATTAGTGCCCCCAGCTGCAGGGAATCAGGAAGGACTACTAATAGAGCTGGGAATTCAATCTGGTTGGGAGAAGACTAAAGAGAAGTCCCAGGAGAGAGGAAGAGTTCCCTTTCCTGGAAGGGCTTGGCAGAGGCAGGACTTTCCTGCAGTAGGAGACACCGCACAGGGAGCAGGTCAGGCTCCTGTGGGTAAAAGCCCAAAGATGGGGCCAACAAGGAGCAGGGAGAGCCCTACTGAACCTGCCAGAGGCTCAGGGGAAGGGGCACAGTGAGGGAAACCTTCTAAGACAAGAAGCAACAGAGGAAGAACTCTGCAGTGGCAGGTTAGGCTCATGTAGGAAAGGCCCTGGGTCAGTAAAAACTCTTCAGTCGAGCCGAAGAGGGGCAGAGAAGTTGTTAGCCCAGCAGAAGTGGGATAAGCCAGATCAGCACTGGCTGAAGAAGCAGACCTAGCTTGCTTAATACTGGGTCCATGGGCCAAAAACCCAGAATAGAGAATGACCTGAGCTCCCCTATCACCTCTGAGGAAGGGGCACACAAGCCCAGCTACAGGAGCAAGGTAGGTTCCTGTAAGAAGGGCCAGTAAGAAACACTCAGTGAGCCCAAGAGGGGAAGAACATTATTTAGTTTTTTAGCTTTGGACTTTCAGTTTGAGCTCTAGTTACCTGGAAGGGATTGAAGTTTCTGTGACTTGGGCACGAGGGCTGAGCCATGGGCAGGACCCTACAAGAGGCAGCAGGCCTGCAGCAGCTGCTTGAGATGAGACCCCTGGGCAGTATCGCCCTGGCACATTGGGGGCACTATAGGGTGGTGAATACACTATCATAAAAGGCCCTAGTGTTTTCATGAGTATTGTATGCAAAATCCTGCCCTGCTTGCTTGCATGGGGAGGAAATGGCTCAATAGACCCTCACAGTCTCCTTGTTGTATTAGTGCACTGCAGATTTTAGCCTGATGAGCTGATTTTATGCATGACTGGTCTCACTAGTAAATAAGCAAATGACAGACATGCCAGAATAGCTGCCTCTTGGCATCTCTGCTGTACTATTATGTTCTTTTCCATATTGTTATCAGCAACGTAAATCTTAACATATTGATATAGGTTGTGCTAGAGGAATCTAACAAAATAACCTGTGTGCGTGCATGTGCACCTTTTCCTCTTATGACCCAGTATGTAAAACAAATGATCTGCATGTGATATCAACTCGGGGGCCTGAGATTATACCATCCACGAAAACATGAATTTTAATTTTATTATTTGTTATTAATGTAGCACCCAGGAGACATAGGCATGGACCAGGACTCCCTTGTACTAGTCAGCCCCCTAACGAGGCTTGAATCTGCTTTGTGGAAGGACCTTTAAAAGGGAAAAAAAATATATTTTTTTCTATTAACCTGTTGTATCATGGCTTTGATTTCTCCCCCCTTGTATTCAGAGTCATTCTTTCTTCTCTGTGGTTTTTTGTATTGGGGTCATGAGTCAAGGCATCTTAACCATAAATCTAGGTCTTTCAACTAAACCGATTTCCGATATCTTCTCCCTCGCCACCCTGGCGCACAGACCTCTAAGCAAAAAGTCACAGTAAAATCACTCTTTAGTCAAATAAATCTCCCTGTCCTCATAGCAAAGGAACAGATGATCACAGAGCCTGTTCTGGCTGTCTTCTTTTTAGCCTCTCGTATAACAGAGTTGGAAATTTTTTCTTATTCCGAAAATAGAGGTAAAGGCTTCCCATAAAAGCCTGAATGTATCAATGAACGTTCCTTAAATTTAATGTTAGCCAGATCCTCAACAGTGTCTAGGCCCCAACTCTCTTTGATCTCAGTGGGAGTTCAGCACCTAAATACCTTTTGAGGATTTGGGCCCTAGAGTATATTTGCTTGATGAGTAGAGGAAACATAGTAGCAACTATTATTCCTATTCTTGGAGGCAGATTCTGCCTAAAATTCGCTGTATGTGACCTAGGGCTGGGTGGAGTGACGGAAGTAAAAAGAAAAGGAGTAACTTGTGGCACCTTAGAGACTAACAAATTATTTGGAGCGTAAGGATTAAAAATCAAGGGACATTGTCACAACGTCAATCAGCCCTGCTGTTTTCTTCAGTTCATGGTGAAAAGAAGAAAACTGGGCTGAGTAGCAGCTTTTTTAAAACTATTTCCTAGCAGTGTGCAATAGGGCTCATTGGGAAACTAACTTCCCCTCCCCCCCCCCATCTTTTGGCTACAAATCCTTGACATTGAATAGCTGTGTGCAGAGGACTTCATTTCCCCACGCAGCTCTCATGCAAGTACTAGAGCAAGACTTATTGATGAATATCCTATTGTAACAATGCTTTGTCTTTTGACATTTGTTGTGTGTATTCAGTGCCCCTGAAAAGTGTCAATTTGACATCCTCCGTGAATGAGGTTGTCTTGCCAAAAAGTGCACTGGTAGTGCAAGCGTCATGACCCTTCCTGTGCTACTGGTGTGCTTCCATTCTGACCAATAGGGGCGACTCTTGGGGTGAGAAGATACCTGAACAAGTTAATGAATTAATGGCTTTCCCATTATTTGACTAGACCGGGGCAGGTGGCCTAAAGGAATTACTAATATAATTAAAAACTTGTGTTATTTCACATATTAAAAATCTCTATCTTTGCAAATTGTACAGCTAGACTACATATTTATGTGGGTGAAGAGAAGATTCAGGATTTTTATGGTGGGAGGTGTGTAAAAGCAGAAAATGAGCAGCATAGTGTGGAGAAAACACTGCCACTTACTCTAAGGCACTTTCCTATAAAACCATAACATAAACTTAAAGGCTGGTGGGTTTTAAGTATGTTTATTTAGGATGCTGAATATTGCATGTACAGTAATTATACTGTGTGATAGAGGGATGCCATAGTTACTTCACAACTTCTTGAAATGGTAAAATCAATTTGTATACCAATCTTTTATAGATAGGGTTCTCTTGCTTATTAAACAACAGAGCCTGACGCATCCGATGAAGTGAACTGTAGCTCACGAAAGCTTATGCTCTAATAAATTTGTTAGTCTCTAAGGTGCCGCAAGTACTCCTTTTCTTTTGTGAATACAGACTAACACGGCTGCTATTCTGAAACCTGACTCTTTGGGTTGCAGTAGGAGGTGAAGGCTCTGGTTGGGGGTGCAGGCTCCTGGGTGGGGCCAGAAATGAGGAGTTCAGGGTGTGGGAGGGGGCTCTAGGTTGGGACCAAGGGGTTCGGAGGGCGGGGGTGAGGGAGGGATCAGGGCTGGGGCAAGGGTTTGGGGCAGGGGAAAGGCTCAGGGGTGCAGGCTCTGGGAGGCACTTACCTCAAGCAGCTCCAGAAGCAGCGGCATGTCCCTTCTCCGGCTCTTACGCGGAGGCATGGCCAAGCAGCTCTGCATGCTGTTCAATCCATAGGTACCTCCCCTGCAGCTCCTATTGGAGTGCCAGAGAGGGCCATTGGAGTGGGGCCATTGGACTGTGTAGGAGCCAGAGGTGGGCCATGCTGCGGCTTCTGGGGGCCACGTGGAGCAGCCCCTGACCCTGCTCTCCGGCTGGAATGCCAGAGTGCCGGAGCGGGGCAAGCCCAGATCCTGCTCCCCAGCAGGAGATCGAGGGCCAGTTTAAAATGGCTGGTGGGCCATAGTTTGCCCATCCCTGATCCAGACTGTAGCATGTTACTTGTTTGCATGTGCAGATGAGGTTTTTGCATGCACCATTTTTGCATACACACCCATTGACCCTTTTTTTTTTTTTTGAAAATGTGATCCTGTCCTTTTTAAGTTTCAGAGTAGCAGCCGTGTTAGTCTGTATTCGCAAAAAGAAAAGGAGTACTTGTGGCACCTTAGAGACTAACAAATTTATTAGAGCATAAGCTTTCGTGAGCTACAGACCAAATGCATCCAATGAAGTGAGCTGTAGCTCACAAAAGCTTATGCTCTAATAAATTTGTTAGTCTCTAAGGTGCCACAAGTACTCCTTTTCTTTTTGTCCTTTTTAAGGATGGGAAGAACTACAGTAATGACCTCTTTTGTTCTTTGCATTTTATCCAAGCATGCAATGAAATGCTAGCCTCTAGGGGTCACTGATGCATAAGGTTTTGAGAGACAGAAAAGGTCAAGAGAAGATTTGGAAGGATTGTACATGAGCAAGTTGTGAGAGAAAGGAAATATTAGCCAAGTGAATAAGATTTTGGATTAATTTTGCAACCAAGGAACAGATAAGTAAATTCAGAGTTAATTCACTTTTTCTGCATGCAGTTAGCCAGAGAAAATGTTTAAAGAAGCCATAGAGATTGAGCTATTCTCTGGCTGATAGTTTGAGAGGCTAATCAGTCAAAGCACAAGCAAAACTAGTGCTATGTAATCAGAAAGTTAATATCCTTCTCTACACAGAACTGATCCGAGGAGCTTTTTCCCAGTGCCAACACCCCAAGAATCAGGGTGAAGTAATGTACCATTAACCCCTGGAGAACAATGAAACCTGGGGAGGTCTCCTTGCCCCCAGGACTCCCCCGTAACTTTGTTATATTTTAAAATCAGATTTGATCTAGTGAGCAAGTCTGAAATCACTTTCCCCTTTTGTCCAGGTTCCCCACAATCATGCTTGAAACTGCAGTGTTGTGGATGAGCAGCTTGGCTATCTCTACACTCAGAAATACTGCAGCATAGAAAAAGGCAAACTCATTTGTATGGTCTCTTCAACTCTCCACACCTCCATAGGTGACTTGGATGCAGGGTTGGTTTTCTGGTCCCCCTCAATAAGTCAGCATGCTGTGAAGGCAGAATTCATGGTCATCAAGGGCTTGTCTGGCTCAGAAAGCTGAGGATATCTTTTGCTCTAAGCTGGGATCCTTGCCTATTAAACTGCTCACAACACACTTGCATCTTATAATGCTGTGCAAAAAATTCCTGAGAGATGAGAAAAACTACTGAGTATAATATACTGATCTTGGCATACACAAGTCTTAATGGAAAAAATTAACATGGCTAAAAGGGTTCAGATAAGTCCTGTGTAGATTGCAATTTGTGAGGAATGATTCCATTGTCATTTACCATTACTTTATTATTTTAAGTTATAAGCTAATTTCATCTCCATAATAAATTTCCCCTTTACAGTCCTAAAATTCTGCTATAAAATAGAGCTCCATAGCTCAACCACAAATGTATAATGTTGTTGGAAACTCTAGGATGTGCTGTGGGATACCATTGGTGCTGAATGATTGTCTCTCCCCATTGACCTGGGTGTAGCCAGCCAGCCTTTCAGAGCATTGTTCCTGATGTGCTTTGAGCTTTGCAGATAGGAATTCCTTCACTGAAACCTTCCCAGTGTTGAAATGCTAACTTACAGCTGACCGTCAGGAACTCCCCTTTTCCTTGCTTCTTCCTGAGAGTTCCTCCAGCACAGGACTGATTACCTTCAATCAGTAAATCTGCTGGGCTTTGCTAAAATGTCCCCTAGACAATATTAGAACACGATAGAAAAATTAGTGTTGATTTTTTTTAAATGAAGTTTTATAGTACTGACTGTTGCATCTTATCCTTTCTTTAAATGGTGCCTTACACGTTAATGTCCAGCAATTAGCTTTCTTTTCATCACTTTGTTTATATTGCTAAATTTCAGTGTGCACTGTACATCCTCAAAGAACAGATGATTGTAGCCACTGAACTCAGAGTACTGATTTAACTAAACAACGTGGGCTGTAGTGATACGGAGTTCTTAATTTTGTGATGGCCAGACACCGTGGAAATTTTTATAGAGAAACATTTAATCTAAAATGCTATCTAAAGCCTCAGCTCTTTAAGACTATATAATTTAAAAATAAAAGTAGACAGCATTCTTTAAAAATGTATGTAGAGTTCTTTCTAGGTAAGCGCACAAGTAAATATACACATAAAATGCATAGATGAACATTTTGATTCTAGGTTATGGTGGTATTCTCTATACAGTGACAAACATATGTATTTTCTGCTGTGCTGTTGTACATGGAAAAGTCCACCAAGGTTGGTGCAGAGTTTTATTGTGTGAGAAGGGTCCCGAGTATTTGATGCAGGGAAATATATAGTTACTTATACAGGGTCCAGTCCTACATGATGTTTTGCATCTCCTGCTGAGAACTGAGGGTGTTTTTAAACTGCTCAGAAAGCACTCAACACCTTGCAGCGTCAGGCCCATCCTGAATAAATAACAAGCGGACAGCTTTGTAGATATGGCTGAAGGTGATATTAGTTTGATGTTATAGTTGTTTGTCTTTGATAATGTGCATGTTACAAGCAACTCTTTTGACTATATCCCAGTGCGCCTCACTCGGGTTGGGACAGTTTGATGCAAGGTGTTGTCTGTTTAATCTGTCTCATATTTTATTGAGCTGCATTGCAAATTCTAGCTTTTTCTCCTGAGTCATAATGCATTTCCTTGCTGCTTCTAACAGTCTGAATAAATATCCTTGGGGTTGGTGAGGGAAAGGGGGGGGTGGGCGGGCAGTGGAAAATCTCCCATAATAGGCATACACAGGCTGTGATTTTTTATTTATTTTTTTAATCGAGTGTGTATCAAAGGTTTTCTGTAAACTTTGCTGTATGTGTGACCAAAAGCTTTGGGTTTCTGGACAGTCCAAGACAATTTGTGGGTCCTACAGTATTAGCCAATATCTGCTCCAGCGGATGCTGGAGTTGTGTGAATTCTTTTGGCTGGCAATTATGGTGGCATACTAGGTACATGGATTAGCATTTTTGTTTGTTGATGAAGTCTATAGGTTTGACTCTTACTATTGTGAACAACAAGTTATACTAGGGTAAAACTGGTGTAGGTGAACTCAAAATCAGTCACAAGCCTGGTCTGCACTACTAAGTTAAGTCAACATAAGTCACCTTGTGTCAATCTATTTGTGTGTCTATACTTGAATTTGTCTGCATCCAATGAAAGCGCCATGTTGCCGCAATGCAATAAAATCACCTCCCCAAATATTGTGGAGCCATGGTTGGCCTAATGAGGTTGACACAGTGCAAGAGTAGATACTATGTGACCTGTGTCAACACTAACAGTCCTCCAGCAGCTGTCCCACAATGCCCTATTCCCTATGATGATGACTACTCTGGTCACAATTGTAAACTCCACTGCCTAGAGGTGACAGAAGCTGGATGCCCCCTACTCCCTGTGTGCTTTGGAACTGCCTTTTCCTGATTGCCCACTTAGCAGCTCACCCTTGTTGTGTGGAACTGCCCAACTGATCATGCTGGTTCCACTCACTAGCGGTGCTCCTGCCTGGAGAAGACAGAAGGTATTGGATGTCTTGGGCCTGTGTGGAGAAGAGGTTGTGCAGGCAGGGCTATGGACCAGCCATAGAAATGTGGACATCTATGAACAGATTGTGTGGGAAACAGATGCAATGCTCTATGAAAGCAAAGGAACTTCACCAAGGATACCACAAGCCAGGGTGGCCAATGATAGATCTGGTGGTGCCCTACAGACCTGCCATTTCTACAATGAGCTGCATGGCATACTTGGCGGAGACCCAACCAGCACCCTGCAGACCACTATGGATGCCTCGGAGGAGCCTGAAACTCTGCTGTGAATAGTGAGGAGGAAGTGTGGGAGGAGACACCATGGGGGACTCCAGCCATGCACAAAGCAGGCCTGTTAGACTCCACCCTAGTCTAGCCAGTCCTGTCAGGTGAGTGCAGATGAGCCTGATGAAGGGGAAGGGAACTCAGGGAAGTGTGCATAGGCATTTTTCCATATAATCTTTACATTTTAAGATGGCGCCCAGCTACAAGTTAACAAGACAAAGGTATTGACTTTTTATTGTATTACTCATGCACAGCAAGAAGAGGTAGAGGTACAATAGTAGAGAGATAATTGTATAGGTGGAGTGGGGACTCTTTCATTTGGGGAGGCTTACGCAAGCACTGGAAGCTCCCTAGAAGTGTGTGTGTGTAGGGGGGGACTGGCGCCCACACTGTGGCCCCGCCTCTTTCCCCTGAGGCTCCCCCTGCCCACAGCTCACTCCTCTCTGCCCCCTCCTCCCCTTGCTTTAAGGCAGAAAAAAAAGGGTGGTCATAGCCCTTCCACTTGTAAAAGTGAGGGGGCCATGGCCCCCTGGCTACCTCAGTTACAGTGCCACTTAGCTGAGTTGCTCTGAAATCAGCATGCACAGTAGAAGGAGGAGTCCGACAGCTGGGCCAGCCCGTGAGAGGCTGTGAGTGCTGATGCCAGAAAACTCAGCTAAGGGGCACTGGAATGGGGGGCATGGCCCCATCACTTTAAAAAGGGGGGGGTGGAGAGGAGCAAGTGGCAGGCAGGGGTTCTGGGGGGAAGAGGCCGAGTGGGGACGGGAAGAGGCCAAGTGCGGGAAGGGCCACAGTTCGGGCACTTTCGCTCCCCTCTCCCCCCCTCCCCCATTTCCAGGGCGCTTCCAGCAGTGGTGCTCAGAAGAAAGCGGGCCAGCGTGCTTCCAAAGGCAGATGACCCACGCCATATCCAGCATTTCTTGCCCCCTGCATGGCTCGCCTTCTTTAGGGAGGCTTAGCCTCTCCAATCTTATATGCACCATCCATGGAGAGTTGGCATCTGCTTTCATTTCCCTGTTGGGTTAGGTGGGGGGGGAAGACACCTGGAGCACCTTGTTTATGTACATTGCGATGTTCTTTTATCCACCTGAGAGATCTTGATGAAACTTCCAAGGAGGTTCTCTGCAATCCTCTCTGAAAGGTTCTAGGGATACCTGCCTTATTTCTTCCTCTGTGGTTGGACACTTTCCCGCACCACTCTGCAATAGGTTCGACTGTCACCATTGCGGTATACGAGCTAGTGACATGGGTCCTGGGTAGCTTCGAGATGACAGCAGCAGCTGTGTTCTCTGTTCCTTTGTTACCCTAAAGAGTTGGATAACCGCTAAATCCACCACCGCCTGTGGAAAACCATATCAGTATTCAGTGTCATTGCCCTATACATTTTCCCCATCTTGCCCCTGTTGAGCAGTACTCACCATGGCTGGGACTGGAGAATAGGCCTGTGCTGAGGTGCTCCAAAGTTGAAGTGTCACTAAGCGTTTCTTATTGAATGTGTTTATGTGAATAAGGGGGAGAGTTTTGAAACTTTTCTTCCCTTTCTTTTGCAACTGTAAAGCCAGTGGTACATCTGTCTGTCTTTATCAGCAGCTTCTGGCGTGGCTGCCTGGAGGGGTTCCCTCTCCTAGGGCCAGTCCGTAGGTATACACAGCATATGCAGCTGTGTAGGGCACCTGAAAATTTGCGGCACCCTTGGGTCTTAGTGCCCACTCTCCCGCCTCTCCCTATCCCTGTTCTGAAACTTCCTGCAGGCTCCCACTACAGCTGGCTGCGAAGTGAGCTGTAGCTCACGAAAGCTTATGCTCTAATAAATTTGTTAGTCTCTAAGGTGCCACAAGTACTCCTTTTCTTCCTCCAGAGGGGATCTAGTAACTTAAAAGTGAAAAAGCCTTCCTGCCTGCCAGACCTATTAGCACAACACCGAAACTGTTAAAGAGCCATTCAAGTGGTAATTAAGCCATTTAACAGGCATTTGCCAACCTCCAGATACATATTGTCAGTTTCTGAATTTACTGACAAAAACAGTTGTGCATTTCAGTAATATTTACTCAGAACATGTTAGTCTACAGGACCTTAGTTTAAAATTTGCTTTAAAAATATTTCATGAGTGTGTTGCTGAAGATTATAAAATCACATCTCTAAAAAATCCTTGCATAGAATAGAAAAGGAGTATTTGTGGCACCTTAGAGACAACAAATTTATTTGAGCATAAGCTTTCGTGAGCTACTGCTCACTTCATCCGACAAATGCATCCGATGAAGTGAGCTGTAGCTCACGAAAGCTTATGCTCAAATAAATTTGTTAGTCTCTAAGGTGCCACAAGTACTCCTTTTCTTTTGCGAATACAGACTAACACGGCTGCTACTGTGAAACCTTGCACAGAATACTCTCTCCTAGGCCCTAAAACACCTCCAGCCCACTCTCTCTCCCCTGTGCTGTAATCAGTCTGTATCACAGTGCCAAGGTACAAAAGCAAATAGCCTCATTGCTGATAACATTGCCATAGTGTCTTAAGAAAATTGTCCTATGCAATCCGTGTTTTTAGTGCTTCCAGAAGTATAGGGCCTATACTTCTACACCTAATACTGTTTCCTTAGCCACTTTTCAAAGGAAGATAATTACTTTTCCCCACTGTATTTTCCACTGAATGCATCCGATGGGGTGAGCTGTAGCTTAAGAAAGCTTATGCTCAAATAAATTTGTTAGTCTCTAAGGTGCCACAAGTACTCCTTTTCTTTTTGCGGATACAGACTAACACGGCTGCTACTCTGAAACCAATTACTTTTCCGTAACTTGATCAGATTGTGAATCAGGAGGATTTGCACTTAGCTGTGCATGTGTCTGACCAGCCTAAGAGGAAGAATTGCAAGGTGGCATGACTGGTCAAGGTCATTAGGTACCTCTTACAAACCATCATTATGTGTGTGATTGGCTTCTAGGAATATGTTTTTTAATTTATGTGCCCTTAAATATGTGGGTGTGTCAGGCACATCCTTCTTTTTGAAACATTACCTTAGCCTAGTATGGGAAGGAGTGAGTCTTCCATCATTTTTAATGCAGCTGTATGTCCTCACAAGAGATCTGCTTGCCTGATACATACTATTACTGGATTTAAAGATGCATCGGAAACCCTGACTTATTACATGTCAGCCTTATAAAGATATTGCAGTACTGGAACGAAACTAGCTATCAGATTCTGGCATGCACTGCATCTTGTACTTTTAGAAGTTACTATATTTTAGTAAAGGTGGTCTAGGAAAAAAGCAGCAATCTGACAAGTATTCCAAGATTTTTTCTCTCTGCTGTATATTTTTATTTCCTTTCTTAGTTATATTTTATTTAAGTGAATTGTTTTGAAGTCACTCACCTCCCTACCCACCCAAAATTAACCATTCTGTTATACATTTTGTTTTCAAATTTTAAAAAATTCCTGTTTGTATAACACAAGGCGAGTACATGTATAGTGGGGATTCTGCATACCTCAGGTGTCAGTTAAGCACTAACAGTGTATTCAGTGCTGTGTGAGACGGAAAACAAAATCAGACACAATGCACAGGGTTACTCAAAGGATAGCTTTGTTTGAGAGCATACAGTTGGAGTTATTATTTAATGAGGTTGTGAGAGTTCTCATTTCAGATCTCAATTTACTGCAACATCCTTTTCTGTGGCCTTGAAAAATGCCATGTTGCCTTGCTCGTACCAGTTCAGAATGCTGTTGCAAAGATCATTCTCCCAGCCCATCGCTTTGCCCAAGTCATCCCTCTCTTTGAATCCGTCCATCGGCTCCCCCTTCTCTATCACGTTACTCCTGGGGACAGTCTGCGCCAAAACATAACAAATCCTGCAAAATTCTGCACATTTTATTTGTCAAAATAACACTACATAATCACACCAGTTTCAATTATTTTGGTAATTTATTTCAAAATACCTGTCAGCAAGTATGTCTATAACAATACAGACACACATAAAAATCCCCCCAGGAGTAGAGAGTTAAAGAAATCCCTATGGCAACCCAGTTCCTGTTCCTTTGCCCTCTTCCCCTCACCCCCACCCCGAGCCCAGCCACACCTCCAGCCAACACACCTGAACTTCCTTCCCCCACCCCAGAGCTCAGCCGTGAGACCCCCGGCCCAGATACCAACCCACCCACCCAGAGCCCAGCTGTGCCCCCCTCTTTCCCAGATACCCGCATGCCCTCCCCCTCCCCCAGAGCCCTGGGATCCAGAGTGAGAAACAGCCTGATGCTTGGGCCCAGGCTTGCAGGGAGTTTCCTGTGCTCCGCCCTCACCTTTCCTTAGGACATGCTGGGAACTGCAGCTGCCAGGAACCCTGTAGCTCCATCTCCCTCCCCCCGGCAGTGTCTTCTATATGCGAGCAGGACTCTGCCAGGTCCAGCAGCCTCTAGTGGCGGCCAGTAGCACTGCAGCCCATTTCTGTGGGGGGAAAGGAAATTCTGCGTGCATAACGTTAATTGCATTGCAAGAATTCCCCCAGGAGTATCACATCAAACATAAGCTACTTCTCTTCCCTTTCAAGGCCACTCGTGGCCTATTCTCACCCACTATCCACTCTTTCGCTATCAAAATGTCAACTTCTGCCTCTGATCGGCCCTCAATGCCAGCCTCCATCACCCACTTGTTAAATTTTCAAACAAGCACCTTCATACTGTCTTCCATGCTGCCTTCACCTCACATCTTTCTCCTCCTTCAAATCCTCTTTAAAACTCTGCTTTGCTGTGATGCTCCTGGTGCTGGTTTCCTTAGGATCTGCTTTTAGTTGGAGCCTGTTGATAAATTCATAAAAATATGAATCATCTGAGTCTTTAACCCCTCCTTGCTGTTTTCAAAATGTGAATCTTTTATCTTTGCTCAAATCCCTCTGTGGTCTTAGTGTGGGTAGCAGAATGTTGAAATGCCTTTCATCTGCTCTCTCTAGCATTGTGTTTATTGTATAATGCAGTACACACAGTTTTAAAATGTTTTTTGAAGCTCAGTTGTCAGTTGGGAAACAAATCTCATAAAAAGAAACTGAGATGTTGGAAGACTCATCGGGTCCCCACCCCTGCCCCCACGGTCCATTGATATTGCTACCCCCTGAGAGTACTGAGTCCATCCCCAAAGATGTTTTTTCTTCAGTGGCTGTGAGCACCATGAAGGAAATGGTGGGAGAAGGAAGGAAAAGGTGGAAGGAGGGAGACTCTTTTGATGCTACATTGGGGCTGCCACAACATTGGAGTGGTATTGACCTGAGTCCAGGACTCTTGCTCACTTCATTAACTGGACGTTAATGATTCTATGTCCAAATACCTGGACCAGTTCATACAAGAGATCCACTTCCTGGACACTAAAGTGCTAATACGCGATGGTCACATAAACACCATCCTATATCAGAAACCTACTGACCGCTATTCCTACCTACATGCCTCTAGCTTTCATCCAGATCATACCACACGATCCATTGTCTACAGCCAAGCTCTACGATATAACTGCATTTGCTCCAACCCCTCAGACAGAGACAAACACCTACAAGATCTCTATCATGCATTCCTACAACTACAATACCCACCTATTGAAGTGAAGAAACAGATTGACAGAGCCAGAAGAGTACCCAGAAGTCATCTACTACAGGACAGGCCCAACAAAGAAAATAACAGAACGCCACTAGCCATCACCTTCAGCCCCCAACTAAAACCTCTTCAATGCATCATCAAGGATCTACAACCTATCCTGAAGGATGACCCATCACTCTCACAGATCTTGGGAGACAGGCCAGTCCTTGCTTACAGACAGCCCCCCAACCTGAAGCAAATACTCACCAGCACCACACACACAAAGAACCACTAACCCAGGAACCTATCCTTGCAACAAAGCCCGTTGCCAACTCTGTCCACATATCTATTCAGGGGATACCCTCATAGGGCCTAATCACGTCAGCCACACTATCAGAGGCTCGTTCACCTGCGCATCTACCAATGTGATATATGCCATCATGTGCCAGCAATGCCCCTCTGCCATGTACATTGGCCAAACTGGACAGTCTCTATGTAAAAGAATGAATGGACACAAATCAGACGTCAAGAATTATAACATTCAAAAACCAGTCGGAGAACACTTCAATCTCTTTAGTTACTCGATTACAGACCGAAAAGTGGCAATTCTTCAAAAAAACACTTCAAAAACAGACTCCAACGAGAGACTGCGGAATTGGAATTAATTTGCAAACTGGATACAATTAACTTAGGCTTGAATAGAGACTGGGAATGGATGAGTCATTACACAAAGTAAAACTATTTCCCCATGTTATTTCTCCCCCCATCCACCCCCCACTGTTCCTCAAATGTTCTTGTTAACTGCTGGAAATAGCCTACCTTGCTTGTCACCATGAAAGGTTTTCCTCCCTCCCCCCCGCTGCTGGTGATGGCTCATCTTAAGTGATCGCTCTCCTTACAGTGCGTATGATAAAACCCATTGTTTCATGTTCTCTGTGTGTGTATATCAATCTCCCCTCTGTATTTTCCACCAAATGCATCCGATGAAGTGAGCTGTAGCTCACGAAAGCTTATGCTCAAATAAATTTGTTAGTCTCTAAGGTGCCACAAGTACTCCTTTTCTTTTTGCGAATACAGACTAACACGGCTGCTACTCTGAAACCTACAATAGGAGAGTGGTACTAACCTCATTTGACTTTGCATTACATAGCAAGTATTTTCTGTGCCTGTATAGCTTCCCCTAGATCTCTGATACTCTGCTAAAAACTATCACATTATCTTTCCTCTTGGCCTCTGTAAATATAGCAGTGCGGTAGCACCTTAACGTGTAGTTCTTCAGACACCACAGGAATATTCTTATGAACAGCAGCCTTGCCAAATTAAGCACATAGGCCTGACCCAATTCCTATGGACCATCCAGTCCACTATCTTACCTCTAACCAGGGCCAGTGCTAGAGGCTTCAGAGGAAGACACAAGAAACCCTGCAGTGGGCAGATGTGGTATAATTAGCCCTCTTGCCCCTGAAGGTCTCATTCTAATCCCCAACAGTGAGAGATTGGCTTAAACCCTGAAACCCAAGGTTTTACATAATGTATAGCATACAAAGAGTGACATTAACAGAGCATTATTTAGGTTGCAAAGACAAACATTCGGAAATTAGAGAATACCAGGTTTACAGCTGTCCATGCAGCCTTAATTCTGGCCCCTTGTGTCTCCATCCTGTGCACTGAAGGGGCTGGGAACCTGTGGAAAAATAGTATGTGATCATGTACATTAAGACTATACCATAGTGCAAACCAGCAAAGGGAAGCAGAAGTCTTGAGGCCGGTTGGGAGCTATGGACACTACAAATGGCTCAGTCTTCGTCAGAGGGGTGGGAGGGGGAAACTGATGTTAGCAGGATAACCAAAGGGTTTTAGAGGCTAGCTGCCACACCAGGTTATACAATGTTTTGTTGTTGTTAATGGTCATTCTTTATGCTTTGTTTTTAAACATTGTTTGAAACGTTTAGAACTTAAACTCCCAGTAATAAACACTTAGACAAACTTTTGCTAGATTCTCTTGGTTGACTTTGCCAGGTTATAGGCTCTTTGCCAAAGATACTTCAAACACAGACAACTATTTGGACTGTTCTGAGTTACCTTGACTGTAATTGAAAGTCCAGTCATTGTCCTCGCTAGTCCCACCTGCAGGCTCATTCTAATTATATAAACAGTGGGTGTGGTGTTCTTGTCTCATGTGAATCAAATTTTCTTTCCTGCACATCTGTCTGGGAATGAAGTTTATGTGACCTATCCTTGCAACAAAGCCCGTTGCCAACTCTGCCCACATATCTATTCAGGGGACACCATCATAGGGCCTAATCACATCAGCCACACTATCAGAGGCTCGTTCACCTGCGCATCTACCAATGTGATATATGCCATCATGTGCCAGCAATGCCCCTCTGCCATGTACATTGGTCAAACAGTCTCTACATAAAAGAATAAATGGACACAAATCAGACGTCAAGAATTATAACATTCAAAAACCAGTTGGAGAACACTTCAATCTCTCCGGTCACACGATTACAGACCTGAGAGTGGTTATCCTTCAACAAAAAAACTTCAAAAACAGACTCCAGTGAGAGACTGCTGAATTGGAATTAATTTGCAAACTGGATACAATTAACTTAGGCTTGAATAGAGACTGGGAGTGGATGAGTCATTACACAAAGTAAAACTATTTCCCCATGTTATTTCTCCCCCCACCCCACTCCCCACTGTTCCTCAGATGTTCTTGTTAACTGCTGGAAATGGCCCACCTTGCTTGTCACCATGAAAGGTTTTCCTCCCCCCCGCCCCCCGCTGGTGATGGCTCATCTTAAGTGATCACTCTCCTTACAGTGTGTATGATAAAACCCATTGTTTCATGTTCTCTGTGTGTGTATATAAATCTCCCCACTGTATTTTCCACCGAATGCATCTGATGAAGTGAGCTGTAGCTCATGAAAGCTTATGCTCAAATAAATTTGTTAGTCTCTAAGGTGCCACAAGTACTCCTTTTCTTTTTGCGAATACAGACTAACACGGCTGCTACTCTGAAACCTATAGTAAGACCGAAGTTGCTATGCAAATAGCAAGGGCTCTGACCGTCTATTTAAATGCCTACTGCCCTCTATGAGCTGCTGAGCACCTCCTGCACTGCATCTCAGTGGGAGCTGAGTCAAGCAACTTGCAGGATCAGGGACAAAAGGGCTCAATCATGAGCCATCTTTCATACCTGTGCTGGGATGTAAAGACAGAGAAGACTCCAGTGGCTTCCTCCTACTCCATTGCATGGGTTATCATCTTTGCTGGAGCATGGAGAATGGTGAGGGGGAAAGAATAGCTACCACCAAGATCCTCCTCCCCCACACCCCCATAGAAGGCAGGCAGGCAGAGATCAGGAATCCCCAACACACCAGCAGCTCTCTGGAGCCAGCACGTTGTGGGAAGTAAGCCACACTAGCAGAAAAGCTGGAGAATCTTATTTTCCCTATGGAGTGAGAGGGAGCACTAGACAGACTCAGAGTCACACTCTAGTTCATGTCCTACTCCTAGGGAAGAACTGTGCTGCCCCTCATTTCGGTTGGCTGGTAGGGTTACAGTCCAGGCTACAGAGAGTGTCTGATCAGTTTTCTCTATCTTGGTTTGTACAGCCTGCTCTCTAGCTTAGTTTTTAACTTTCTTTCCGTGTTCTCCTGACGATCAGCAAAGCGGATTGCATAGTTCTCCTTTGCAGGAAAGGGATACCCACCACGTCCTGAATCTAATTCCAACCCATTGTTCTTCTTTGCTACTGATAGGGCGGATATCCGGTTACACAAAATCAGGAGAGTGCAGCTGCAGAGTGGCTAAACTTTTGACTGTGTTTTTGCACTGAGGTAGCTAACTCGAGATAGATATCCTGATGTAAAATCCTACTGGAGACAAGGCAGGGGTAGTTTTTTACCTCTGTGTAGCCAGTCAAGGTCAACTATATTTCCCCCACTTCTGGGGTTTACATTGACTAGCTACTTTGAGGTAAAAATTACAGTGGCTCGTCTCCAAATGATTTTATATCAAGGTAGCAATCTCAGAGGGGGAAAAAAACCCATTCCCTTGCAGTGAAGACAGCCTTTAAGAGAACATATAATTGCCATTGATTTAAACAGTATTTTATTTACAGCCCCATCCTGTCTTGCATAAAGGATGCGAATCAAGCTGATTTTTTTTAAAGTTGTGCATGAGGGTGAGGAAATGGAGTATGGAGCATGAGTGTGTACAGATGTTTATCCTTCCCCCCCCCCCCGCGCTGTTCCTCAGACTTTCTTGTCAACTGCTGGAAATGGCCCACCTTGATTATCACTACAAAAGTACTCCCCTCCCCCCTGCTCTCCTGCTGGTAAGACTCACCTTACCTGATCACTCTCGTTACAGTGTGTATGGTAACATCCATTGTTTCATGTTCTCTGTGGATATAAATCTCCCCCACTGTATTTCCACTGAATGCATCCGAATGTAGTTCACAAAAGCTTATGCTCAAATAAATTTGTTAGTCCTAAGGTGCCACAAGTCCTCCTTTCTTTTTGCGGATACAGACTAACATGGCTGCTACTCTGAAACCTGTCACTTTGTTTGTGATGAAACATCAATAAACTACTAAATGAGCTACGTAACTCTGCCTAGACTATATTTAAAAGCATGTCTTGCTAACTCTCTACAGATCCAAAATGTAGTGTGCACATGCTTCAGTCACACAGAGTCGTAGCTATGAAAGTGTGTTAGTGCATGTCAACTATGTTTGTCTTTAGCACCTTTATATAATAATTCTAGTATTTAATGAAGACCATAATCCTATACATATTAGTTTTGCTGGCAACCTAGGAGCTTGTACAATAATTTAAATAATATCAATGCATTTGCAGTGATTAATTAGTGTGCCAGGTATTATTTCCTCACAAAAAGCAACGCATCCTTTCTGTTCTTATCTCCACCCTGTTTACAGATTGCTTAACGTACTCGCTACATACTGAATCAAAACCTGAGGGAACTAGAGCTAATTCTCAACATTTTCTCTGAGTGAAACTCATCTTTCTCTGTATGGGGTATATAGCGGAAGGTATCTGAAAATCCACATGGCCAAATGTCAGAAGTAACATTTCTCATCTGAAACTTCTTTATTTCCTAGCTTGACTCAAAAAATGAATAAAGAGATACAAAATGTGAATAATGATTGCAATTATAGTACAAAGCATCCAAAGGAATTTTAGGACTCAATCTTGATTCCTCTGAACTCAGTGTTTGCCAGATTTGGCCTCTCCTATGAACCTTCAAACAAATCGAATGTTCCAATATTATGTAAAATATCTACAAACCTTTTTTTTTTAGGAACTGATGATGCTTGAGCTGCTGAATGTGTTCTTACTGGCCCATATCAAATTTGATAATCCCTAATTCACCAAATGCAGGAATACAGGCTGGCCCACCGGGTTCTGTACCCTCAATACGTGGCAATAGGTCCCACCACTTAGCATTGGGGCGGGACATGAGGGTGAAGAAATGGAGAGTATGGAGCATGAGTGTGTACAGATGTGCCCTTGGCACGGTTTGAAAGCGAACCGGTTGCAGGTTGTGCAGCTGGCTTGGGGTGTGTGGGTGGGGTGGCTGGGGGTCTCACGTGGCAGGGGACCAATGAAAACGTCCAGAGGGCCCAAAGTATGGGGTGGGTGGGGAGCACCTTCCTGCAGGACCTGCTCAAGGTGAACCTGAGAAGCGGGCGATAAGGCTGCCCTCTCCTCCTGAAGTACGCGCCAGGGAGTACGAAGGGTGGAGAGCCCCATCTGCTGAGTGAGCGTCTCCCCGATTGTAGTCCAGGAGGTCTCAGATTCTGGTGACTTCTACCAGGACCAACCTCTGGTGCACCAATGGGGACTCCGCCACCTGCACACAGAGTTGGGGATTGTGTAGCAGGGGCTTCATGAGGAGATCTGCCCCCTTGGCAGCTGGGAATGGGTGACAGGGGATGGATCACTTGATGATTACTTGTTCTGTTCATTCCCTCTGTAACTGGCCACTGTTGGAAGACAGGATACTGGGCTAGATGGACCTTTGGTCTGACCCAGTATGGCCATTCTTGTGCTCTTAAATCATGCATAAATGTTTTTATTTGAACCATGAAAATGAATTTCTTACTGTGAATATAAGTTTCTTAAATTCCATAACAATATTTTCAATGTCTTAAAAATATTATAGGCAGAAATATTGCAAGCACACTACTACAGTTGTCATGTGATTGCCTTAAGTTTCCTGGGGCTTATGGTGATTTATAGCTCTTGCTATTGCTGAAAACTAGAGAATACACATAGCTAAAGGCTTTATAATCCATACTTCTCAGAGCAATCAATCTGCTGATGAAAAGCCCAGGAAAAGTTGAGTTTTTACTTTCAGACTTGTATAGAACCAGTAGCTGTTTGTTACTAAACATGTTACCTAGCATAATCTGATATATCTGCCCTAATCAGTTCACCTCAGCCTGAAATGTCAGCCAGAGTAAACACCATTAGTTTGCTTCCAGTACACTAATATCCTTTCTTTCTAAGGGATTCATTATGGCTGCTGTGGATAAGAAATCCAGTGTCCCTTTTCGGTAAAAGCTAAAAGCATGAAATAACCCCAGAGAATAAGTTATTATCCATGAGTCCTCACTTACAGCCATTTTACTAGCATGCTCTTAACAGTTGGACTTGAACAGAGAAAAGGAAGGGCTGTTTTCTGCAGAAATTGCCATCCCACAAACTTAATTAAGACCTTCCTTTCTGATAGCCAGCAATTTGTGGGACTGCTTCCTTTCGCCCCTTTCTTTGACACAACTTGTTCAAAAGGAATGTGAGTGATGGGTGTGATCTTCCCAAACATTAGAGTGAAAGGAAGTAACATACCAAACAGATGATGACATAAATGCTGATGAATCTAATTCCACCTCCACCCTGTGGGTCACCACTCAGCAATATTTCTAAAGGCTGAGTTGTTAATAATAATAATTAATAATAAACTCAATACAGGAACTGTCAGTATTAGGAGTCAGGATAGGAGGAAGGCTAAGTGATAACTGGATTTAGTGATACTCTGTGTGTTCTGTTTTGCAGAGAGATGTGTTGTATTCAGCTCAGCAGTCTGAAAGTTCAAAAGGTCAGGAGCATTTTGTGCCATGAATATATTATGAAGTGCTGACAGCAGACCAGTTCAATACAAGTAAGAATGCCTGACCAGTTGCTCATTCATGCTCAAACCAAGCTATATTCTGAGGTTAAAAAGCATTTGATTAACAGTCCCCTTCTCCAGCCCTCTCCTTGAGGGAGATACTGAAGGTCTAGTATCCAACCAACACCATTCAATCCCCCATTCACAATTGTTATTTCTGGTGGTAGATCTCTTGGGCCTTGATGCAGGAAAACATTTAAGTTGTGAAATCCATACCTGTTTAGCTAAGCATTTATTTACTTGCTTAACTTTAGGTACATGCTTAATTCAATTGAAATCAGTCAATAGGATTAAGCATGTGCTTAAGTGTTTTGCTAAATAGAGATGCTGTCCTAAATCAAGACCATTGTGAGGAGGCCCAACAATCTGTGTGTGGATGTCCTAGCTATGCAGTAATAAGTTGGCTCACTTACCTCTGGTGTTTTCAGATGGGCAACCAGCTTCCCGTCTAATCCATTTAGACGGTATCTTCCAGAGTAGAAGAGCAGGAGCAAATATCTGTCTGCTTTCACTGCTTTGCCATTTGAAATTCAAGAGCATTGTGATAGAGAATTGCCTAATCACACACGATCTTGCACTTCTGTATTCTTTGAAATCAACAATTCTCTAGTGATTACTCATGAAGTAAGAGACTACTCGGCATGGGTAAGTGTAGCAGAATCAGGCCCTGTATGAGTAAGGCCCCAATTCTGGATGATACTCACTGCCCATTGACTTAATGGGTACTCAACACCTCATTGGAGCTGTTGGTACCTTGCAGAATTGGACACTAATATCTGGACACACTGACATTATACATATGCTGCCCATTAATATATGAATAAATATACTCTCCTTGGTTAATTCATTTACATTAAAGCTCTCCTTTTTGAACTCCCAGGCTGCCTGGTGAAATCATTAGCTATTTAGATAATGCTTTGTTTTACTCAACTAAACACTCCCATTCTATTTTTCATGCATTTTTTTTAAATCATGTAATAAATATATAACAATCTTGATCCTATACGTTCACTAGGTATTCATGTTCAGGAAACACTTTCAAATACATTGCAGACAATAAACCTTAACTCAAACGATAGGTCTTTTGGATAAAATTTTAACTGCACTTTTATTAGCTGAAGAACTGTATAAGCCAAATACTGTTGAGACTCACTCTGTAGCCATACTGACTCTTCATAATATTAAGGTCAGAAGGGACCATTATGATCATCAAGTCTGACCTCCTGCACAACACAGGCCACAGAATCTCACCCACCCACTCCTGCGAAAAACCTCTCACCAATGTCTGAGCTATTGAAGTCCTCAAATCATGGTTTAAAGAGAGCAGAGAATCCTCCAGCAAGTGGCCTGTGTCCCATGCTACAGAGGAAGGCGAAAAACCTCCAGGGCCTCATCCAATCTGCCCTGGAGGAAAATTCCTTCCCGACCCCAAATATGGCAATCAGCTGAACCCTGAGCATATGGGCAAGATTCACCAGCCAGATACCCAGGAAAGAATTCTCTGTAGTAACTCAGATCCCACCCCATCTAACATCCCATCACGGGTCATTGGGCCTATTTACCATGACTAGTTAAAGATCAATTAATTGCCAAAATCATATTATCCCATCATACCATCTCCTCCATAAATGTATCGAGTTTAATCTTAAAGCCAGATAGGTCTTTTTCCCCCTCTGCTTCCCTTGGAAGGCTATTCCAAAACTTCACTCCTCTGTTGGTTAGAAACCTTTGTCTAATTTCAAGTCTAAACTTCCTGATGGCCAGTTTATATCCATTTGTTCTTGTGTCCACACTGGTACTGAGCTTAAATAATTCCTCTCCCTCTCCGGTATTTATCCCTCTGATATATTTATAGAGAGCAATCGTATCTTCCCTCAACCTTCTTTTAGTTAGGCTAAACAAGCCAAGCTCCTTGAGTCTCCTTTCATAAGACAGGTTTTCCATTCCACGGATCATCCTAGTAGCCCTTCTCTGTACCTGTTCCAGTTTGAATTCATCCTTCTTAAACATGGGAGACCAGAACTGCACACAGTATTCCAGGTGAGGTCTCACCAGTGTCTTGTATAACTGTACCAAAACCTCCTTATCTCTACTGGAAATACCTCACCTGATGCATCCCAAGACTGCATTAGCTTTTTTCATGGCCATATCACATTGGTGGCTCATAGTCATCCTATGATCAACCAATACTCCAAGGTCCTTCTCCTCCTCCATTACTTCTAATTGATGCGTCCCCAGCTTATAACTAAATTTCTTGTTATTAATCCCTAAATGCATGACCTTACACTTCTCACTATTAAATTTCATTCTATTACTATTACTCCAGTTTACAAGGTCATCCAAATCTTCCTGTATGATATCCCGGTCTCTCTCTAAATTGGCAATACCTCCCAGCTTTGTATCATCTGCAAACTTTATTAGCACACTCCCACTTTTTGTGCCGAGGTCATTAATAAAAAGATTAAATAAGATTGGTCCCAAAACTGATCCCTGAGGAACTCCACTGGTAACCTCCCTCCAGCCTGATAGTTCATCTTTTAGTAGGACCGGCTGTAGTCTCCCTGTTAACCATTTCCTTATCCACCTTTCAATTTTCATATTGATTCCCATCTTTTCCAATTTAACTAATAATTCCTCATGTGGCACAGTATCAAACGCCTTACTGAAATCTAGGTAAATTAGATCCACTGCGTTTCCTTCGTCTAAAAAATCTGTTACTTTCTCAAAGATGGAGATCAGGTTGGTTTGGCATGATCTACCGTTTGTAAAACCATGTCGTATTTTGTCCCATTTACCATTGACCTCAATGTCCTTAACTACTTTCTCCTTCAAATTTTTTTCCAAGACCTTGCCATCCAGCGGGTCAATGTGTTAAAGACAACAGCACTAGATGATTCCAGGAAAAAAAATAATTAGCACTTGCAAACTGAAAATCACACCACCATCCCATTGGGCCAAGTGTTCAACTAAGGCTGCTCTGCCTCACAGTGGTGGTTCAAAGCAGCCGCAATTCAGGGAGAGGTTGGGAGCGACTCTGAGTAGTATATGGACATACCTTGAGTATATTAGACAGCAGAGCTAGGTACCATCCTTGAAACCAGAAAGGCTTTTTTAAACAAATGTAGTAGAAACAGAGTCTCATGATCTTATGTTTTAGAATATCAGAGTCTCTGTGTGTTTCATTAGCATGTGTAGTTCTCTTGCATGAAGGTTCACGAATATGTCGTGCTCACAGGAGATGTACAGCATTTGCATGGCAGCCATAAGTGGGAAGTGTCACTTCAACTGATTCAAGCTGAGTTTGCTTGTGCACATTGGACTTCAATGACAACTTGTGGGATTTTTTTTTGAAACCCTCAGCAAAACAGGAATTTTCAGCTGATTCCAACCAACACATAAAACATCTAGCTGCTGTAGCACACCTCTTTATGTCTATCTGGTAGAGCTGCTAGTCCCTGAGTGGAGATGGAAAAGGGGAGGCATTACCAGTTTCAGTTGTCAGGTACTGATCCTGAGGCAGGTGTTTGTCCTTACACATGAAGGTGATGGGCATGGAAATGACTGCTCATTCTTACTTTGATGCAGCCAGCCCTGAATGGGGTGTTTGTCCTATTGCATATCTATGAATGGAGTTGTGGATGTCTGTCAGGTAATGCTAGTCCTGAGTGGGATTCTTGTTTTAGCCTTTGATACAGCAATGCACTTAAGCGTGTGCTTGAGTCTCAATTACTTTGCTAATTAGGAATGGACTTATGCACATGCTTATTTGTGCCTTTGCATAGTGTAAGAAATATGGAAGTGAGGACATGGCTGCGTTGCTGGACAAGTTAGCCCCAAATGGAAGTGTTGTCCATAGGAGAGGTAAAGGCAACTGTCTAGTGCAGCCAGCCCTTGCTGGATGTGATGGTGGTGGTGATTTGTACTGCAGTAGTGCCTAGAGGGCCCAGTCATGGATCAAGGTCCCACTGTGTTAGGTTCTGTACAAACACATAAGATAGATCTTGTCCCAGGAACTTCCAGTTTAAGTCTAGTCATTGTGCACAATAGTTATATGTGTGCATGGAGGTTGTCATCTTCATATGGCTGGTGTAGATCTAGAGTTACAACTGTCATTTTACATTTAGGTGGTTAAACCAGATAATTGTGTCAGGAATAGTGGAGTGTATTGCTGTGGTGCCTCTTTCATATTTGTGAATCGGGCATGGAGGTGAGGGGTATGGCGGAATCATAAGGTGATTTTGTGTTTGTTAGCTCCCTCTTGGGGACAAGTGCAGCCCTTCCAAAATTAGACTAATTGTTTTAAATTATAAGATAGTTATATTTATGCAAAAATGCCATGTTACAATTGCAGAATTAACCACTCAAAGGTAGCAAATGCAAAAATTAAAGTTGAGCATATAACCTTAAATCTGCCCCCTCGCATTATGACAGTGTTAAATTTCATGGTCACTTGTTTTCTAAAATACACGTATCTAGGATTGCAGAAAAACCTGTACTAATTACACTAAATACAATTTCTATACAACCCTACACTCTTTTCCAAATGCTTAAATTGCTCTTTAAAAAAATGCTTTCATCCCCATGCTACTGCACAGTAATGTGTTGTACGTGAATGTTGAAAGAAAAATTGGTAAAGAATTTTAAATAAAGATGAAAAATATATTGAAAATGTCCTTTTATGTTGAGAGGAAATAAAAACTGGATTCATTCAGCAATATTAAGGTGATTACATTGCTTTGGGTGACCCATTTTAATGTAATTTAATCTCCATTTGGGATATATGAATATTTGTGACATGCTCTGAGGTAGCAAAGGCAGCAATAATTAGGATTATGATGCTTTGCTTCTGGATGTTTTTAGCTCACGGGCCAGTAGTGGTGCATTTGAAATATTGTGTGATAATTTGCTTGCTGAATCAGTGGGAAGGAGATGACGTATAATATTTAATCATTACTGCTTTGATGTGTGGTGTGGTTAACATGCTTAGCATATCTGATTCAACATTAACTTATCCTTGATGGCGCAGCTACTTTATTCCTTACATTTTATGGGGTTTTACCACTGCAAAAGGAGCTTGAACTTCATAGCCTGAGTAGATAGACCTTGGTGTGATAAATATATTTAACTACCTTTAAAACATAGTTCTCATTATGGTGGGAAAAACAATCAAAGAGATTTTATTCTGTCATACCCTATGACTCATTTTTATCTACTGTGATCATCATTCCAGCAAGTCATAAGGGTTTCTGAGCAAATATTTGCATCTTAATCAGAATGCTAGAAATTCATATTTTTAATTACTTCAGCTCTCCATGTCCTCAAAGGAACTGACTGATTAGCTGATGCTAATATTAAGTTTGTACATAAATCTACACAAAATACAAGGCTATGAAATTACTCACATTTCTGCTTAATGTGTAAATTAATGACATAACCCTAATCCTGTTACCGTGAGTGAACAGCTATAGAAAATGGCAAGTAGTGGCAAAGAGACAGCAGTAGTAGCAGTATTTTTGTAGGACAACTAGGAGCCCCAGTCATGGCCCAGGACCCCATTGTGCTAAGCGTTTTACAAACACAAATCAAAATGATAGTCCCTCTGCCAAAGTAGGAAAAAGCCATTCAGCTACATAGATAAGCGGAAAAAATACTGCTACAAAGATAGCCAAAGAGATTCCTCTCCCTCTCTTTGTGTGGCTTCATGACCACAACAAAATTGACAGCTGTTCTAAATTCAAATGCATGTGGAATGGATGGCAATGCTTTCTTTGATTAACTTTTCAGCATCATCTGGTATAAATTAAGGCTGGATATTTTGGGGGAGCAGGGAAGGGGAAAGAGGAATATAGACTCTCACAGACTAGCCCTATTTGGATTTGCCCAACTAAAGCCAAGCATCACAGATTCAAACATTGTGAACTTTAAGTCTCTATATTTTGATGCCATGCCCGAGATACTCACTTGATGATTGGGCTTCACGAGTGGCAGTATAGGAATTTCCCCATGGGGAAGCCACAAGCATCTATGCACCTACAGGCTACCTGTCAAATATGAAGAGACAGAAAACATCATTCACACAGTTTGTAGTCTCCAGTTACCTGTAAATCATTTCCAGAGCATGGGCTCTAGTGGGCCAGCTTCATGACATGACACTTAAAGTTGACAACAGGTCATATTCAGCGTTAGCCAAACTTTGCAGCTCCGATGAAGTGAGCTGTACTTCACGAAAGCTTATGCTCAAATAAATTTGTTAGTCTCTAAGGTGCTACAAGTACTCCTTTTCTTTTTGCGAATACAAACTAACATGGCTGCTACTTTGAAACCAGCTAAATATAGAATCATGAATAATGAACCAGTTTCCCTGGATAAATCTGATTTTTTTCCCTGTTCTCTGCATCTTGTATAATCATTTACAGCAGTGCAAAGTTGGCTGAAAATGCTCCCATTCTGATTTGGTAGCATTTTACACTCTTTACATTCGTGTAGATCACTTCACAAGGTACAGGGCCATGGGGAATCAGGCCCAGAGTCTGCACTGAGAGAAACTTGGGTAGACCCTGGTGGAGCACCCTGGGCAGCAGAAGTGCATTAAGAGAAGAGAGTTCTGGTGGCACAAGGTGCCTGCAAACTCACATCCACCAGCGCCCACAGCTGGCCATCACAGCTCTAAAACCGTCCATGGAATGGTTATTACTAGGAAATACATTGATTCAATATATCCCCCCCGGCAGCCTCTGCTAGCAGGCTAGACAGTGTCTCTGAAGGAAGGCAAGCAGAGATTCCCTTGGGTAACCCCCTTAGAAGGAGGCACCAGGCCAGCTTGTGCCTATCTGCATGAGCAGGGCTGAATTTAGTCCTTTGGATTTGCACGTCCTTAGCATAATTCCCAGGAAGTTGTGCTTTAAAAATGACTATCTGAATTATTCTGTCAATTTGCAACCTAATCATCTTGGTACAGGCAGTGCAGGGACTGTTTCATACAGCACCAATCACTGACAACCGTTATCAAATAACATGCTCTTTCCAAGATCTTGTTAGCTGCCTTTATTCCCCCCATGAAAACAGAATTTAGTAGCTGTGACATTCCCCTAGTGTTATCTGGACTGGTGATCTTCTAGGTCACTCCAATCTTCGATTCTGGATAAGGGAGACAGCCTTACCCTGCTCTGTTGTGAGAACCCCCACCCCTGGGCTGTTCATGCACAGCCTCTGGCATGTAAGCTGCTTAGATTGTACAACTGAATGACATTAGCCAATATCTCCAGGCCCAGACACAACCCTAGGAACCTCCATCTTGCAGTGTCCAGTTATGCCCGCTGGATGCTGCAAGCTTATATGAGTTCGTCAGTTTAACAAAGAAATTGATATGCACCAGGCTGTTATCCCAAGGAGAGTTTCTGACATACTTCAAACCAAACACACTGCTTCAGGTAGAATAAACAAATAAATTTATTAAATACAAAAGATAGATTTTAAGTGATAAGTCAAAGCACAAGAAGTCAGATTTGGTCAAATGAAATAAAAGCAAAACACATTCTAAGCTGATCTTAACACTTTCAGTGCCCTTACAAACTTAGATGCTTCTCACCACAGGCTGGCTGGTCGCCCTTCAGCCAGGCTCTCCCGTTTGATCAGTGCTTCAGTCACTTGGTGATGATGTCTGTAGATGGAGGTGGAAGAGAGAGGAAGAGCATGGCAAATGTCTCTCCCTTTTATCATGTTCTTTCTTCCCTCTTGGCTTTGCCCCCACCCCTTCAGGGTCAGGTGAGCATTACCTCATTGTAGTCCCTGACTGACCAAGGGAAGGGGGGGTGACTCACTTGAGAGTCCAACAGCTCCTTTGTTGCTGCTTAAGCCAGTGTTCTTTGTTCCTGGGAGGCTAGGCCAGGTTTACCCCACACATGCCCTGATGAGGTGTGAACTGCCCCTCTGTTTCTGAAGAGTTTTACCTGGGCTTGTTTTAAGCCACAAGGACACATTTTCAGCCTCATAACTATATACATGAAATTACAACCTATAACATAACATTAATATAACTAACAACAATGCTCAGTGCATCATGAGCCTTCTGAAGACACCTGACATGACAAACTTTGCATAAGATACCACAAAATCATATTATAATGATGAACATGGGGGTGCAGGGTGTTCCCCTGAGGCACAGAACGTCACAGTAGACTTCAGTTTTTCCCCTGTGAAGATTCTCAGTAAGGAGGCTTACACTTGGTATGCCACCAAAAAAGTCTGCTAACCTTTCAAGGTAACTGGAGGTTCATGCGTTCTAAAGCACAGCTTTCAAAAACCTTGACCTGTTAATCATCTCCTGAATCATAGAATCATAGAATATCAGGGTTGGAAGGGACCTCAGGAAGTCATCTAGTCCAACCCCCTGTTCAAAGCAGGACCAATCCCCAACTAAATCATCCCAGCCAGGGCTTTGTCAAGCCTGACCTTAAAAACTTCTAAGGAAGGAGATTCCACCACCTCCCTAGGTAACGCATTCCAGTGTTTCACCACCCTCCAGTGAAAAAGATTTTCCTAATATCCAACATAAACCTCCCCCACTGCAACTTGAGACCATTACTCCTCGTTCTGTCATCTGCTACCACTGAGAACAGTCTAGATGCAACCTCTTTGGAACCCCCTTTCAGGTAGTTGAAAGCAGCTATCAAATCCCCCCTCATTCTTCTCTTCTGCAGACTAAACAATCCCAGTTTCCTCAGCCTCTCCTCATAAGTCATGTGTTCCAGTCCCCTAATAATTTTTGTTGCCCTCCACTGGACGCTTTCCAATTTTTCCACATCCTTCTTGTAGTGTGGGTCCCAAGACTGGACACAGTGCTCCAGATGAGGCCTCACCAATGTCGAATAGAGGGGAATGATCACATCCCTCGATCTGCTGGCAGTGCCTCTGCTTACATATCCCAAATTGCCATTGGCCTTCTTGGCAACAATGGCACACTGTTGACTCATATCCAGCTTCTCGTCCACTGTAACCCCTAGGTCCTTTTCTGCAGAACTGCTGCCGAGCCATTTGGTCCCTAGTCTGTAGCGGTGCATGGGATTCTTCCATCCTAAGTGCAGGACTCTGTACTTGTCCTTGTTGAACCTCATCAGATTTCTTTTGGCCCAATCCTTTAATTTGTCTAGGTCTCTCTGTATCCTATCCCTAACCTCCAGCATATCTACCTCTCCTCCCAGTTTAGCATCAACTGCAGACTTGCTCATGAAGGCTCTTGCCTGGCATCTCTGTTGGCTTCCATTGCCTGTTTCAAAGGCCTGGCATTTTCTTTTGGTTACTCCTATTTATTTTAATAGCATGTATCTCTGCCTCTACAGCCTGTTTTTATCTTCCTCAAAATGTCTTTGGCTATGTTCACCAGTTTCTGTCTCCCCTAGCATTTCTCTTGGATTCTCAGGTGTATTTTTTTTATCTCCTAAAGCTTATCATTAATTTCTCTAGCTACTTCCATATCTAGAGTGTGTTGTCTGTTCATCTCCCCAGAGCTAAGTTCTCTGGTACAGCATATTTTAGTTCCTCTAGCTTATCCTCATCTCTCCCCTTTACTTTGGCATGTTTCCTACCTGCCCATGTATACTTCACCTCCACAGAAAACCACTTGCCTTGTTTTGACAGTATCTCATTTCCTTGGCATAATTTGATTGCTCATCTCCCATGAGCCAACTCTTGCCTCCCTCAGCCTTTATTGATCATACGCAGCTCTATTACCTCCTGCCAGAGAACTAAAATTCTCTTTCCAGAGAACCCTCCCCATCACAAATTATGTATAATTGGGGAAAGCACATACTGGCCTAGATGACCTATGGAGGCATTTGTAAGGCTTGACACAGAGACCTTCAAATCCTGAAACCCTCACGAAACCACAATTGTGCAAAGCAGAGGCCAACAACTTTGCACAGAATCCCAGAGCTCAGTATATCTGTCTCTGTAGGCCAAGAAATCAAACACTATTTCTGGCTTCATCTATTCACTGAGGAGATTATTTGTACCTTCTCAGTGCCATTTAAAGAGTGAATATATTTAAAAGCAAATTAAACCATTAGAATATCTGCAAAGCTGTTTTAAATGACTCCATATATAATAATAACAATCATATTTACATCAAACATGACAAAGATAAGATTTGCCAACAGTTTTCATATTGGTCTTAATTGGTCTGCATGAAAACAGATGAAGTAATAAAAATGTACACAAACAAACCATTTAGGTCTTAGCAATGCTTTTACCATACAGACGTGGACAGTGGCAGCTCAGGAGGCCTTGTGCCTTGGGAAGGCCCGATTCCTTTAGGAACTCCAGCCAAGGATAGCTTCTGCACTTCCCTGTCAGAATATACGACACACATATTGCCTCCTGCCATTGCCCTGCCTCTTGCAAGGGCAAGGGCTAATATGTGTCCCTGTGCAGCAGGCAGGAACAAGAATCCTCCTCTGCTTTCAACCTTCTCCCTCTTGCACGTCTGTGAAATGGCCAGGATTCTTGCTTTAAATGAAGCTAGCATGCAAGTAATCTATATTAAGGATAACGTGTATATATCATAAACAAATGTTTGATGCAGATTTGTTAGTTTCAGGTAGCTCCTGTTCAGCTGTATGATAAGAACATAAGAATGGCCCTACTGGGTCAGACCAAAGGTCCATCTAGCCCAGTATCCAGTCTTCCGACAGTGGCCAATGCCAGGTGCCGCAGAGGAAATGTACAGAACAGATAATCATCAAGTGATCCATCCACTGTCGCTCATTCTCAGCTTCTGGCAAACAGGCTAGGGACACCATTCCTGCCCATCCTGGCTAATAGCCATTGATGGACCTATCCTCCATGAATTTATTTAGTTCTTTTTTGAACCCTGTTATGGTCTTGGCCTTCACAACATCTTCTGGCAATGAGTTTCACAGGTTGACTGTGCATTGTATGAAGAAATACTTCCTTTTATTTGTTTTAAACCTTCAACCTATTAATTTCGTTTGGTGACCCCCTAGTTCTTGTGTTATGAGAAGTAGTAACCAATACTTCCTTATCTACTTTCTCTATACCAGTCATGATTTTATAGACCTCAATCATATCTCCCCTTCGCTGTCTTTTTTCCAAGCTGAAAAGTCCCAGTCTTATTAATCTCTCCTCATACATAAGCCGTTCCATACCCCTTATCATTTTTTCCCTTTTCTGAACCTTTTCCAATACCAATATATCTTTTTTGAAAAAAAAGATGGGGTGACCACATCTGCACACAGTATTCCAGATGTGCGCGTACCATGGATTTATATAGAGGGAACATATTTTCTGTCCTATTATCTATCCCTTTCTTAATTATTCCCAGCATTCTGTTTGCTTTTTCGACTGCCGTTGCACATTGAGTGGATGTTTTCAGAGAACTATCCACAATGACTCCAAGATCGTTTTCTTGAGTGGTAACAGCTAATTTAGACCCCATCATTTTAAATGTATAGTTGAGATTATTCTTTTCAATGTGCATTACTTTCCATTTATCAACATTAAATTTCATCTGCCATTTTGTTTGAGAGATCCTTTTGTAGCTCTTCACAGTCTCCTGGGTCTTGGCTATCTTTAGTAATTTTGTATCATTTGCAAATTTTGTCACCTCACTGTTTACCCCTTTTTCCAGATCGTTTATGAATATGTTGAATAGGACTGGTCCCAGAACAGATCCCTGGGGGACACCACTATTTACCTCTCTCCATTCTGAAAACCGACCATTTATTCCTGCCCTTTGTTTGCTATCTTTTAACCAGTTACCAATCCATGAGAGCACATTCCCTCTTATCCCAAGGCAGTTTACTTTGCGTAAGAGCCTTTGGTGAGGGAACTTGTCAAAGGATTTCTGAAAATCTAAGTACGCTATATGTACTGGATCTCCTTGATCCGCAAGCTTGTTGATCCCTCTCAGAGAATTCTAGTAACTTGGTGAGGTATGATTTCCCTTTACTAAAATCATCTTCCTCAACAAATTGTGTTCATCTATATGTCTGACAATACCGTTCTTTATTATAATTTCAACCATTTTGCCTGATACTGAAGTCAGGTTTACAGGCTTGTAATTGTTGGGATCACCTCTGGAGCCCTTTTTAAAAATTGGCATCATATTAGCTATCCTCCAGTCATCTGGTACAAAAGCTGATTTAAATGATAGATTACGGAGTACAGTTAGTAGTTCTGCAATTTCACATTTGAGTTCCTTCAGAACTCTTGGGTGAATACCATCTGGTCCTGGTGACTTACTGATCTTCTGCCTTGTCTTCTATTTTAGACATAGTATGCACCAATAGCCCACTTAGTCTGATACATGATGATTAGAGTTTCTGCATGTTCTAGACACCCTACTCAATTTGTGTGGTCTGTCAATTTAAATTGCTTTTATTGAGAAATAAGAGCTATACATCAATGACATTTATGCAGATGCATCTCTTTGCTTAGATATAAGAATATATCCACAAAACTGGATATTTTAATGGTCCTGAGTCATGTTTTTCTAATCAGCATATATGAACAGCACAGCCCTGCAGTAATCACAGATTAATATTCAGGCAAGAAAAAGCTGCTTTTCAAATGAAGGCCAGTTCACTTCTAAATGGAATTCCTGGTCTATAAAAAGTTACCAGTTTGATCTAGCTTTTTCATATTGTAAGGGGGCTGCAAAGCACAATGCCTGAGGCTCAGCGGTAGGATTAGCAAACAAGAGTTTTATTCTTGGAGACAAAATGGAGCAAGCAGAAAATATTCAATAGCCCTTTTGCCTGATATCAACATTTCCTTGGCAATATCCCAATGCACAGACTACCTTTTGGTCTGTGCTGGTCAGCAGTCCATCATGCAAGTAGATGTTATATCAATAAAATAAAAACCAGCAGGATCTTATTAAAGGGAATAAGGCAAAATGCCACATTTATTGTGAATACAGAAAGAAATCATAGTAAGCAGTTAGTTATAGCTGTAACATTCCATTCAATTTCATATTTATTCACACATTCATTCATACACACACACAGAGGTTCTGCAAGGTTGTTATCATAGTTACCAGCCTTAGAGTTGCTCATGGTAAACCACTGGCCAGGTGGCTGGACACGGGGAGGGAGCAGGGCCTTGTCAGATGCTCATCTGATGCTCCTGGAAGTTGGTTTGCAGAATCAGACCCCAAAGTTCTCAGTTTCTAGAGTCCATTTAATATAGAAATTTATTCCTATGCCAGTCTATGGGAATTGCTTCATCATGCTGTTTCTGAATCAATCAGCAGATGGCACATTCCTGACAGCTCCGTGCTGCCAGATGTTATCTTGTTCTTCAGTTCTCCTATCCTTGAGGCTGTTGGGTGGACTCCAGTCTGCCCTCCGGGGGTCCTCTGGTTGTTTCCACTTGACGCCTTCTTCGGCCAATCGACACTGGATTCTTAGGCTGACACTTCCCTGATCATTCATTTATTATCCACACCAAGCATCCATCCACATACATCCTCTATCTCTATTTTAATCACAATTGTTAACAAGCAAGATGAATACACAGAAGTGTGGGGAGTCTCTGTGTGCTGTTTTTGTTGTTACAAAGTATTGCTTTGAGAACTGACTCTGTTTTAGGATGTGCTAACACAATTAGCAGCTTGCAATTTTCACACAGAGAGGGAGAGAAACAGTAAAAATAAGAGACCAAAAACCAAGAGACCTCTTAATTAGTAATACCCTGGAATTTAAACTATGGGGAATCAAACTCATTTGTGATTTTAATACAGAGCTTCTTGTCCTTGGACGGTATTGCTGCCACTACCAAGTGAGTTAGACAAAGATTTAAGGAAAAGAACCACTTGGAGTTCCTGTTTCCCAAAATATCCCCACAAGCCCCTTCACCCCCTTTCCTGGGGAGGCTTGAGAATAATATACCAACCAAATAGGTTAACAAGGTGAGCACAGACCAGCCCCTTGGGGTTTTTAGGACACTAAAACCCAATCAGGTTCTTAAAAGCAGAACTTTATTATAAAGAAAAAGTAAAAGAAGCACCTCTGAAAAATCAGGAGGGAAGGTAATTTTACAGGGTAATCAGATTTAAAACACAGAGGATTCCCTTCTAGGCAAAACTTTAAAGATACAAAAAAACAAAACAAAACAATAAAAAAACAACAACAACCAGGAATAAACCTCACTCTTAGCCTTGGGAAAATTTACAAGCTAAACCAAAAGATAATTTAACACATTTCCTTCCTATTACTTACAATTTGTAATTTTAGATGCTTAGTTTAGGTATGGCTTTAGGAGATGTATTTTCCCTGCCCTGGTTCCTCACTGTCCTGGAGGGAACACAAAGAAACACAAAGCAAAAACCTTCCCCCACAGTTTTGAAAGTATCTTCTCCCCTTATTGGTCCTTTTGGTCAGGTGCCAACCAGGTTATCTGAGCTTCTTAGCCCTTTACAGGTAAAGGAGTGATTTTATGCGACCCTTAGTTGTATGTTTATGACAGCCACATCGTCCATACCATCAGGAGCCTTTCCAAAGCTCCCCCTCTCTGAAAACAAATAGAAGAGAGCTGGCTGAAGACTAGGGGACTTCATTCATACAAGGTAGTTGGGTTAGAACTCCTGTTACTGCATACAGAATTAGAACAAACCTACTACAGCAGAGCATTGGCTCCTAAATAGCTTCCTTTGGCAGCCTCATCCAGGAGTGAAATCACAGAGTTCTTGCCCACTTTCTTCCTGCCCTACTCTCATGGGACCTCAAAAAATGACTAACTGTTCTCCACAGGTGCAATGAATGTGCTGATACTCAGACCACAGATTAATCCCTGTGTCCATGAAAAGCCTCTCCTTCCCCTTACCTAGGGAAGGAGGATGTGCTCCTTCACATTTAAGACACATGGATTTTATTAAATGCATAGTCACTTGCACTTGAGTTCAAGCACTGTGAACTCTGCAGGTGAGATAAGGGAGATGTAAATAATACTCCAGAATACATTTTGCAGAGTTAAAAATTTTGGTGGGGGAGAGAATAAAATGGCAAAAGGAGTGAAGCAAATGATCTTGCTCTTTTCTTTCTTTCTTTCTTTTTTTAAAGAGGACCACTCCTATCCACTGTTTTTACAGCTAAAAAAATATAGTCAGAGTAATACAAAGATTATATGTGTTTCATTACATTCCCCACCTCTCCCCCAAATCCATATTTTAAACAGCAGATAAGCCCTTTGAGGCAGCATGGCGCTGCATAGTGACTGCATTCCTAAGTAGAGCCGAGAGAAACTTTTTTGACTGAAGTTTTCTTCAACCCTCCCACTCTAAAAAGTATATATTGGAACATATAAGACATATTGGGATTTGTGTCAGTTTTGCTGCATTATTTCAGTAAAAAAAAAAACTACTAAAATCTGTGATTCACACAACACTACTCCTAGGGAAGCAGAAGTTATTTGAGGAATAGCATCCTCTGGCCTTCATACACCGAGGGTGTGCATTAGCCCCTAGGAAACAAACTAATTGTCATGCTTTATATTTCACAAATGAGTGAGGCTGAAAGGCTTCTGAGGGAGTATTTTTTTTTTAAATGCTTGAAAGTGCAACAGCTAGAGCTTCAGGAGTCTACAGTTCCTAGAATCCATAAAGTTTTACCCTATCAGAACGTTCTACATAAGACTTCCTTCCATCTGCAAAATGGTCCCTTGTCAGCTTTATTTTTGGTAACCAATTTTAAATCTTTGCTGACAGCAACCCCCAGAACTTCACTGATGACCATGTTGGTCCCAGGATCTTGGTAATATCCTTTGTTGGACAACATCTGTTGGCCGGGGTGAAAGTAATATTAAACTCTTACTGGGATGGGGGCCCACCTCCGGGCCCCTGGAAGGGGTGGGACCTCAGGCAGAAGGAACAGGGCTAGGGGTCAGTCTCCCCCAGCCAGCCTATCTATGCTGCCTGGCTCCGGCGGGGATTTAAAAGGGCCCAGGGCTCTGGCCGCTCCTGTGGTAGCAGCAGCCGGGAGCCCCAGGCCCTTTTAAATCTCTGGCCCTGGGGCAGCTGCCCCTTTTGCCCCCCTCTCCCGTTGGCCCTACTGGCAGGGCGGCCGACGGGGGTGGGGGGCGGGGTGTAAAACGGGCAGTGACGTTAAAGCATTGCCATGGCAGTGCTTTTATGTCGGTGGCTTACGGTCTGGTACCACCTTCTTACCGGTATGCCATACCAGCCTACTTTCATCCCGGTCTATTGGTGAAAGACAAGCTTTCAAGCTACATACACCTGAAGAAGAGCTTAGGCAGTGTATACCACTTGGCAACTCTGCACCCTTAGGAAGAGGGTTTCTTTGCCTTCATCTCAAATAAACCTTCGGGCTGGAAGGATGAGTCAGGGGCCTTTGAGTTGAGGAATAAAAATGGAAGGCAATTCTAGAGAACTTAGTCCCCTCCGTCTTCCTCACACAAAGACATGGATGAGTGGGAGAGGCGATATCAATGATGTGCTAAACAGGGTGTGTTTTCTCAAGAAATAATGTCCTCCTGCTTTAGATGAGGAGTGTATGTACATGTGGAAAATTGTGTTTGGGAGCTGAGTGGATGTAGAAGTGATGTGTATGTAGAGGCAATCCACTGAAGGAAAATAATGGCAGCCAGATGATTGTAGTAAGTCAGGTTGGACAAGAAGAGATGGCTGAGGCTGAATTATTCATTGAGAAATAAGTACTGGAACAGTTGTAGCAAAAGGTCTGAATGGCTTGGTCAGTGCTTAATTTGTAATGAAAGAGGTGCCAAGGCTCAAGCAATGTTTTTACTTTCATAACTGACGCAGCAAGCCCAGAGGTACCAGGGCTATGAACTGCCAAGACTAGAGGTGCCGAGGCTCAGCCCAGGCACAAGTTAAGCACTGGGCTTGATAGAAACATGATTTTTAAAATAGATTTCATGCCATCTTATTGTGACTCTAAGAATCCTTGCAACAAATGGAACACAACATTTTTGAAACTAAAAAGTGTTATTTCATTCCCTAAGGTATATGCTTCCAGCAGTAAAGGAGAGATTCCCACAGCTCTGGTACAAAGTCACTGTCTCACTTCCTTAGTGTGGTAGTGAGAAATTGGCTAGTGAGTCAATGTTTGCACAGTTTGAAGGTGTAAAGTGTTCTATATGTGCTAAGGGTCACATTGTGCCCTCAGGAACTACTCATGAAGCCCCATTAAAATCAAAGGTGCATTTGGGGTGTAAGTGAGGGTAGAATTGAGCCCTGATTATTGTACTTATGCTCTGGATTTTTTCTTCCCTTAGTGTCTTCTCCCCCTGGTTCTTCATAGCAGTTGTATAAGTGGTGTGAAAAAACAATGACGCTAACTCTTTGAGGGCTGCTCTCCCTACCTCTTAGAATAAAGTGTGAATAATTTAGACCAAACCGATGGAATTCTACTGCATTTGCTTTTGAGAGGGCAGCCTTTTTCTAGCATTAAAGTCAACCATACTCACTGCAGTTGTCCTTAGCATTCATTTTTGAATGCGGATACCTTCATATTGAAAAAAGGTGCTCTGAAGAGGGATTCTAGGGGGCATTCATCCTGGCAGTGCATTCATTGGAGCAGCGCTGCCAGGGAATTGTGGCTACAGAGAATCCCTTGCAAGTGTGGAGGCACACTGGGTCTTGTGCCTTTAGCGGATCCCCTGGGATCAAATAGTTATGGGGACTTTTCTGCAGAAGGGGCAACGTCTCCACCCTTGTTAGGACCCTGGATTAGAGAGGATAAAGTGCAAAGGGAGAATATCCAAGGCTTTCCTCCTGTCTTCAGAAAACACAATTTCCCCTCCTAAATGCCAGCCTACCGACACACCACTCAATATTAGGCCTATTTGACAAAGAACAACACTAATCCTTCAGCAAGGCTCCCTTCAGATGACCTTCTTCCATCCAGGGTTAACAGGAACCACTGTTTCAACAAAACAAATGTTTATTTCTCCCCAGAATCATGACTGACATCCCTGTGGTGCCACCAATTCCTTAGGGAATGATGCGTGGAGCTAATGACACAAACTTTGAGCCTTATGTGGCGGTACAAAATGCTGGCTCTGGACAATGCAAACAGACCCTCTGCCACTATTCATATTTGCTATAGACATGAGAGGATGAAGTCTATGCCCTTTGATATTCTATTTTTTGCTGGTTCTTTGTCAGTGCCAAGCCCTTTATGAGCTGGGAGAGTCCCCTTATGTGCAGCCAATACTGGGTGTATGCTGCTTCACCTATTGTCTAGGAGCCAGCATTTCATCACTTTGGCACACTGCAGTAGCACATAGTGTAACAGTCAGGAACACTGCTGAAATCATGCAACAGCAAGAGCTTGTCAAAAATGTAAATTGTACCTATTTTCAGGTGGTGCATCTTCCATAGTTCACATAGTTATTTACCCGGCTGAAAAATATTGGTGAACCAGGATGATGAGACTAGTATAAGTGCCTGCTCACTATAACTTTCACAGTTGAGAACAGCTAACTGATCTCACACAATGAGTTGCTCAAACCTGGCAGGGAAAACTCAACACCTAGCCTTGCATTTTTAGAGTTGCAAGGTTTTAGCTACACGGCCTCCATTAATTGTATTGGAGTGGCTCATTCCTATGGCTTTCTAAAAATATAGAAGGTAGTTATAAAGCAGATTGGCAGAGGAGAGACTGTTCTGCTGATTCATGCTAGAAGCCAGACCAGGCCAGTCATATTAGCTGCAGTCCACTATATCAAAGAATTGCCATGTCCCTCTCTGGAGAAAAGGAGCAGAGAGGGAGACAAGAGGTCAGGCGGGGAGACCCCTCAAAAGTGCCAGCTCTGGGAGGAGCTCAGACTATAATTGGTTTGACTATTCTTTAAATTCAGAATAAAGAAAACCCCAGAAAGGGGTTCACTCAGCGTGCATGCGTATATTGAGTCGAATGGGATGGGGACTCTTCCTGTTCACAAGCCTGATATTAATAGCTGTGATTCAAAGATTTTTTTCTTCATTTCAGTTAAGACAATTTGTAGGTTAAATAGTATAAAAATAAAAAAATCAGAATTCCCAATTTGTGAGAAATAGGCATTTTGGAATTTGTTTTCCTTCTGATTTGAATAGAAAACAAATTTCCTGCCAACTAGAATTTCCATGATATTTTGATTTTTAAAAAACATTTGCTTTTGAATTTCAAAGTTTCACTTCTAATTTTATTTTTATATTTTTAGTGACATTGTAGTTGAAATATTCTATTTTTAAAATTAAAGGCAGTGCTAATTCAGATGTTTCAATCAGTACTAAATAGCAGCTGTCCTTAATGATTTGAAAAAAAAATCAAAATAAGCTATACTATATCAGAAGTACCCCATTGGGCACTACTATTACTACTATTATGAAATATTGTGAAGCTATTATAAAATGAGAAAACCCATAACATTCAAAATTCTAAGTTTTCCAAAATGAGTTTTATTTCAAAATCTCTTTTCCACGGAAATATTAATCAATTGACACATTTTTTGAAATTTTTAAATTTTGAGAAAAATATTTAATTAAAAAAAAAGTATTTAAACAAATTATAATATTTCCTTGGGTGTTTTCAACCCAAACACTGAAACAAGGGACTTGTTTTCATGAGCACAGATTTGCTCATGCATATATGAACTTGGCCCACAGAAGTAGAAACATTTTCCCATCCGATGAGATTTTGATATCTCAAAAAAAAAAATCCTATCCTGAACTTCAATGAAAAGTCCATCTTGAATTTTCATGAGAAAAAAAGCCACACACACAAAATTCAGGTCAGTTGATTTCAGCCTTTTTAAATTTAACTTTTTTTAGTACAAGGTACCTAAAATTTTGAAAAGTAATTTTGAACCAAAAAGAGAACTTTATTTCAGATTTGTTGAAGTGAGACATTGTGACAATTGCATAGCTTTTCGTTTTAATTTGGAGATATGTCAAAACCAACCTTTTCCCACAAAACAGTGAATCAGCATTTTCTCATTAAACACTTTATGAATCAGAAAATTCTCAACCAGCACTAGATAGAAGTGCTCCTTTATTGCTGGGGGTGAGCATCTCAGACATTCAATCAATGGGAGAGGGAACCCTTGGACAAAGGGTCATTGAGTCAGTGTTTTCTGGCATAAGAATGTTAAGGAGGTGTTACCCAGCCAGATCCTCCTTTTTCCCTGGAGAAATGAGAAGGAGTGACTGCCCTTCCCAGCCCTCCCAGACACAGAGAGAAGAAGAGGATTACTGCTGGATCTCCTTATCTGTTTCACAAGACCTCAGTGTCTCACAAGGTTTCTAGGAAGCCAACCCGAAGCTTAATTTTACATCTCTGAAAATATAAATCTGATAATTTTCCTAGAGTAGTATTAAACCAAATCTACATAATAAATAGAATAAATAGCATTTTATTACCATAAATAATGAAGCCTATGTATTTTGCTCATCATGTAGAGTGGTTCAATTTTCCCAGGATGGAATTACATGAGTCAGCCTATAGAACATACACAATGAAGCAATGTAGATTTATACAAAGATAAGCATGAGATTAGTTTTTATGTGCCATTGAAAACATATATACAATTCATGCAGTTTCCTCCATACATCATTCTAAACAAAACACACTGGCATTCAAAAGTGGGATGATTGAATGGCTATATTTCTGACTAGAATCTATATGGAAATGTAAGAAGAATTTCATCTTAAAAGAGATTAGAATTAAGTTGCAGGCTACTACCATTTTGTAGATGCGCAAGGCCAAATTCTATATTTGAATATGTGCACACAATTATTAGTAACAGCAATAGAATAAATGGATTAAAAGCTGGCTAGCTGATGGGTCTCAAATGTAATTGTAAATGCAGAATTATTATTGACTGGTTTCCAATGGGGTCCTGTAGGGATTGGTTGTTGGCCTTATGCTGTTTCATATTTTTATCAATGACCTGGAAGAAAAAATAAAATTATCATTGATAAAGTTTGCAGATGACACAAAATTGGGGGAATGGTAAATAATGAGGAAGACAGGCACTGATACAGAACAATCTGGGTCACTTGGTAAATTCAGCACAAGCAAACAGTATGGCTAAATGTAAACGTATATGTCTAGGAACAAAGAGCGTTGGGCATAAGTACAGAATGAGGGACCCTATCTTGGGAAACAATGACTCTGAAAAAGATATGCAAATGTTGGTGGATAATCTTCTGAACATGAGCTCCCAATGATGCTGTGGCCAAAAGAGCTAAGGTGATCCATGGAGGCATTAACAGGGCTATCTTGAGTAGGGGTAGAGAGTTTATTTTATCTCTGTCTTTGGCATTGTTGTGACTACTGCTGAATACACTGTCCAGTTCTGGTACCCACAGTTCAAGAAGGATGTTGATAAATTGGAGAGGGTTCAGAGAAGAGCTGATAGAATGATTAAAGGATTGGAACACATGCCTTATAGTGACAGATTCAAGGAGCTCAATCTATTTAGCTTAACAAAGATAAGATTTAGCGATGACTTGATTACAGTCTGAAAGTGTCTACATGGGGAGCAAATGTTTGATAATGAGCTCTTCAGTCTTGCAGAGAAAGGTATAACATGCTCCAGTAGCTTCAGTGAAGTTGAAGCTGTGGCTAAATTTTTAACCATGAGGGCAATTAACATTGGAACAATTCACCGAGGTTCTTGGTGGATTTTCCATCTTTGGCAATTTTAAAATCAAGATTGCATGTTTTCTCTAAAAGGCTCTAGAAATTATTTTGGGGAAGTCCTATGGCTTGTGTTATATATAGGAGGTCATTCTAGATGATTACAAGAGTCTCTTCTGACCTTGGAATCTATGAATCTATCAAATATCCCATTTGGATATTCCTCATATCTTTCTTTAGAATAACTTGATCTAGTTAATGTGTGCATAAAAGTATTGGTGTATGGATAAAATGAAGAAAAAGAAAAAGTGCAGATTGAAGTTCAATAAATGAAATGTGGTTTGAAGGTAACAATGGATATAGTTTCACTTGGATAGATGTTGCTTTCCCTTTCAAATTCTTAATGTTACAATTCTGACGATGGGAAATATTAATGCTGATTTTTCATTTACATAGGCTGTCATAGCCCAATAAAAATGAGAGAAGGAAAAGACCAAAATTATGAGGTCATCTACTCCATCCAGTGGTGGACTGCTCCCTACAGTGTATTGGCTAATGCTTTGTCCAGTATATTTAAAAATTCAAGGGATGGAGCTTCAAAAGTTTTTCTTGTGGGGAGGAGGGGGACCATTCTAGTCTACAAGCATTTCTAGTCTAGTCACTGTCTACAAGCTCTCATTTTCAGGAAGACTTTCTTGATTTTTAGGTCCACATTTCCCTTTTTGAAATGAAGGTGCATTATATCTGGAGTTTGTCATGTTTGGAGCATGACAAAACATTTGTTCTGTCCTGATTTCCAGCAATATTCGTTGCAACAACATGTTGCCAGTAGTGTTTACTGTTGACTGAATTAAATCCTGGCCCCCTGTAGTGCAGCTTTGGTCTCTTAGTGAAATGATGTTGCAGATTTTGAGCTGTATTTGGTTATAGCTTACATATGAATACAAATTAACTGAGACCTTTTCATTAACCTTTCCTTCTCTTGTTAAACCTACTTGAATGTATGATAGTCTTGTACAAAGGTCCTTCCCGGTTTTCTTCACCCTGAAGTCTTCTCTAATAAAACGTCAGAAGATTTCTTGACAAGTTCTCATTGAAGTTTTTATCTTGAGTTTCCAAATGATGGTGACAGCAAGGTTTATAGCTTCCTGAGAATATGAAAAAAGCATGTGTACAAAATGAGTGTTCTCCAGTTAAAAAAATGTAGATACTTGGTATAGATGAAGTACCAAGTTTTTTCCTTTCAGTGATAGATGAGCTGAACTACCTATGAGAGGTTTCAGAGTAGCAGCCGTGTTAGTCTGTATTCGCAAAAAGAAAAGGAGTACTTGTGGCACCTTAGAGACTAACAAATTTATTAGAGCATAAGCTTTCGTGAGCTACAGCTCACTTCATCGGATGCATTGAGCTGTAGCTCACGAAAGCTTATGCTCTAATAAATTTGTTAGTCTCTAAGGTGCCACAAGTACTCCTTTTCTTTTTACCTATGAGAGGAAGCTGAAGTCTCTGGGTAGAAAAAAGGCACCAGGTTGCAAATGATACATGGATTTTAATTTCTCAGCCCTTGACAAAATTAAGGCTTTTCACCAAAGTTCTCTTCCCTATGAATCATTTCTATAGGGCTGTTCATTCCCAGGCTCTTTAGATTATATTTGTGTGTGTGTGTGTGCGCACGTGTGCGTGCGCACACACACACACACATGTATATGCATATACAATCCATACATTTTTAAGGTCAGAAGGGACCATTATCAAGTAGTCTGATTGCCTGTATAGAAGCAGGAAATTTTAGCACCCACTGAAGTAGGCATCAGTCATTTGACTTCAGTAGAGTTGCTTCCAATTACACCCCATTTGAATCTGGGCTGAATTTTGGTTTCTCTGCAAGACACAGGATGAGCAAGTATTAGGATCTCCCTTAATCTCTTTCTTTGCCCCTACCTCTTTCATCCACAGTGTAAAATACATGTCTGTTGTTTTGCTCTTTTTATTTTATGCATGCCCATTCATTTTTCTGTTTCAACAGAGAATCATATTACCTCAGATTACAAGAAGGAACTATTCAGTTGGCCAATTTTTAAGAGCTACTGAATACAATTCTGATTATTTCACACGGTGTTAATATCAGGTGCATTTACCTTTAGGATAATTATTACTAGCAGATATTTCTCACTCCCTTTTCTGTAGAGGCTCAGAGTTGCAACATAAACTGCAAAGCACATTCCTTTGTTGTTTCCAAACTCCTGGGGCCCCATCCTCAGAGGGTGTAAATCAGCATAGCTCCACTGAAATCTGCATTGGAACAGCCACTCAGCTGGTGTACATTGGCATATCTCTAGGGCTCAGGTCACTGACATTTTTCTATGGAGCCCAAACAAACAAGGCTCACTGTTTTTCTACTTAAGGTTTCTGATGCAATTTCTTTAAGCCACCTAAATAATGCCTGTGACCACCTATCTAACATTTCACAAAGAGTTCCAAATCAGTTTCCATAGCTCTGACTGTCTTTTCTGCAGTAGAGACCAATCACTTTGCATGACCTATATGTGAAATATAAGATCCAAGTTTTGGTTTCATCAGACAAAAGATACAGGAAATAGCATATTGCTTAAACATGCCCAGGAGTTACTTAGGGCTAAACTATATTCACCTCTGCATGTGTGCACTAGAAGGGGAGAGGGTATAGGGAGCCTCATTGTCCAAAATGCAGATTTAATTTTGGCACTTGGGAGCACAAGGGGCTGGGCTGTTTTTACTAGCAGAGCTAGTCACTTTTGAGGGGTGTGTTTAAGTGGATTGAGGGAAAGGGCATGCTCCCTCCCCCTGTCCTGGTGCATGAGCAAAGTAGTCCTTGGAGAAGCATACGGACATCTTTCTTAAAGGTGTAACAAGAGCTGCTCCTCACCTTGTTTTGGAGATACTACACAGTGCACCTGAATCTGCCTATTGTTTGTTTGTCAGACATGTGCAGTAGAATACATAGAAGTGTCTTAGTCTGAGATTTAGCATGCTGGTACTATGGGCCTTAGAAGGCCTGGAACAAACATCAGGTAATTTACATGGTACAGGGCAGTGGGATAATCACAGATATATAATTAACATGAATGTATAAAAATAAAGGCATGTACTTCCAAGTTCCTTAATTCCTCAGGGTAACTATGGAAAAATGAAGTGGATTTAATTGACTGAAAATATCCCAAGGTGCACACATAGTTTGCTGGTATGCCATCATGTGCCAGCAATGCCCCTCTGCCATGTACATTGGTCAAACTGGACAGTCTCTATGTAAAAGAATAAATGGACACAAATCAGACATCAAGAATTATAACATTCAAAAACCAACTGGAGAACACTTCAATCTCTCTGGTCACTCGATTACAGTGGGATTACTGAGGGTGGCTATTCTTCAATAAAAAAAAACTTCAAAAACAGACTCCAATGAGAGACTGCGGAATTGGAATTAATTTGCAAACTGGATACAATTAATTTAGGCTTGAATAGAGACTGGGAATGGATGAGTCATTACACAAAGTAAAACTATTTCCCCATGTTATTTCTCCCCCCCCAACTGTTCCTCAGATGTTCTTGTTAACTGCTGGAAATAGCCTACCTTGCTTGTCACCATGAAAGGTTTTCCTCCCTCCCCCCCTGCTGCTGGTGATGGCTCATCTTAAGTGATCACTCTCCTTACAGTGTGTATGATAAACCCATTGTTTCATGTTCTCTGTGTGTGTATATCAATCTCCCCTCTGTATTTTCCACCAAATGCATCCGATGAAGTGAGCTGTAGCTCACGAAAGCTTATGCTCAAATAAATTTGTTAGTCTCTAAGGTGCCACAAGTACTCCTTTTCTTTTTGCGAATACAGACTAACACGGCTGCTACTCTGAAACTTATCAGAACAGCAAGCTGATGAATGGTAGTGAGCAAATAACAAATTTGCCTTTGTTTATTTATAATCAAGGTGAGAAATCACACTTAAGGCTATTTCCATAATACTTTTTCTTTTCTTTTTCCTGAGCAAGAGCATGCAGTGGCATGCTGCAAGGGCAGATAAAATGTTGCCTTGCCTCTGCATATAGGGTATGCAAAGCCTATAGCATGCCCGTATCAGTTCAGAATTTCTGAGGCTTGTCAAGGCTCTGGAGGAATTTTTAGTAAGTTTTTCTCTTTTGAAGTGAACTTCTGAGGTAAAATATGGGATTGCAAATTGTTCTGCTCTCAGAAAATGGAAGTTATTTAATATTCCTTGTTTACCAGTCTTCCTCTTCTGTCATGTGCATCACAAGTCGATATTTAGATTGTTCAACCATCTATCTGCTACATCTCTGAAGGTAGCAAAGAGTTACAGTCCACCCTCCAGTCTTCTCATTGTGCACTCCTCCACCATGTATTTGAATATCTGAATCGTTGCCCCTCAGTCACACTGTGAAGATTGGACTAAGCCAAATTTCTGCATTGTGGCAGCCACTTTGGCCGTTCCAGGCAGCAGGCTGTTAACCTAATCCAGGATCTGTGTCCCAGGTTACAAACAGGTAGATGGAAGTTAGAGCATGGGCTCATGTTCTAAGTATGTCCACCAATGAAAATATCACTAAATATACTTTATCTTGCAGCCTGCATTCTGCACACAGATACAATTCAGCATGCAGGGTAGCAACAGAATTGGGACCATTACTATTAGCAATTATCTATGTATATCTATGAATATCTATACCTGGTGCACCCTGTAAATGATTCTTGCCATTGGGCTGCTTCTGCACAATTTCCCAGTAAGAAAATTATTAGCGTTTAAAAGATTGTAGCAATTTACAGATTTATGCCATTTGTTCTTCTTGGCATATTTTTCATGTGAATAATGTAACTCATAATTTCCAGGTAGAAAGGCTTTTTTATATCAAGCAAGATAACTTATGGGAGAAAAATGTGTTGCAACTTAAGGCTGCATATCACGTTATCCCTCTGTCAGCCTTTGAATAAGCTCTAGAATCTTTGGCTTTGTTTTGAAGAAATCTTTCTTTGAACACTAACAGCCAGAAGTAAAACAACAATGGATATTTCTTCCCAGCCACACCCTGGATAGGGCTTGCATTGTGTGACTTTGCCCGGGAAGAAAGGTCTTCAACAAGGGTTTACTTAGAGTGAATTGTTTAACAAAATACTTCTATTATCTGTCCTTGTTCGCTGGATTTGGGGTGGGAGGCTTTGCTCGTGCTCTCTCTCTCTCTCTCAAAGACCTTATCTTGTGTGGATCAGATGAACTTGTGTTTCTGCTGGTTTTCCACTAGAGCCCTCCACCAGATCACATAACTAGTTGCTTTGTAGTTACGATTACTGGGCGTTACTCTAGCAGCTAAAGAGGATATGACTTTGCCAATGGCCCCAGGGGAAAGGTGGAGTTGAAAGTCAAAGGAAAACGATTCTGTGAACATTTTTTTCAAACAAATTGAGTCTTATCCAAGCAGGTGTGTTGTGAGAAACTTAGGAGGAAGGAATTTTTATGCCTTGAAGCGATGGTGCACAGATGGCAGGAGTGATATAAAATACTGTATGTCTAGAGTATTTATAACATGCACGTGAAGAACTTGAAAGACAGCTTCCCTTAATGAACAGGTCAAAGTTTGTGTGTATAGCCATGTTTTATTTAAGAGGCATAATAAAAATATTATGTGATCTAACCTTATTTACTTTTAATAAACTGGAAGAAATTAAAATGCAATTTCTGTATTGCAAATTTGACTTCTTGAACTGAGAACTGGCCTTTTAGTGTAGCCCAAAAGTGAAAACACTGCTTATTATGATTCCAAAGACAGGATAGCTAACTAATTGCAGTAGGAGTAGTAGGAGCTTCTTTTCTATCTTCTGCAAGTTAATCATCTCCTAAGCATAAGTACATATGCCAAACATTTTGATAACTTCAAATATTTTTTCTCATGTGAAGCTCATCTGATATTTCATCAACAGCAGCATTTTCTAGGATTGAAATGATATTCAAGCCATTCTCAACAATTCATTATCCATTAGCATTGCCTTTAAAATCTACAATGCAGTAATGAAACACAGCAGCAGTTACTTTTAGTAATCCTTACTATAATTATATAAAAGCCATTTGGCTTCATAGTAACCTGAAATACAGTACAAGTCTTCTAAAGTTAGCAGTACGTTACTGCTGTGGCAGTTCATAGACTTTAAGGTCAGAAGAGACCATCATCATCATGTAGTTTCATTCTCACAACTTTATTCTTGAAGTTGCAGTTGTTCCTTATTTAAAAGGTGAAGGAAGTGAAACCATTATTTATATATATTCCTACCAGTGTAAAACTATTTATAGTTGTTTGTCAGTATATAATTTCATAGTTAGATGACGAAAGCATAAATAAAACAGCATATCTGCTTCAATATATTTCTGGAAACTACAAATTCAACCGACAATAGCTAATGTTTATGAAAAAGAGCACTGGTACAGTTTCATATCTATACTATAGGAAGTATCACCTCTTTAATGTTCAGCATTAGTCTAGATAAAAAGGATATGCATTTTTTATTACAATCCCTTCGTTATTTATTCAGTGTCAGCTGTATGTTCAATGCTGAACAAGGCATAACAATAAAGACAGTCCCTGGCCCAAAATGCTTATGATATTTAAAAAAAGAGAGAGAGAGATGAGATGTACGAGAGGTCTGTGTAAACTCAGAAGCTAGTCTCTCTCACCAACAGAAGTTGGTCCAATAAAAGATATTACCTCGCCCAATTTGTCTCTCTAATATCCTGGGATCAACATGGCTATAACAATGCTGCGTATGATATAAAAGAGAGACATATGCCCTGATCCTGCAGACACTTATGCATCTGCTTATCTTTATGTATGCATGCTGTTCCATTGAGCAGAATGGGACTAATCCCATGTGAAAAATTAAGTGTGTGCAGGATTAGGCCATAGAAAATACAGGATGCACAGGGAAGTTCAGAGAAGATAACAACGGTAGGTGATTTATTTCATTGTCTTTATAGATTTACAGTATTTCCAATATATATTATGTAGACAACTGCCTCTCCATTCTGAACCCCGTTCAAAATTTTTGTGGGGTCCATTTACTTAATTAGGGCTTGATACTGCAAGCACTTGTCTGAGATGCTGAGAACCCCCAACTTCCACTGAATTGTAAGAGCACCACAGGAGCCTTCTCAGCAAATTATGATAAGGATTTATGTCACATAGCATAACAGATTTTGAAGAGCACCTTTGTGGCCATACGAAGGATCTCTGATGTACCCTCAAAACATCTGGGCAGAGTCTGCATCCTCTAGTCAGCTGTGTTATCAGAGCTGGGTGAAAAAGAAATGAGCAGAAAATAATGTGTCACTGTTCCATGAAATTGCAAAATATGATAGGCCTGATTTTCAGAGGCACTGAGCAATTGGAATTGTAGTTCCTCAACGCTTCTGAAAAATCTGGCTTTATTTGGTTTCAGCTCAAATATTTCATTATCTTTTGGCCAAAAGTGAAGTCAGGCTCTTGGCTTCTAAACTATCTGAGGGATATTGAGCGTTCAGGGGATTAGCAGTGTTATATGGGAAGTACTCAAAAGTCATTCCTATCTAACAGCTGTTTGGTTGCCTGAGGTACGTGAAATAAGTTGGTGGTCTCAGACTTTTTCAGTGTTCCTGTTGGATCCACCACTACCATACTTGGCACTAACAAGAATCTTTGTTGATGGTCTAAGCAGAGAGTCTAAATACTGTCAGGAGATGCTATCATCTTACAGTAGGGTTTTTCACAGCATCCTGTACACAATTTTATTGCCTCAGGATCCATTACAATCTCATGCTGAGATTTAGACATCAGCCAAATAATCACAAAGAAAATCAGTAGCTATGTCGGTTTATTTAAATTGGAAATGAAATTAATTCAGTGGCCTTAATCTAATCCTCAGGAGATACACACAATAAAAAACATGAATCAAGGCAGTCTTTTTTTTGTAAAGCAGATACCTATAGTACTAAAATAGGAGTTATGCCAAGACAGGATTGAGACGCACTGATAGTATTGTGTAGGAAACTTTGCATAACACTTGCTTGTAGTACGAATGGCTCTATCTTATACTCTCAGTTCTTCCCAGGAGTGCTAACATGTTGCTGGATTCACCTACAAATTGTAATGTGTTTATAAAGAGTGGGTGGCTGTGTCCTTAGATAAATGCATATAATATAACAAAAATGCAAACACCAATGAAAACTAGATAAAAGAAATAGGCACACGCACAAATCTCCTGTAGCAGAAGCAGGTAAATGCAGTAACATTCAGAATTCAACCTGTCTCTTCATCCTTGATTCATATGGTTATGCCTGGAAATCCCAGAACAGTGTGGAAGCTTACATAACAAATGTGCTATACAACATGGGTTAAGGTGAATAGCAGGCTGTTTCTTTGCTTTGGTCAGTTTAAGCTACACCCTTAATGTTGCTTCCACATACGTTTTCTTGTGTGTTAATGGAACTGAACTTTAGTTGTCCAAACATTTTCTTTGAGTTATTTTGAAATCTGCAGCTGAGATTGCACTCAGTGATACAGTCAATGATAATAATAGGAAAAGGGATGTTTATAATAGAAAATCAAAACCCTTCATCTTGGCCCAAGAGGTGCACACACTGCCAGCAGTTCACACACTAGGACAGGAAGTCCTGCCCACTCAAGCAGTTTGGCAGAAAGCCCAATGAAACTGCTTTTGTTTTGGTGGGAAAGGTGACCTACAAACAATGTTTAAGCACCCTGCACATAAAACACAGGTTATGATGCTCTCAGGCTGCAGTATACACAAGTGAGTTTACACCATTTCAAATATATATTAAACTCCATCCCTTTGGAATGGCTTAGAAAAACCAGCAGAGAGTATACTATACAGGCCATAATCCTTCATGAGCTAGCCAGATTTTCAAGCATACCAAGTATGTATGGGCCTAGCGGTTTGCTACTTATGCTCATTACTATCAAAGGTTGGGGAAGCCTGTTGTTTTTGCCAAATTTCATGACTTCTTGTGCTCTAGAACTGGCAATGACATTCCAGCATCTGAAATGTAGATTAGCAGGCACTGTGATCCCAGTCTCTGAATTACCGTCTAAAGCTGATGCCTCAGGAATACTGTTACACCATGTCAGATTGCCAGAAGCATAGATACCTGGGTACACTGAGGTTGGTGACAGACGGGCCATCTTTATGAATGAAGATCTCGACAGGGACTTTAGATTATTGGAATTATAACTAGGTAATCAAAATTTTAGGGCAAGTATATTAAATATGGCAAAGATTTAAATGAATTAATAAAGAACCCGATCTTGCAAAGTGTTGAGAATCTACATCTTCCATGGAGCCCAGTGTGAGATTAGTGTTGAGAACCTCAGAGGGGTTTCTAAACTATCTACACTATTGATGTAAAATGTGCTATTGGTGAATACTGGTGGTATGAAACATCATGGAGCCACTGATTCCATTTCCAATCATCTTTTCTTTACAGACATGTGTTGAATCCTTCATATTGGTGGACTTCAGTTTGACTCTTAACTTAAAGGTACAGTCTCATGTCACAATTCACATTGCTGAACTGCTGCCTTCAAACCTTCCTCCTCTACTTATGCTGTTTATTTGCCAATCTAAATGAAGCACCAAAAGTAATGTATATAGACTAGTCATGTTTGCTTTAGTGTACAGTTAATTTCTAAGCAGTTCCGTTTTCTGCTTCTCATTTGAATGATGCTGAAATGCTTGGGCTGCAAATAATAAAATGTTCGTACTGCTTATCACTTTTGATATATAGAGGTCAAAGTGTCTTTGGAAGATGGGTAAGTATTACCTTCATTTTTACAGATGGAAAGTTGAGGCTGAGAATGGTTAAGTGACTTGACATTTTCAAGGGACACATAAGTGAGTTAGTGGCACAGCCAGTAATAGAATAGATTCCTACTTCCTTATCCTAAGCTACTGCATATTACTGCTTCCTTCAGGGGAATGTTACTCCTTTAAAACTTGTTCCATTGATGGTATAGATGATATATAACTTTCACACATAGTTCTAATGATGTTAGGGTTTGTATAAATCATATAAAAAGGAAAAAAAAACCTTAATTTTGGGCTGTGTAATTTTAACTCTTTCCCTGTCCAGTGCTCAATTTTATTTTTTGCTCCCTGTGAATTATTATATTAAAGTGGGTCTCTTAGCTCCATTTGAGCATGAATGTGTGTTTAGGTCTTTGCATGTTTTCTCTAGCACTGTAATTTGATGTTGCATCCAAACCACATAAAAGACATACAATCTACACTTATGTTAAACCACAGACAGTTCTGAAAATCACATTCTTGAATTAACCATTCAAAATGACACAAGCTCTAATTTCAGTCTTACAGATAATTCAGTGCTGAGTTCTGAACCTATTCAATGGCAAAAGGTCCAAAATATTAGTAAACTATGTGCATAAGCCTTAGTTCAAAGTAAATAATCCTAAGTAAAAATGTAAAATGTCAGAAGCAGAACTACTCAAACATTTCTTTGCATTGAGCTCCAAGCTGCACCCTGGTCAGGAAACATCAAATCCCAGCCCTAGGGGAGGGGTCCAGATTAAGTTAGTGCCCTTCTCCTCTCCCAGCAGTCCACAACAACATTTGTCTGCTGGTACCCTGCTGATGGCCAATCAGCATCCAACTTCCTGTCCAGCTCTGGCTAGCCTAGAGGCACTGAAGGATTCAGGAGCCTCGGGCAATTTCATGAATCTGGAATTCATCTGAGCACACTGTATATCCACCAAGCACAAGGACTCCCCCGAGTTGGTGGAGTCCATAGACAGGACACTCTTTTTGTCAGGACCAGTTACCTACCAGACCGCTCCATTAGAGGCCACCAAGGAACCCTCAATTTTGGGATAATTCATGCACCACATAAATCAGTTATCCTTGACATTCCCTGGCTTATCGTGCATGACCCACGAATCCACTGGCAGTCAGGCATGATACACTTTGACTCCTCCTTTTGCTGTGAAAAAAATCCTGTTTCTCAAGAGCCAATCCAGAACCAGCAACCAATTGAGACTTACTAAGTCCTTCAGAGACATGAAGGCAGGCAGAAATGCAGTGATTCCTGGGGTTTGCCAATTTCTATGGGTGATTTATTAAGATATTTTCTACCTGGTTGCACCCACAATGGCGCCCAGTTTGTCTGGAGGCTTAGTTGGCCTTGAATTGACTGACAAAGTGACCAAAGGGGAAGGTCCTGCAATGCTGCACCCAGCCACATGGAGGTGTGCTGACTGTTGAGTCACTCCTCTACACATATATAAGAAGCAACTGTACAGTCCTGCACTGGTGGGGAAGTGAATAGGCGGCTTAATAAGTCCTTCATTTTTAACTTTCATAAATCTATTGAGTGTCTTCAACAATGGAAAGATCCAGAAACATTACATCAGAACGGCCATACTGGGTCAGACCAAAGGTCCATCTAGCTCAGTATCTTGTCTTCCAATAGTGGCCAATGCCAGGTGCCCCAGAGGGAATGAATAGAACAGGTAATCAAGTGATCCATCCCCTGTCACCCATTCCCAGCTTTTGGCAAACAGAGGCTATGGGCACCATCCCTGCCCATTCTGGCAATTAAGCGATTGAACTGTAGTCCTTTAAGCAGATTTCCCTAGATCTGTAGGCTATCTAAAGTTTTTAATAGATCAGTGGAAGTTCTTTGAAATGAAAGGGGTCAGATACTGTTTGGAAAGCCTAGTCTTGAGATGGTGTTTGGCTGCCAGAGAGACTATCCTCTTGCTGTCCTGCTGTGTTTGGAACAGCTTGAGAATAATTGCACATTAGTTGTATTCCCAGAAATACTACTTTTGGAGGCAGAACTTCCTAGAACAATGTCATAGCTTTAATTGTATATAGTATTGAGGCTATTGTGACTTAGGGACCCTAATAGGGCTTCTGGCACATGGTGCGGAATGAGGCAAGGACGTTTTCTATGAATGCTCCCTGTGGACTCTGCAAATACTTACTTCCAGCCTTTGTGAGTAGCCATGAGTAGTCCCACAATAGTAAGCACTGTCCCCAGTAGATAGCATTGGCAGTAACTGTGTAGCTCAGTGTGTCTCACTCTCAAACTAGCTCATGATGTTCTGGTTTAGGAAGTCAGTCCGAGTCCAATGCTGATGTAAAAAACAGCTCCAAGACTTGTTTTGAGTCAGAAGTACCTAAAACTTCTTACAGATTCCATAATAAAAGATTTCAGAGTAGTAGCCGTGTTAGTCTGTATTCGCAAAAAGAAAAGGAGTACTTGTGGCACCTTAGAGACCAACAAATTTATTTGAGCATAAGCTTTCGTGAGCTACAGCTCACTTCATCAGATGCATTTGGTGGAAAATACAGTGGGGAGATTTATATACACACACAGAGAACATGAAACAATGGGTTTTTATCATACACACTAAGGAGAGTGATCACTTAAGATGAGCCATCACCAGTGGGGGGGGGAGGGAAGAGGAGGAAAACCTTTCATGGTGACAAGCAAGGTGGGCTATTTCCAGCAGTTAACAAGAATGTCTGAGGAATAGTGGGGGGATGGGGTGGGAGGGAGAAATAACATGGGGAAATAGTTTTACTTTGTGTAATGACTCATCCACTCCCAGTCTCTATTCAAGCCTAAATTAATTGTATCCAGTTTGCAAATTAATTCCAATTCAGCAGTCTCTCGCTGGAGTCTGTTTTTGAAGTTTTTTTGTTGAAGGATAGCCACTCTCAGGTCTGTAATCGAGTGACCGGAGAGATTGAAGTGTTCTCCGACTGGTTTTTGAATGTTATAATTCTTGACGTCCGATTTGTGTCCATTTATTCTGTTACATAGAGACTGTCCAGTTTGACCAATGTACATGGCAGAGGGGCATTGCTGGCACATGATGGCATATATCACATTGGTAGATGCGCAGGTGCGAGCCTCTGATAGTGTGGCTGATGTGATTAGGCCCTATGATGGTGTCCCCTGAATAGATATGTGGACAGAGCTGGCAACAGGCTTTGTTGCAAGGATAGGTTCCTGGATTAGTGGTTCTGTTGTGTGATTGCTGGTGATTATTTGCTTCAGGTCGGGGGGGCTGTCTGTAAGCAAGGACTGGCCTGTCTCCCAAGATCTGTGAGAGTGATGGGTCGTCCTTCAGGATAGGTTGTAGATCCTTGATGATGCATTGGAGAAGTTTTAGTTGGGGGCTGAAGATGATGGCTAGTGGTGTTCTGTTATTTTCTTTGTTGGGCCTGTCCTGTAGTAGGTGACTTCTGGGTACTCTTCTGGCTCTGTCAATCTGTTTCTTCACTTCAGCAGGTGGGTATTGTAGTTGTAAGAATGCACGATAGAGATCTTGTAGATGTTTGTCTCTGTCTGAGGGGTTGGAGCAAATGTGGTTGTATTGTAGAGCTTGGCTGTAGACAATGGATCGTGTGGTGTGATCTGGATGAAAGCTAGACGCATGTAGGTAGGAATAGTGGTCAGTAGGTTTCCGATATAGGGTGGTGTTTATGTGAGCATCGCTTATTAGCACCGTAGTGTCCAGGAAGTGGATCTCTTGTGTGGACTGGTCCAGGCTGAGGTTGATGGTGGGATGGAAATTGTTGAAATCCTGGTGGAATTCCTCAAGGGCTTCTTTTCCATGGGTCCAGATGATGAAGATGTCATCAATGTAGCGCAAGTAGAGTAGGGGCATTAGGAGACGAGAGCTGAGGAAGCGGTGTTCTAAGTCAGCCATAAAAATGTTGGCATACTGTGGGGCCATGCGGGTACCCATCGCAGTGCTGCTGACTTGAAGGTATACATTGTCCCCAAATGTGAAATAGTTATGGGTGAGGACAAAGTCAAAGTTCAGCCACCAGGTTAGCCGTGACATATCAGGGATACTGTTCCTGACGGCTTGTAGCCCATCTTTGTGTGGAATGTTGGTGTTGAGGGCTTCTATCATTACCTGTTAAGTTCCCTCCCTCTGGGGCACCTGGCATTGGCCACTGTCGGTAGACAGGATGCTGGGCTGGATGGACCTTTGATTTGACACAGTATGGCCATTCTTATGTTCTTATGTGATATTGGGACATCTAGGAAGAATGTTGGAAGGTCAAGGACATTGTAAAACTGACCTAATTTGTTTTTAATTTACTCCTTCATAAAATCTATTGCTGATTTCACAAGGATGTCTTTTGGTTCTGGAAATACTGAGCCAACCATGTGGCAGCTATGAGAAAAACCTTCAAAGTCATGTTCATGGAGTATTAGGAGAACCTCATATATATCTCAATTCCTGGTGCCCTAACCTTTGGGGTTTAGTTGTACTTTTTCACAACATACTTCTCTTCCATCACAGCTGCCATTAGATGTGTTTGGCCTAAAAATAATGTGAAATCAGTGGGTAAATTGCCAGTACTAACACATTTAATGATCATATTTTTAAAGTTAATAGCTCAGTGTGAAATCCTGCCATTGAAGTTCATGGGAGCATTTCCATTGGCTTCAATGGGTCTAGATCTTACAAATCTTAAAAAAAAAAAATTGCCCAAATCTTTCCCTGTTTACTTTGTTTTTCTTTACAGAAGCCTCATGGATATTGAAACATTATTACTAACTGGCTGCTGCAGGCCACAGCCCTGTACTTTCGCTGAAGTACCTTGTTGGAAAGTACTTTCTCTCTCTCATATTCCCACTGATTGTGTAAGACACATTGTGATCCAAAGCTGCTTTTACCTTGAATATGGTGATATGGCTCTATTGTGACAGGCAGCAGTGTTATGGTCTAATCTTAGTAGAGGTCACCCACTTGGATCAAATGAGCACTGCATTCTCTCGTTCTAAATAAGGTTCTCAGGTAGACAATCCCTGAACATCCCTGGTCGAGAATGAATTAGTGATTAGATGAAATTGGAGCCTTTTTAGATTTGTTTATTTTGACAAAGAATTTTGATTTGAAGTTTACATAATTTAGGAATTTCCTTTCTAAGAATTTGTAGCAAAAGTTACATTTTGTATTTCCTCCTGTTCTTTCTGGAACTTGGACTTCATGTTGGAGGTAGGGTGAGAGTTAATGAAATGCACATTGACACTACACCCCATATTTTTCAGAGCGATATTGTTATGATATGGTAATGGCATAATTATGATGCCTTTTGTACAAGTCAGGGCATGTAAGGTGTCATTAGAAAAGTTGTAATTTGCTGAATATGATTATCCTATTTGTATGCACATATCATTTTTGTATCTGAAATTATAAATATTGACTATGGATCTGTATTTTAAATGGGCTTACTCTGGAAAACACCCACAGCCAGTCTTTCAGGTACAACAATGAAGAAGTCAGATGGGGCTGATGGCCCATCAGCAAAGACAATGGAATAGCTTAACCTTCCTGTGGGCATTTTGGCCAACCTGTAAGCAATGGCCTCTATAACATGGCAAGGGTATGTGACCAGACCACATGTCTCTGGACTCCATCTTGGATACCAGTGTTTTTCCACAAACTAAGTTGGGGACAAATAGTTTCCACCATATGCTAAAGCTATACAAGGCAGGGAGTGACATCGGTTGTTCTTCACTCCCCCATAATTGAACACCTGAGAGAAGCTCCTAAGGAAAAGGATTTGGAACAGGGGCGGGGATCCCATGCTGCAAAGTAAATGCAGCTTGTCTCTTAAGAAGTGGCAAGACTGCTTGTACCCCAGCAGTCAGGGTAAGAAACTGCTAATTCATATCCAATATATCTAGTATGTTAAGTTTAGTTTGAATTTTTGTTTATTTGCTAGGTAATCTACTACTTTAATCTGTTTGCTATCACTTAAAAAAATCTTTTGTAGTTAATAAACTTATTTTTGATTTATCTAATCCAGTGAGTTTGAATAAAGTGCTTGGGAATCATAGCTCAAGGGACAAAGGCTGTTGAATTTCCTCTCCACGTGGGAAGGCGAATTGGATAATAAATTCATACTGGTCAGGATTCGAACCAGGGCAGGACGATACAGCTCTGGGGTGCTAGGCTGGGAAGCTGGTGGTTTTCTTGGCTGTGGCTTCTCTGTTGTTGGTTCAGGCAGTGGCTGGTCAGAGAGCCTGCATGTAACTGCAGCTGAGTGTGTCCCTACCTGTATGAATGCTAGTGAAAGACAAGGGTAGGACCAGGAGCACGTCTGCAGCTTGTCACAGCAGCACAGGCTGTGGCAGCAGAGCCCTGGTTGGTGAGTCACAGGGCTCAGTGGTACCCCAGTTCGAGGTGGCACCCCAGGGGAACCCATCACACCCACCTCTCCCCAAAGCAAATTTTAAAGCTCTCAAGAAAGTAAAACATTTAAACTTTATATTGCTGGAGGGAGAGGATTTTTCTCTATTTATTAAATTCTTCTTACATAAGAGAAGTTTATAGACCAGTGGGTATTAAACCAAATGAATAAATAAAATTATTAAAGTATATTTTTTCTTTGTGCATATGGATTTTTTAAACTACGTGTTTTACTTAGAGCAGCCCCAAGGCTTCTCAAGCTTGTTCCAGGGGCTGGTGGGCTAGCTTGGTTCTGGAAGCCCTCAGGATTAGACGGGAGCATAAGGCCCTCTACACCCTACCATAATGCAATGTAGGCCGAGCACTGCCATGATACTCCTGGGAATCTGGCCTTATATGGGGAATATAAGGTGGGGTTTTTTTTACATTTACTTCAGTAGGTGTTGGGTGAGCAATACATACATAAATCTTTGAGCCAACATTCAATTATCAATTACTCTGAAAATCAGAGTCCAGTCAGAAGACTGATATTTAGGCATTTTTTTTAATAGTTATAACAGGAATTGGAAAGACCAGCTCTCATGCTGATGTGAAAGACTGTAAGAAAAGCGTGTCACTAATGTAAATGGGAATGAAAGGAGGAAATAAAACAAGAACAGCAAACCTGCTATCTCAGGAGGAAGAGACCTGAAATGGCTAAGGAAAATTCAAAAGCTTCACCCAACAGGAAGTCATCAACTTAACTACGAAATAACTGAGAATCAGGCTGTTAGAAAAACAGTAGCCGGCAATGATGTAGATATGTAAACTTCTACTTGTTTTATCAGTTTAACACTGATGTATAGAAGGGCTAGAGGAAAACAAAGCGAGACATAAAACTGCTTTGTTGATGTTACAATCCCAGACACGTTATAAATGTTATCTCCTTGATTAATGTACAACATTTAACCTAATATATAGCTTAAAAGTTAAAGAAAAAATTCAAAAGCTTCACCATGTTCTACGCAAAAGAAAATTACAAAAGCCAGAGAACTAGTGTTCAACTTTGAACTAGTCCGTAACGATCTACAAATTCACTGACTGTTAGGGGAAGTAAAATCAGAGTGGTGTTCCCTCCACTGAACTGAGTGGGAGATTTTTGAAGTTACCCAACCAATTTAGGTATCCAGTGATCCCCTTTATCCCTCGTTGGATCCTGTTGTGACGATACCTGGATTGGGTGATCAGATATCCTGATTTTCTAGGGACAGTCCCAATATTTGGGGCTTAGTCTTGTCTAGGTGCCTATTACCCCTCACCTCTTGTCCTGATTTTTCATACTTGCTGTCTAGTCACTCTATATCTGGAGGATCTTGGCTTCATGGAAGAACTGGTTTGGTGATGGATCAAGCCTGAGATTGGAAAGATCATATTAGTGGTAGGATGCAATTCTCACGCAGAAAGTTCAATATACTTGTTGTACACGACAGGGGAGACTTGAGGCACCTCTAATGGATTAGGATCAATTTGTTGAAGGCAGTAGTACCTCTAGATGAATATATTAGAGGTTCACTGAAACCTTTATAAGCTCCTTATTAATTAATGGCATTTCTGAAAGTACCTTCAGTGGTCTGCTCTGGCTGTCAGGATGTTCAATGGAATTCAGTTCCTGTTGCAATGGAGCTCACTGCTCCTGCAAAATCACTTCTGGGACCCTGGAGATCAGCTGTCACCTCATAGGTGGTTCAGCTGGAACACCTCTTCTGTTAAGGGGCAAATTCTGATAGCCTTAGTCATGTTGGGTAGCATATTTCTTCAAGAGTGATCCTATTGAGTTCACTGGACCATTTGTAGAGTTAAGGAACAATGTGAGCAAGGGGGTTAGAATCTGACTATAAATGAACAGTTTATAGGTGGTGCAAAGAATTGGGTTGACAACATTTCTTTTCTTTTGATATTATTTTTTCACTTTTCTGTGTTTGGCTGTGGCCTTTTCCTTTTACTATCTACATGTGGTACTGTTTCACTTTAAAATGTGAAATGTAGGAGTTGCTAATGTGTAAGTGCTTCTTTTAAAGCTATAAGCTAAAACAATCCCATTATTTTCTTTATATCCAAAGTACCTAGTCTATTAGACATAATTTATATAACTTTTAAAAGAGTAATCCAAGTTTCAGAACCTTGTCATTACTCAATCACATAAATCATACACAACCATCTAGTTCTCAATTTTTCATTATCAAGAAAGGTTTCCCCAAAGGGCAGTGTAATATTTAATAGACTTTTTTAATGCTATATAGTAGAATACTCAATGCTGTGATCCTGTCACACACACTCTGTATGACTTATAATTGAACACTAATAGACCAACACTTTTAATAAGTCACCTAGCGAGATTGTTTGAGATTCTGGAGACCCTTCATTTTCACAGTGCTAACTGCAACTGCATAAGGGGTGCAAAACCAAGACCAGCTGTACTCATCTAAATGAGATATTTGCAAACATGATTCTGAAAGAGATCTGCACTGCCCATGAGAAAGTGAGTCTTTAGAAGGATATTTCACTTCCATCCCCCACCTTCTGCACCACACACATAGGGGGAGAACTTGCTATCATCTTCAGCCTACAGAGTCCTTCAAATTCTAGCAGATGCATATGTAAAACAGCAAAAACCTAGAACCAGCTTCAGCTCTGATTCACGTTCTGTCTCACTGAACTATGCACAGGGTGTACAAACGCTGTGTTGCCCTATTGAATTTAAATAATCTTTAACACTTAGTAATGGGCAAGCCTCAAAGTTTTGGATGTTCAGAAATCTGCATGCTCACTTACTTAGAGCGTATCTGGAACTCCCAGCGTTGGGCTGGGGAATACCCCAAAACATCATCTTTCTTATGAGATTTCTGATATTTCCCATTTCAGTTCAGATTTTCCCAAACATCAAAAAGTTATGTTCAGCTTTTAAATGAATATTTTATTCTGTTCTGATTATAGATCTCTAATAATTATGCTGACCAACTGTTTGGGATATTAATCCTGGAAAAGTATCTTCTTTCTCCATTGATATCATCTTCCTGGAGATCCACTGAACAGATGATTGGTTTTTTACAGATGCTGAGCAGGGCTTGGATTGCCTATGGCATTTGGCGATCTCAGTTGCCAAGGCAATGTAAAAGCAAGGAACTCAAATTATGTCCGCCCTGACTTTCTGCCAGTTGTTCATCATACTTCTTTCAGCACGCAGAGGTTTCCCTTCACCTAATCAGTCTTTAGTACATACAAGTTCTACTGCTAATCTCCTTCTAGGCATTTTCAGCCAAGGTCAAATTTAAGGATTAGCTAGGTCAGCAAATGACAACTGTGGTCACCTTGTGTTGAGCCCCTCATCTGGGGGAGCATTTTATAATAATTTTCAGCAAGATCATTACCATTGTGCCCCACAGTTCATTTAACTACTGGGCATTTATACTTTAAATCTATCGTTGTTTCCAATGTGGTCACTGGCTACTCCTTCACTGATGGAACATCTATAATGGAAAAACAAAAACATAGTGCATTCCTTTTTTGGGTTTTAATAAGCAAACACGTGAGAAATTTGATGAATTTAGTATGAGATGGGTGACTCCTAGTTGTATAGCAGATGCAGGTTTATTAGCATAGAATCATGGAAGTTAAAGACAGAACAGATTCTTTATCATCCAGTTTATTTGATTGCCAGCACAGGATTGTTCCACAGCATTTAATGTTTTGATCCAGTACAGCATTAATGGGGTTTTCACTACTTCTCTTGGATGACTATTCCACAGCATACTCTTCTGGCTCTGTCAGTCTGTTTTTTCACTTCAGCAGGTGGGTATTGTAGATCTCTATCAAGCATTCTTAAAACTACAATACCCACCTGCTGAAGTGAAAAAACAGACTGACAGAGCCAGAAGAGTACCCAGAAGTCACCTATTACAAGACAGGCCCAGCAAAGAGAATAACAGAACGTCACTAGCTGTTACCGTCAGCCCCCAACTAAAACCTCTCCAGTGCATCATCAGAGATCTACAACCTATCCTGAAAAATGATCCCTCACTCTCATAGACCTTGGGAGACAGACCAGTCCTCACTTACAGTCAGCCCCCCAACCTGAAGCAAATACTTTCCAGCAACCACACACCACACAACAAAAACACTAACCCAGGAACCTATCCTTGCAACAAAGCCCGATGCCAATGCTGTCCACATATTTATTCAAGTGACACCATCATAGGACCTAATCACATTAGACATGCCATCAGGGGCTCTTTCACCTGCACATCTACCAATGTGATATATGCCATCATGTGCTAGCAATGCCCCTCTGCCATGTACATTGGCCAAACCGGACGGTCTCTATGCAAAAGACTAAATGGACACAAATCTGACATCAGGAATCATAACATTCAAAAACCGGTAGGAGAATACTCCAACCTCTCTGGCCACTCAGTAACTGACTTAAAGGTGGCAATTTTGCAACAGAAAATCTTCAAAAACAGACTCCAATGAGAAACTGCTGAGCTTGAATTAATATGCAAACTAGATACCATTAACTTGGGTTTGAATAGAGACTGGGTCATTACACATATTGAATCTATTTCCCCATGTTAAGTACCCTCACACCTTCTTGTCAACTGTCATCTTGGACCGTCTTGATTATCACTACAAAAGTTTTTTTCTCCTGCCAATAATAGCTCATCTTAATTAATTAGCCTCTTACTCCACCTTTTCATGTTCTCTGTATGTATAATCTTCTTACTATATTCTCCATTCTGTGCATCTGATGAAGTGGGCTGTAGCCCATGAAAGCTTATGCTCAATAAATTTGTTAGTCTTTAAGGTGCCACAAGTACTCCTGTTCTTTTTGCAGATACAGACTAACACGACTGCTACTCTGAAACCTATCATTTTAATAAACATCTCCGAGGAGCTCTCCCTTTTCCCTTTGATTCTTTTAGAGCCTTATAAAAATAAGCAGGGAAGCAAAATGGTATTTTTACCTGATTTAAATAAAATCATGCTTTTCTTATCTTGTACTGTCCCTCAAATATGTAGAATTACAAAGGGAATCTGTGAATAGGATTATAAAGAGATCCCAAGGTTCTTTTCATTCTTGTGGTTATCATGATGACAGCAGCACTCCGCAAAGATGAGCTGGGACCTTAAAACAAAAATTAATACCGGTTGAGATGTGGCCACACTGTGCAATAAAGTTCTGAAAGGTGGCCCTCATTGGCATCTGCATTTCATTTGCTCAGTTTGTAAAGAAAAATATGTTTTTTCTAACTGGCAGCCCTGCAAACTTGGGCTCTGAAATTGAAGCTGAGCTGTTTCAGACTCATTGTAATTGGTAATAGGGTTTTTGAATCAGAACTTGGATAATCTGTTGTTAACCATTACTAGTGCACAGGATACATGAGGGAGAAGAGGGTCCAGTTCACTCTCCCTGAACTCTTTGGCTGAGCAGTGCTCTGGGAGTACCACTTATTTCTTACTAAAGCTAACAGATGAGTATACATAGGAAGCAGATCTGTTCAGTCACAAGGTGACATTTTAATATAACCATCTTTCATCTGAACTACCTGACTTATATGTTAAGACCCCATATAAAAAATGGAATATATACAAGACTAAAAATTACAATTAACACTATTTATAATGATATTCTAAACCACTGCAAGGAACATTCTATCTGTGTTAGATATTAGTGATGCAGGAGAAACATGGAACCTCGAGTACAGCTCTTGGTAAGTAAAAAAAAAAATCTTTTCAGTTCAGATTTTAATGTCTGTGCAAAGCCTTCTCTACTCAGAGTACAAATCTGTTACACCACTGTAATCCTGGAGTGACTATAAATTTAGCATACTTATTCTAGTTTTCCACTAGTTTAACTGAGATCAAAATCTGACCCTTAGCACTTTCAAGAAGTACACATATTATAAAGACTTAAAACATTATAAAAATCTGTGAGTTTAGCTCCCCTGAAACATTTGCCATATTATGTGATTTTCTTTTGTCATGGATTGAAGAACTGCTATAATTATATGAGTCTTAATCACTATTTGAGACCCTTCTATACATAATTGGTAGAATCTATTGACTAAAATGACGGGTTAATAAATGTAATCTTCGTCTTGATACTGTAAGTAAACATTTTATACCCCTATGATCATTATAATGCATCTTCTGTTTACAATAAAAACATAATTCCACTTTTAAAATTGATTTCAACTATGTAACTCTGGTATATGGGTGGCTGCAATTAAGAAATCAGTATTTGTCAACTGAGACCATACAAGAGGGTCTTGGATACCAACATAATTTCTTATTCAATATCTGTGAGGGAAATGCCACTTAATATTGACTTTAAATGGTAATCACTCTGACTCTTTTACTCCAGTACTTCAGATATTATTTACATTATATACTTACCTGCTGTTCAAAACTCCTTGGTTTATTTCTGGCTCAGGTGAGTTGCTAAACCTTTCTATACCTCAATTTTTTAATTGTAAATCAGTATAGTATGTGACAAAGTTCCTGCTCTACCTTGGTGGGTCTTGCACTTATTGGCAAATTTACTCACTTTTGAGCTTCACAGCAGGCCTCAGCTTGGCCATTTTTCTGAACCCACAGTCCAGGTCGACGACTCCTGTGTCTGACCAGGAGTTGGGAGGATTTGGGGGGAACCCAGGCCCACCCTCTACTCCAGATTCTAGCCCAGGGCCCTGTGAAATACGGCTGTCTAGAGTGCCTCCTAGAACAGCTGTGCAACAGCTACAACTCCCTGGACTACTTCCCCATGGCCTCCTGCCAACACCTTCTTTATCCTCACCATAGGACCTTCCTCCTGGTGTCTTATAATGCTTGTACACCTCAGTCCTCCAACAGTCTACGTTCTCACTCTCAACTCCTCAGTGCCTCTTGCTCCCAGCTCCTCACACACATGCCACAAACTGAAGTGAGCTCCTTTTTAAAACCCAGGTGCCCTGCATCCCTCTGGCCTGGAGGAAGAAGAAGAGAGAGGGCTGCTGCTGGTGCTGCTGCTAGGCCCTGGGCTCCCCCTGCGGTGACTGCTGCTCCTCTGGCTGGGCCAGACACCACCCCTCGCCCTGTTCTCTGCTATCTGGTTGCTGGCCTGCTGCTGGACCCCCCACCCTTGGGTGCTGCTACTACTCCAACTGCAGCCCCTTCGGGGGAGTGAGGGACCCCAGCCTTTCCTGCTGTAACCACCATCACCACCACCGGAGAGGGGTCCTTTTTGCCTGCCTGGACCACCACTGGAGTTCCTGGAGCTGCTGCTGCTACAGAGCTTGCTGCCTGGAGCTGCTGAAGCCCCGAGGAGGAGGAGAAAAGGACCATCTGCCAGTGGGGGAGCACCTAGAGACTTTGTGGACCACCGTGGAGGGGGCCTTAAGACTGAGTAATTTTTAAACTGTGCTCTTGTGGTGGGGGTCTTGAGTGTGTTTCTAGGGACACAGGGGGTGTGGCGTGGAGCTGCCCCCGATCCATCTGTGTGTCTCCCGCAACCCTCACCAGTACCACCACCGCTGCCCCATCCACCACCCCCACTGGCTGCATCCCATCTGCCTCAGCTCCTGCCCCTGGGACTCGGCTGCTTGCTTGGCCTGCCGCGCCCTTTCACCACCTTTTGGGCCTGAAGCAGCAGCCAGCCCAAACTGACTCTTTGCAAGCGCACGTGGGCGCACACGCCCATCCCCCTGGACTGGACCCCTTTAGTGAGCCCCAGCTTTGTCCCCCGTTACCTGCCCCATTTTGCCCCTTGCAGCCTTTTTGCCCTCCCCTTTACCCCAGCACTCGCTGGCTTCAGTTTTGTTTTGCCTGTCCCACCCTTTTCCCTCTGCAGCTTTTGTTTGTTTGCCCTGCCCTGGCCTGGCCTCTGAAGCTAGCTCCTCGGTTCCCTGTCCTGCCTCTGGCCTGGTTCTCCCCCCTCCCCACGTGGTACCCCTTCCCTGATTGGCCCCTTACCCAGTGCGCCGATGCCCCTGTCCATGCACTTGTGCTCTTCCCCTGTTTGAGTTTGCCCCCATTTCACTGCACCCCCCCTAACATTCTTGTGACCTCCCTCCCCTAGTGCAGCTAGAGGAGCCGGATTCCTATCCTGAGTCAGTGACTGTCCCCTACGAGCTCTTGATACCCCCCCGTCCGGCCTCCCCTTTTTTTTGGCGCCCTCCTCCCCTGCCTGTAGCCTAGCAGGAAGGAGTGGTCGACCTGCCTCCCCCTTCCCTCCCTTCCTCTCTCTGGTGTTTTCCCCTCCCTCCCTGCTTCTTATGGCGGGGGACACAACGGGTGGGGCCCCTCCAGCAGCCCCAGACACCCTTCCCCCGCCTGCCCCTCCGTCACCCCCCCCAGCCTCTACCTCACCCGTTGCTGCCACACCACCTGCCCCCGCTGGGGTGCTGGCAGCGGCGGGAACCAGGGTGACCTCCGCTGCTGCCATGCCTCTCGCCCCCTTGGATTCTGGGGGAGCCCCCCAAGCCGGCAGGAAGTGACCAGGGGAAGAAGAAGGGGAAGGGCCCTGCCGAAAAGACCAGGCCCTCCATGGCAGGGGTTGCCCCCAATATCCCGGCCCCGCCACCGGCCGTGGTGTCCCTACCCGCTGCTCCCTCCACCAGCTCTGTGGGTGTCCCTCCCTCGGCCCCCAGGGCGTACGCCCAGGTGGCAGCGGCCCCCCGCCTGCTGCTACATCATCTCTCCCGCCCACCGCCTCCACTACCACCTATAGCGGCCGGGGCCCCTTCCCCACCGTGACCAGGAAGCACAGCAGCCGTTGCCTCCTGGTGCCCGCCTCACCCCACATGGAGACCTACGTGTGGGCGTTGGCGAGGGTGGTGGGGCCCACGGCCATTGTGGCGGCCTCCAAAATGTACAGGAAGGTCGTTGTCTTTTTAGCATCGGAGGCCGCCGCCCAGGAGGCGGTGGAGAAGGGCCTGGCAGTGGGGGGCGTGTTCGTCCGCCTGGAGCCGCTGGACGACTTGGGCATCTGCCTCATCCTGACCTCAGTCCCTCCCTTCCTTCCCAATGCCGCCCTATTACCTGCCCTTGCGACCCTGGGGAAGCCCCTTTCCGTTCTGAGCCATCTCTCACTGGGCTGCAAGGACCCCGCCCTCCGTCACGTCCTCTTGTTTCGCCGGCAAATGCAGCTTCGACTGCCGCCGGCGGCGGGTGACGGAGAGGCGCTTGAGGGGTCCTTCTTGGTCCCCTACCGGGGGCCCGTTACCGGGTGCACTATTCCATGGGGGAGGACCGGTGCTACCTCTGCCGGGTGATGGGGCACGTCTAGAGGGACTGCCCCTTGGCCCGGCAAGGAGAGGCATCCGGGACCCCCGAGCTGCGGCGGGGCGCCGGCTCTGTTATCGCCGGCACCCCTGGTGGCCCGGCACCCGGAGCCGCCCCTCCTCCCACTGAGTCCACCACTGCTCCCGCTCGGGCCCAAGGGGCGCTCCCCCCAGCACGCCCAGATGAGCGGGAGAGCCCCGCCTCTGCTGCCTGCAGTCCAGCGGGACGTCTAGAGGAGGGCGCGGCAGGGATACCACTGAGTGTGGGAGAGGGCCCACCCCAGGGGGATTCCTCCCTCCCTCATGCTGCTCTACCGCTGCCTCCCACAGTCCCTGAGCCATCGCCCCTGCCTCCCGACCCGACCCCTGTTAGCCGGCCTCCTGATGATGCCTTGGAGGGCTGGGCTCTTGTCTAGGGGAAGCGGGGCAAGCGGAAGGCTTGAACTCCGCTTCCTTCCACTGATACGGAAGCCCCCCTGAAGACCAAAAAAGGGGACACTGATGCCGAGCCCTCTGCTTTGCCCATGGGCACATTCCATCCCCCAGTGCTGGCTGGAGAGGGTGTGGCAGCACGGGAGGGCAGTACTGTCCCTCCATTGGAGCCCCTTCCCTTCAAGGCCCCCGATGGAGCCCCCCTGCCCTGTTACCATCCGGAGCCCCTGTGAGCCCTGAGGCGAGCGTCACTTCAGGCATTGGCGGGGAGACCTCTGGGGTGGTGGAAGGGGAGCTCCCCTCCATCTACGAGGAGATCGAGGCCCTGGGTCTGACCCCGTCACCCAGGGGGAGGACGACCCTCTGCCAGCGGGCCTCGATCTGAGCAACCTCACCCCGGCCCCCCTTCTCCATGCTCCTCCTCCCTAACTGCTGCTTCTGCTCGTGCCCCTGAGGGTTCCCTGGGCTCCTCCATCTGCCCAGCCACGGGTGGCGCCCTGCTGTTGGCCACTGAGCCCATTGAGGCGACGGCCGGTGCCGTGCGGCTGGGACCCGGGCCCCACGGGCTGTCCCTTGTGGGCGTGGGCAACCGACCTCCTTCCTGGGCAGGGACCCCACTGGAGATGCTGTGGCTACTCCGCCGGCTGTGGTGCCAGAGCCCGGCATCGTGGAGGGCCCCCTTCCCACCCCCCAGTCCCTTGAGCTCCACCAAGGGGGGCCAATCTCCAGCTGCGTGGCTCCTGGAGCCCAGGATCCTGACTCTGCTTCCAACCCCTGTCCTGCTCCTACTCTGGATCCCTGCCCTGCCCTTGATGTCGACCCTGTCCCTGTCCCCTCCACCTCCCGTGATATCATTGCCGCCCCTGGGGCCACCACCTCCTCGTCCCCAGAGGATAGTCCCCAGGGAGCGGCCTCTGTATTTCCCAGTCCCGACTCACCAGGGGCTGCTATCTTCCCTCCGCCACCCCCAATTGAGCTGGAGTTTGAGGGGGGCCATGTGGTGCCAGCCCATCAGGCGCCATGTCGGGGGTCTGCCACCTGCCTGTCTCGGTGGGCCGCGGGGCTGTGTCGGCGGTCCCTCCGGAGCAAAGCCGGGAGCTAGTGATCCCGGCCCCGCAGCTCCTTTCGCAGCGTATGGGGGAGTTCCTCGAGGATGTTCGTGGCTCCCATAACAAGGTGCAGCTTGCTCTCCAGCGATGGGGGGATTTTCATCTTATCCTCTGGGCCGCGAGGGCCCTCATGGGGGAGGGCAAAAGGACCGAGAAGCCAGGGCGGCGCGGCCTACCGGCAGGTCCGCATCTTCCATGACTCCTTACTCACCTACGGGGTAGGTCACAGACTGTTGCGCGGCCCGTCGGGAGCCGCGAGCGTCCCTACCGGCGAGGATCCCCCCCCCAGCCCTCCTTATGATACCTCTTACCATCGCAACATTGAACACCCGCGGCTGTAGGATGCGTCTCCGCAGGTCCCAGGTGCTCCCCTTCCTTTGGGAGGGGGGTACTCTGTGGTTTTCCGGCAGGAGACCCATACAGTTCCGGCTGCCGAAGACAACTGGCGGCTGGATTGGGGGGACAGGGTCCACTTTAGCCATCTCACAGCTCATACGGCTAGAGTGGCGACCCTGTTCTCCCCCGACCTACAGCCTGAGGTGCTGGGGGTCGCCGAGGCTGTGCCGGACCTCCTGCTGCACCTCCGGGTCCATATGGAGGGGCTCATGGTTAATCTTGTCAACGTCTATACCCCAACATCGGGCCAGAGCAGCTGCGTTTCTTTCAGCAGGCGTCCGCCTTCCTCGGCACCTTGAATCCTCGGGAATGCCTGGTCCTGGGCGGGGACTTTAATACGACCCTCGAGGAACGGGACCGCTCAGGGACCGAGCAGTGCCCGGCCGCCGCGGATGTCCTCGGGGGATAGTCAACCATCACTCCCTGGTGGACGTCTGGCGCGACCACCACCTGGACGACGTCTCGACGTTCACCTTTGTCCAGGTGGAGGTCCATCGGTCGCACCATTCCCGGTTGGACCACATCTACTTATCACGTTTCCACCTTTCATGGGCCCACTCCTCCAGCATTCGGCCGGCCCCATTCTCCGATCACCACCTAGCCACCGTGACGGTCTCTCTCTGCGCAGAGAGGCCGGAGCCGGCCTATTGGCACTTTAACAACAGCTTGTTGGAGGATGTGGGCTTCGTGGCGTTCTTCCGGGAGTTCTGGCTGGCCTGGTGAAGTCAGCGGCGTGCCTTTCCCTCGGCGCGGCGGTGGTGGGACCTGGGGAAGGTGCGCGCCCGGCTCTTCTGCCACGACTACACCCGGGGCGCCAGCCAAGGGAGGGATGCGGCAATAGGGCAGTTGGAATGGGAGGTCTTAGAGCTGGAGAGGTGTCTGGCTGCCAGCCCCGAGGATCTATCCCTCTGCGGGGCGTGCCAGGAGAATCATGAGGAGCTCTGGGCCCTCGAGGACCACTAGGCCTGGGGTGCCTTTTTCAATCCCGCACCCGCCTCCCTCGGGAGATGGATTGCGGCTCCCGCTTCTTCTATGCCCTGGAGAAAAAGAGGGGGGCTAAGAAGCATGTCACCTGCCTCCTCGTGGAGGATGGCACCCCCCTCACGGATCTGGCAGAGATTTGCGGGAGGGCCAGGGCCTTCTACGCAAGCCTTTTCTCCCCGGATCGGACCGATCCTAACACTTGCAGAGTGCTCTGGGACGGACTCCCGACGGTCAGCGCAGGCGACCGAGACCGGCTAGAGCTGCCTCTCACTCTGGCCGAGTTCTCGGAAGCCTTCTGCCACATGCCCACTAATAAATCTCCAGGCATGGACGGGCTGACCGTGGAGTTCTACCGCGTGTTCTGGGACATCCTCAGCCCAGACCTAGTCGCCGTCTGGGCAGAGTCTTTGCAGAGCGGGGTCTTCCCTCTTTCGTGCAGGAGAGCTGTGCTCGCCTTATTGCCGAAGAAGGGGGACCTCTGCGATTTACAAAATTGGCGTCCCGTCTCGCTCCTCAGCACGGACTACAAAGTCATGGCAAAAGCAATCTCGCTGCGGTAGGGTCCGTGCTGGCGGACGTGGTCCGACCAGACCAGACCTACACCGTCCCGGACTGCAGCATCTTCGACAACCTATATCTGGTCTGGGACCTTTTGGAACTCAGGTGTAGGGACGGTCTGTCGTTCGCCCTCCTGTCCTTAGATCAGGAGAAGGCGTTTGACAGGGTGGATCACGGGTATCTCCTGAGCACTCTGCAAGTGTTTGGCTTCGGACCCCAGTTTGTGGGTTTTCTCTGGATGCTGTACGCATCCACAGAGTGTCTGGTCAGGCTCAACTGGACCCTGACCGAACCGGTCAGCTTTGGGCGAGGAGTACGGCAGAGGTGTCCCCTCTCGGGCCAGCTGTACGCTCTGGCAATCGAGCCCTTCCTCTGTCTCCTCCGAAGGAGGTTGACAGGGTTGGTGCTGCGGGAGCTGGAGCTGCGGCTGGTCTTGTCGGCGTACGCTGATGACGTGCTCCTTGTGATCCAGGACCCGGGCGACTTGGCGTGGGTGGAGGCTTGCCAGACCATCTATTCGGCAGCCTCCTCCATGCAGGTCAACTGGGTCGAGCTCTGGCTTGGTGGTAGGGGACTGGTGGCAGGCGAGCTCCCTCCCACCCGTGCTTCAGGCCATCCGGTGGAGCGCGGGTCCGCTGCTCTATCTCAGTGTTTACCTTTTTGCCATGCATCCCTCTCCGCCAGAGAACTGGCAGAATTTAGAGGGCGGGGTGATGAGCGGCTCCGGAAATGGACAGGACTACTCCGGTGCCTCTCTCTTCGAGGGAGAGCACTGGTGCTTAATCAACTAGTCCTGTCCATGCTCTGGTACTAGCTCAACACCCTGGTCCTGGCCCCGGGTTTCCTGGCCAACCTCCGGACATCGATTCTGGAGTTCTTTTGATCAGGACTGCACTGGGTCCCTGTAGGGGTTTTTCCTCTACCCCTGGAGGAGGGAGGGCAGGGCCTGAAATGTCCACTTATCCAGGCCCTGCAGAGCCTCCTTTATGGTGCAGGTAGCCCAGCGTGGAGCATACTGGCACACGCCTTCCTGAACCGCCTCCGGGGGCTCTGATACGACCGAGAGCTCCTTTATCTCCATCCGAGAGGTCTTCCGCGAGACCTCTCCGGGCTGCCGGTCTTCTACCAGGACCTCCTCCGGACCTGGAAACTCTTTTCAATGACCAGGTCTGTGGCAGCCACCGAGGGGGCAGATCTCCTCGCGGAGCCCCTGCTACACAACCCCCAGCTCCGTGTGCAGATAGTGGAATCCTGCTCGGTGCGCCAGAAGTCACAAGAGTTGGAGACCTCCTGGACTATGACAGGGGACACTGGCTGGATCCCCTGACGCTTGCTCAGCGCATGGGGCTCTCCAGACCTTGTACTCCCCAGCGCATACTTCAGGAGGTGAAGGCCACTTTGCTGCCTGCTGCTTGGGTTTATCTCGACCGGGTCCTGCACGAGGGCACGCCCCGCCCACCCTCTACCCCAGTCCCGCCGGACCTTTTAATTGGACCCCTGCCCCGTGGACCCAACCGACCCCCTCACCCCTTCACTGTAATCCGGCTGCATGAGTTGCAGCTGGTCTGCTTTCAAATCACGCCAAGAAAACATCTATACATGCTCGTGCTCCACACCCTTCACGCCTTCACCCTCTTGTCCCACCCCGATACAAAATGGCGTGATCTCCTGCCACCTGTAGAGGGTGAGGAGCCCCAGTGGGCCAGCCTATATTCCACCTTAATCCCGAGGCCCGCCAGGGACGTCAGTTGGCGGCTCCTTCATGGAGCCGTGACACAGGCGTGTTCTTGGCACGGTTCACCTCAATCCCAGACACCTGTCCCTTTTGCAGCATGATGGAAACCCTGGCACACACATACCTGGAGTGTGCCAGGCTGCAGGCCCTATTCCGGTTCCTCACCAATATTTTATTATGCTTTTGGTTGCACTTTTCCCCTCACCTTCTTATTTATGCACTCCCTATCCGTGGCCCCACAAAGTCACGGGATCTCCTGGTCAACCTCCTCTTGGCCCTAGCTAAAATGGCCATCTATAAAACCAGAGTGAGGAGGTTGACGGATGGAGTCTCCTGTGACTGTGGGGCCTATTTCCGATCCTCCGTCCGTTCACGCCTTCGGGCAGAGTTCCTCTGGGCGGCGTCCTCTGACTCCCTTGATGCCTTTGAGGAGCAGTGGGCGCTATCCAGGGTTCTCTGCTCGGTGTCCCCGTCTGGTTCCCTTCATTTGACCCTTTGACCACACTTCTGCCCCTGTTATTTCATTAGTTTTCCCCCAGAATTTTTTGGCATCTAGGTCCTGTGGATCCCCCTTTTATGCTGCGGGGGATCCTTTAGTAGTGGACTGGCTTCGCCCGCCCACTTCCCAGATCCCAATAGGATTACTCTCCTATAGCCATCTGGCCCGACCCTGTCACAAGTAATACTGTATAATATTTTGAGAGAGAAATCTCTTCACAAGTATTAACCAAGTGAAAACTTCTGAAGAAAGGTGCTGAAAAGCAAAGTTATTGTTATTATTCCACTGTACAGTAGTAGTTTATTAATAACAATTCCAGAAACTGTAACTGAAAAGGAGCCATCACATGTCACCCCTTCATCCATCCCTGCAGTGCCAGGGAACTAAAGTATGTCTTGTATTTCCCATCATTAAGGAGCATGTGTGTGGGTTTATGATTATTTTGTTTAATGGTAAGCCGTGGATTTTGTAAGTCCAGTGAGAGTTAGTGCCGTAGTCATCGGAAATCCACTTTGAGTACCATGTTTTGCTCACTGTCTCATGTTATCGATAATATTGTAGTGAGCTCTCCAATAAATGATGCTGCTGGACATAATCCTATTTAAAGAGGTAGTATGCAAGGGTCACCTTTGAAAAGGGCTGATAAGAAGGCTTTTATGTATTTATAAGTACTAGCGTAAAACACAGGTGAGTAATATTTTTAATGGGTATAGTCTCTAGAGCTGTCTTATGTTCTCACCATAGTAAGAGCAGAATTTTATAGCCATCTGAAGAAGGTGAATGTCTGTAATATTCTGCAAGACTGAGGGATAGGTGCCATGGGACTGATAGAGCTCTTAATAGGCTGGCCTGAATATGATGATGTACACTTAAAATCAAAATAGCCTTCATGTTCTGGATCCCAGCTCAGAGAACATTCACTGGACATCTTCATGCAGCTGAATTTGGAGGCTGTAAAGCTGGGGAGGTGCTGCTGGATCTGTCTCTATACAGCCATTGCTTCACCTGTAGGATGGATGCACGAGTAATAGTGGATACCCCAGCCCCAGAACAGTAGCAGCAGCCTTGAAATGATTGGCAATAGCACGGTTTCAACCCTTGTTTGAAGTAGAGGTGGTCAGGAATTTTCTGACAAAAAAAAAATTTCTGCAAAATCAGTGTCTTTCAAAGGGCAAGTCTTGATTTTGCAGAAACTTTTTTTTTCCATCAGGAAAATAAAAATTAACTATTTCATTTTGGGTGAGTTTGACTCAAATCAGAATATTTTATTCTTTGAACTAATCTGAAATGTTGTCTCACTCCTCATTCAAAATGTTCATTTTGAATTAGTTCAACAACAAATTAAACTGCCTTTCCCTCAAATAATTATTTTGGAGGAAGTTCTATGGACTGTGTTATACAGGCGGTCAGACTAAATCAGTGGCTCTCAACCAGGGGTACATATGCAGAGGCCTTTTAGGGGGTATATCAGTTCATCTAGATATATGTGTAGTTTTACAAGAGACTACATAAAAAGCACTAGCAAAGTCAGCACAAACTAAAATTTCATACAGACAACAGCTTGTTTATACTGCTCTATATACTATACACTGAAGTGTAAGTACAATATTTATAGTCCAATTGATTTATTTTACAGTTGTATGATAAAAATGAGAGACAGCAATTTGTCAGTAATAGTGTGCTGTGACACTTTTTTTTTATTTTTATATCTCATTTTATAAGCAAGTAGTTTTCAAGTGAGGTGAAACTTGGGGGTACACAAGACAAATCAGAATCCTGAAAGGGTTACAGTAATCTGGAAAGGTTGAATACAATTAGACTAGATGATCACAATGATCCCTTCTGGCCTTGGAATCTATGAATTTATGGCAAATTGCCTTTTGGGAGCTGTAGTTTGGGCTCCCAATCTCTCCTATTGGGCCAGAATCTCTGGAGGATTATATCTTCCATAATGCAGTGGTAGATCCAAGCTGTGTAGTGCATCCTGGGAGTCACATGGCTCTGCATGCCTTATGAGAGATGTAGTCCAGCCAGGGGGAGAATTGGAGAATTATGGCGGAGAACTGGAGCATCCCAAGCTACAGCTCTCATAAGGCAATGCGTCATTATGGGAAAATGCAGTCTAATATTGAACTGAATTGAAATGAAGCATTTCAGGACAGTTCAATAAGCCAAAATAAAAGATTTCAGAATGTCAAAATGTTTCATTTAATCAAAAATGCTGACATTTCCTAACCAAAATTTTCCAGAATTTCCATTGTGTGAAAAATTTAGAAGTTTCAACTTTTTTGTCTTGCTTTAGTATGAAAACAAATATTAAAATGTCAGAACTTCCTGTGGGGCAGAAATTCTGAATTTTGAACAACTGTAGTTGGAAGCCTTCCATGTTAAGGTTGGGTGTAGGCGATAGTTATGTTGCCCAGAGAGTAGAATTTTATTTTTCAATAAAGATTTAGTGCACAGAAGTTATAAATCACCAAAATGTTTGTCCTGAACTACCTTCCCAAGGATAAGGAAAGCTTGATTTAAGAGAAAAGTGGCTAACATATTACAAGAATAGCCATAATTAATTCATTTCCTTTGTGTTATAATATGGTTGCCTCTATCTTGGCTGACACCCCAGAGGCTGAACCAGAGATCTCCAGAGCTAAGAACATGAATCTCTACAGCCTGAGCTAAAAATCCAGGTGCTCACGATAATATCTGTGACAAACTCAGACACTCTGTAATCTGGGTGTAGAGTAGGCCATGTACCTTAGTGGTGGGTTACATAAACATGAATCAGGGAGAATGTATTGACATTAAAATTGATTACAGAACCATTTTGATGGGTTTTCTACAGCTATACAACATTCAGTTGGAAAGCAGTGACTAGAAAGAGGGTGCGATTTTGGGTTATCATGGCACAGTGTATTGTAACATAATCATGTTTTGTCATGTCATGTTCATTTTAGGAGCGAGCCAAATATTTATTAGTATCACGGCATAGGTGGCCCAGCTGCCATCTTGAGCAATCTTCAGTTTGGGTGTAATTTCAAATACTTGTTTTTCTTTTCTCCATCACGCTTTATGTGTGGGATCTTTACTTTGCACTCAGCGTCTCCTGTATTCTGTGTCATAGCATAAGAAACAATTTGTAACCGCAAATTTTGAGAGAGCCATACTGAAAGTATCTTTCAGAGTTCCAGATTTATATTTTAGACAAACGTTTTATTCACATGGGATAGGCACTGGGTTCTATTAAATCATAAGGAAGGGAAAAGCTCTTATGTCATCTTAGATAATTGCAATGATTCAAGCAAAATGGTTCAATAAACGTTCTTGCTGTTCCCTGGAAATGTTTCTGTCCATTTCCACATCCACAAGTCTGAGTGGGCAGAAAACGATTTCATTCTGACACAGAGTAATTTAGACTTCACTGTGTGCATCTCACAGTTGAATAATAAAACCACGGTTCAGAGTGGAATGCAAAGAGGGGGTTGATGCAAATGAGGCAATTCATTCAACAACAAAAGTGAAGAGAGGATCACAATTTGAGACTATTTCACTGGAATCTTACAGCACATAAAACTACCAAGATGAACAAACAACACTGTGTGTTTTTACAAATGGATTTTTAAAAACCCATTTGCATTGTCTTTTAGAATAGTTACAAAAAAGCCTCAAATAAGAGAAGAGAAACCAAGTAAATAAATTAAATACAGAGAAAAGAATGTCTCCTGTTAACAAATGTTTCCTTAGTTGCAGAATGTACAAGTTACTAAAATGCACAGATACCAGTAATAAATAGAGAACTAGCTCCCATATCCGAGTCTATTAATCTTATGGGGAGCAATGTGATTGCATTGCAGCTAGGTGAGGAAACACTCTAGAGATAAATTGTCAGTAAAGCTGAAACAAAAGGAAGCAGAGAAGATGACAGATAGCAACAAAGGCAGGAGTGGTAGCATAAGAGGGCCTAGTGTTTCTGATGGGTGGCTGTGAAAGTCCTCTCTTGGCATGGGCTGTGAGGGGGATTGTGTAAATCTGGGGCATTTTAGGGTGGGATTTTCAAAAGTGCTCAGTGCGGGCACAACTTTGCTGCTATTGAAGTCAACAAAAACGCTCAGCATTGGCCTCTCTCTGCTTCCATTGGAGCAGGCTCAGGCCAGCAGTGAGGGATTTTGAAAATCCCATCTCTGTCTGTTCTGGGCCTGGTCCAGAATTGATTTCACTACTAAAAGCTTCAAATGGCAAAAAAGGATGGAGGGTTAACATTTTTTGCCATTGTTTCCCTATCAGCTTTGGATTGTAAATCCCCTGGGGCTACACCTGTCTTTTTACCTAAGGCTGGCCTGCCTGGGATCCTAAGAACTGTAGCAACGGATGAAGCTAAAACCAGTTCAGCATTTAGTTCATTTTGGATGTCTATCTGTATCTCTTGGATCTTTATTACTGGGCTGGAATTCTCACAAGAAAAGCTTTCTTTGTGTGATTCTCTGTCCTTTCTGGTCTTGGTTGCACATCATCAACGTAGAGATGCACAAACATTTTGTAATGGGGAGTGGGGAGAAGGGAATTTAATCCAAACTTTTTAACTCCCCCCCCCAAAAAAGGTTTGAATTTGATTCTTGTTTTGGGAGAAGATCTTTTTCTGGCAGGTGGGTTTTGTAAATTCTTAATTTGAGTTCGTTCATGTGATGGGGTGGATTAGGCCTGGAGACCCCCTGCTGGAGGCCTCAGGGTCTTGCCACACTCCTCCCAGGAAAGGAGCAGTGGAGAGGTCGTCCAAGTGGGCTAGAGTGGCTGCAGGGGAAGCAGCCAATCAGAGAGGCTGCAGGGAGCAGCCCAGAAGGGCCCTGTAAAAAGGAGTTGCAGAACCAGAGAGGGGCAGATCCTTGGAGGAGGTAGAGGAGCGCAGAGTGGCTCCTGGCTGGCCAAAGGGAGCTGCAGCACAGTGGACAGCTCAGTGCTAGTAGGGACCAAGGAGTGAGGAAGCCTGGCTGGCAGCTGGGCATGAGCTTTGAAGAGCCCTGAGCCAAGTGTAAGGCATTGGTGAAGGCTGGGGCTGCGGGGAAACGGCCCGGGGAACTGAAGGCAGTTTTGCTAAGGGGACATGGCAGCACACAGCTGCTATTCTTAGGGTCCTTGGGCTGGGAGCCAGAGTAGAGGGTGGGCCTGGATTCCCCCCTGTAGGCCACTGGGGAAGGGCCTACAATTGGACAGCAGTAAACCCCCAGAAGGGGACTGTAAGGAGGCCTAGCTAGAGAGCTAGGGCCAGAACCGACTAAGAAGACAAAACCATTGTCTCCAGGGAGGAAGCTCCAGGGGAACGGCTGATACCAGGGTCAGGACCAGTTTAAAGAATGCAGACACAGCCAGCGAGAAGGGGGTGCTCATGAGTGGTGGGTGCCACGCTGTTACAGTTCTTCCATCACTTGTCATTATTTGGTATGTATTATGGTAGTGCTTAATGCCTAGATGCTTTAATCAGAAAAATGAAATAAATGAGAGCTAGATGGGAAGAAGGAGTGGGGAACTTCAGTATTATGCTGTTATGTGGCCTAACAATGTAAAGATTTTGATTCCATTAAAAGTGTTTTCTCTAGGAATGGTGTAGTTAGGCGGAGTTGTTCTGAGGATCTTTCTTGATTTTAGATGCTAGTCTGCTCTTTTGAGCACTACTGATCCCAAGAATTTAAACATGTAAATCTCCTCCCCTCCCACCAGATCCTTGAAGTTTTAAAAAAAGAATAGAATGTATAGTCTTTTGGTTGCATCCTGACTTTCTAAAAATATTCCTTTGGTCCTCCAATGTTTGTGTGCTCATTTCAGGTTGGAAATTTCCAGTGAGTAAGTAAACTGGCAGTGGGGCAGAGATGAGTCGGCAATCTGCTTATTATGCCGGAGGGTTTTAAGTTTTTACTCTGTTTTGGTGATGTTCCACCAACAGGTTCCTGAGGAACTACATTACATTATCTCCCTTGCTGGGCCTCAGGTGAAGGACTTCAATTTCTCCACAGTGACTCTTCTCACACACACCCCAGCCCTCCCACTCAATATCAGTTCTCAGCTCCATTTAAAAAGGCTTTCATTGCTAGAAGTAATAGCTAGGTCCACTGCTATGGTCAGGTTTCCAGATTTCAAGGAATAGGCAGTTGACAGAAAGTGTTCACATCCTTTTGGACATAAGTCCAGCCAGGTATGGCTTCCCCTCATCTCCATCCCCTGCAACAAATCAGCTCCACAGCCAGTGTGGCCCACCTGGTTCCCACCTGTCTTCTTGCCCAATCCCCTTCTTCCACAATTTATTATATCCCATTTCTCAGCTCTAGTAGCTTTTCATGTGGGAGTGTTGGGTTGAGAACAGCTGGCTTCCTTGTTGATCTGATTTTGGGGCCATGGCACTGCACAGTTGGCTCACAAGTGGACAATGTCTCATCACTCGAGATCCCAAATGGCTTATTCATGGGACCAAACATATCTCTGATGGTTGAAACACTGGGGTATGCAGTGGGACCAACCAATCGACTGGATCTATGAGCTCCAGCATCAGCAGTCCCTCATAACTTCATCACTTCCCATCCTTGGAGAAGCTGTTTTGAGTGAACAAGGGCACCAGAATGCTCATTTCAGGAGAGCAGCATAAGATACCATGCAAAAGCTGTTCCTGTGGATCAGGCTGGACTGGTCCAAGCTGCTGCATTGTAGGGTTTGAAGAGATACTTGCAAACAGTGGCAGTTGACTGGGCATGAAAGGACATTAATGAGGTATCAAACAGTGAAGCCTTGCTTACCACTGCTGCAGACTCTCTTGTCCAGATAATATGTATCTCTCGGATGTGAAGGCCCATATGTTTAACATGAACATGGATTTCAAGCTCATTTCCTAGTGTGCTGGTGGGATGTGCAAGTAAAGCAGAAAGCTGGTAGCAGCAGGAGTTAGTTTCTACTTTGTAATTATGCTGCAGAGACGGGACATTGGTGTATTGCCACCATCTTGTGAATTGGGCATCAGCCTGCCTTCAATGTGGAAAGGGATTTCATTCATAGGAGAGCCTGAGCTCTCGTGGCAAACTGGGTGGTTGCGTCATGTCATACAGTAGTCTAACTGATCTGTGAGCCTTGGTTAGGCAAGAGAATAATATGGGCCCAGTACGCCCTCTTGTCTAAGGGAATAGTTAAACCCAGGATATTCTGGCTTTATGCATCAAAAAAAGGAATGGCTGGTAACTGCTCAATGCAGTTGTTTAACTTCACACACACATGCACTCTCCCCTTTTCGCTGCTGCCAGGATGGGTTATGTCTAGAAATTATCTTGTTTGACGTGAAAGGTTTAATAAATTTGTGGCGGCTTAGCCACAATATTCTAAGGCTTTCATTGATCCCATGTCATTACAAGATACTGTTTACACATTCCCTGAGCAGGAGCTGCCTCTTGTGCTGGTTTTCTGACATGGGAAATTGGCTGGTTCACGTTAATCCCTATTTGCCTGTTGTAAGGTCTAATTGAGCTTTTCAGAGAAATAGGTAGTACACTAGCTCAGTACCTTTCTGTATTGCTTTAGTTAGTAGATCTTTGCTTTTTTCCAGGTGTGACATAGGCCATGTTATCTGAAAGAAGTGCACATCTCACTTTCCCTAAGACAGTACATCTGAGTACCAGTATTGCAGCTGCCATATAAATCTGTTTGTTATGCAGATTGTATCATACCCATGACATTTGGTGTGTCTATTAGAGGAAATAGATGTGAAACATCTTGCAAACATGTCCTTAACATTTGCTATACTCTACAAAAATATCCTGGCAGAAATGAGGTGAGGAGAGGAAAAAAGCACATATACATGCTGAAAACTAAACCTGGCTCACTATTAGAAAATTGGTTGTATTTTTCCAAAAGCTTATTAATTTCCTGCACTCTTTAAAGATCATGTTAACTCCGCATGACCTTTCAGCATCCTGAAAATGCATTTGCCATGGAAAAATACTAAACCCCTTCAACTAATTAGCACAGATTGCTAGTTCCCCGTTAGTTCTTTGAGCATGACATTGTGCTAATGATATCCGAATAGCTTCATATTTCAAGCTTGATTTTTTTTATTTTATTTTTAAAAAATCCTTCATTTTCTGCCAAGGTACTGTAGCTGAAACTTAGAAATAAATGATAGCTCTTGTCAGTGCCCTAGATTTAATTCTTAAGAGTCTTAAAGTTATGACCATATAGCTATTTTCAAGAGCAACACAAAGCTCATGCATATAAATGAGCAGTTCAGCTGTTTTTTATTTTAGACCTGTGTTGGATATTTGATGCTTAAATAACAGAATCATAGAAATGCAGGGTTGGAAGCGACTTTGAGAGGTCATCTAGTCCAGCCCCCTATAGTGAGGCAGGACCACGTATACCATCCTTGATAGGCTTTGTCTAACCTGGTCTTAAAAATCACTAATGACTGTGAATTCCACAACTCCCCTTTGAAGCCTATTCCAGTGCTTAACTCTCTTTCTAGTTAGAATTTATTTCCTAATATCTAACCTAAATCTCCCTCATGGGAAATTAAGCCCATTACTTCTTGTTCTACTTTCAGTGCACATGGAGAACAACTGATCACCATCCTCTTTAAAAGAGCCTTTAACATATTTGAATGTTATCAGGTCCCCACTCAGCCATCTTTTTTCAAGACTAAATACACTCAGTTTCTTTTATTCTTTCTTCATAGGTAGATTTTATAAACCTTTTATCATTTTTATTGGTTTCCTCTGGACTTTCTCCCAATTTGCCCACATATTTCTTAAGGTGTAGCACCCAGAATTGGACATAGTACTCCAGCTGGGGCCTCACCAGTGCAGAATAAAGCAGGACAATGTTGCACATGTTGCATATGATACTTCTGTTAATACAACCCAGAATCATATTCACTTTTTTTTTTGCAACAACAACATATTGTTGGTTCATGTTGAATTTGTGAGCCCCAGATCCTTTTCAGAATATTACTGTCTAATCAATTATTCCCCATTTTGCATTTCTGTATTTGATTGTTCCTTCCTAACTGTGGTACTTCGCACTTGCCTTTACTGCAGAGGCAGATTAGGGGTTTGTGGGGCCCTGGGCCAGAGCAAGTGGGGGCCCCTCCCCACCCCTTCCACCTGCAGTCCCCTTTGCTGCCCCGGCACTCCTGACGGGGAGCTGGGTCAGGGCATGGAGGCTTCCCCAACCCACCCGGCGCTTCTGCCAGGGTCGGGGTGCGGGGGCTTGCTGAGCTCCTCAGCAGTAGCACCGGGCAGGTGGAGCGGGTCAAGTCGCAGGGGTGCCCATTTTTCTGGGGCCCCCCCAGTTGGGCGGGGCCCCTGGGCATGGGCCCCATTGACCCAGTAGTGGCTTATCCGCCACTGCTTTACTGAATTTCCTCCTGGTGATTTCAGACAGATTCTCCAGGTAGTTAATGTTATTTTGAATTCCAACCTTATCCTCCAAAATCAGATGCAGATAATTGGTATTGGCTTGTGTAGTTATGTTGAAAGAGGGTGTCTTGTCCTCCTATATGCATTTTCTGGCTTTATGACACTCTTCATGTCTGTAGGAGCTACAGATGCAAATCAAGGACACAGTATGGCCTTGAGGTGTCTGGTGTTGTAAGCACAGCTTTGGAATTTGCAGCCTTAGTGGACTTATAAAGAGCAACCACTGTGTGGTTCATTAGTAGTGGCATGTGGAAACAAATGTTCCGCCTGTGAATGGCACAGCATGTTTGGGGAACACTGGAGGCAAGAAGTGTGTGTGTGTGTGTGTGCGCGCGCGCACGCGCATGCTACAAATCTAGGGGAATCATTCCTCCCACCATCCTCATTAAAAGTTTCCCTGGGAGTGAGAATTCTTTCAAGTACTTTTAGCCCTTGTAGTCAGGGGTGAAAGTAACTGAGGCCACTTACCGGTACGGGGTGGCTCCGGCCCCTGGAAGGGGCAGGGCCTCGGATGGAAGGGGCGGAACTGGGGGGGTCAGCGTCCCCCAGCCAGCCCTTCCAGTCCAGCTGGCCTGCGCTGCCCAAGGCTCCCGTGTTGATTTAAAGGGACCGGGGCTCTGGACACCGCTGCTGCCGTAGTGGCAGCAGCATCTGGAGCTCCAGGCCCTTTTAAATCTCCGGCCCCAGGGCAGCTGATCCCTTTGCCCGCCCGTCGGCAGCCAGGAGGGCCAAAAGGGGCAGGAAGTTAAAAGTGCTGCAGGGTCCTTTGCCACCGCCGATTGGGGGGCAGCGCAGTGGCAAAGGACCATCTTTAAAGCGCTGCTGTGGCAGCACTTTAATGTCCCTGCCCCTTTTGCCTCCCCTGTCGGCGGCCCTGCCGGGACGGACCCTACCAGCAGGGCCGCCAACAGGGGAGGCAAAAGGGGCAGGGACGCTAAAGCGCTGCCGCAGCAACGCTTTACTGTGGGCTGGGTATGAGCCGATGCGGGTTCTTACCGGTACGCAGAACCGGCCCCTACTGCTCGCTTTCACCCCTGCCTGTAGTATTTTAGTATCTACAAGTTTTACAGAAATTCTGGTGGAAATGCTTACATGTTGTTCATGCCCCATCTTCCTGTGGCAGTTTCTGCTGGAGTCATGTGACAGCAGGGGTGCTGGAACAATTTGTATAGTGGGGATGCTGATAGCCATTTAACCAAACTGTAAACCCAGTATATGATGGAAACCACTTGAACCCAGGGGGTCAGCAGCACCTTTAGTTTCATCACCTGTGTGTGACAATCCTCTCTTCTGATGACTTGGTAGTGCCTCCCACCAATCATTGACAGAAACTGCAGCCTCTTGAAATGCCAGCTCAGCTTAATGAGGAGTTTTGAGCTAGGGGGTCATAGAAGAGAACAAATCAAACAAAAATATTTAAAAATAACAAAGACCCCCCCCACACACACACATACACACCACGGTAGAAACCTATGACACCTGGTGGTGGTGGTTTATTTTAAACATTAAATTACAAAATTATCAGACACAAAAATACTTTATTAATATTCAGACACCATCTTAGTTCTTCCATTTGTAAATAGAGGTAGTTCATATTTACTATGCTATATGCAGATATGTAAGTGTGAGGAATTTTTGTTTTCTATGTAATTCACCTTTAAGTTAGAGAACTCTCCCTGTGTGCACAGTTATTTTTAACTAGGGGTCTAAAGCGATTAAAAAAATCAGTCACATGATTAAAAAAATCAGTTGCATGACTGAACAATAGTAGATTACCATTTATTTAAATATTTTTGGATGTTTTCTACATTTTCAAATATATTGATTTCAATTACAACACAGAATACAAAGTGTACAGTGCTCACCGTATATTTATTTTTGATTACAAATATTTGCACAGTAAAAAAACAAAAGAAATAGTATTTTTCAATTCACCTAATACAAGAACTGTGGTGCAATCTCTTTATCATGAAAGTTGAACTAAAAATGTAGAATTTACCAAAAAATCTGCATTCAAAAATAGTACAATGTAAAATTTTAGAGCCTGCAAGTCCACTTCTTATTCAGCCAATCACTCAGACAAACAAGTTTGTTTACATTTGCAGGAGATCATGCTGCCTGCTTCTTGTTTACAATGTCACCTGAAAGTGAAAATAAGCAATCTCATGGCGCTGTTGTAGCCGTCGCAAGATATTTACATGCCTGATGCATGTCCCTTCATGCTTCAACCACCATTCCAGGGGACATGCGTCCTTGCTGATGACAGGTTCTGCTCGATAACAATCCAAAGCAGTGTGGACCAACGCATGTTCATTTTTATCATTTGAGTCAGATGCCACCAGCAGAAGGTTGATTTTCTTTTTTGGTGGTTTGGGTTCTGTAGTTTCCGCATCGGAGTGTTACTCGTTTAAGACTTCTGAAAGCATGTTCCACACCTCGTCCCTCTCAGATTCTGGAAGGCACTTCAGATTCCTAAACCCTGGGTCAAGTGCTGTAGCTATCTTTAGAAATCTCACATTGGTAACTTCTTTCTGTTTTTTGTGAAATCTGCAATGAAAGTGTTCTTAAAATGAACGATGTGCTGGGTCATCATCCAAGACTGCTGTAACATGAAATGTATGGCAGAATGCGGATAAAACAGAGCAGGGGACAAACAATTCTCCCCCAAAGAGTTCAGTCACAAATTTAATTAATGCATTATTTTTTTTAATGAGAATCATCAGCATGGAAGCATGTCCTCTGGAATGAAGGCCGCAGCATGTAGGGGCATGCGAATGTTTAGCATATCTGGCACGTAAATACCTTGCAAGGCTTGCTACAAAAATGCCAAACAAATGCCTGTTCTCACTTTCAGGTGACCTTGTAAATGTACCGCAGGGCTGCCATATACAATGATATTTATATATTTAAATAGATACGTGCTGTATAATACTGGAAATGCTGAAACGCACAGTAGTGGATGTTAGGCTGGATTTTTAACAGTTTCTGGAAACTATAAAAATAAACATTTGTAATAATTAAATTCATTGTTTTTTCAAAATATGCTGTTTTGTTAAAGCCAGAATGTTTTGTGGAGACTTAGTGGTTTTGAGGAAGTTTCTGTCCAGAAGGTTTCTCAGGTCCAGAGCTATCTAGTCATTTCTGGGGAGAGAGAAACTGAATACCTGATTGGTGAGTAGAAAGTTGGTACAAACCTGATTCTTGAAAATATTAAAAGGGTTTTTGATTTTGTTCCAGTGCAGAACAAAAACAAAATTTGAAACCCCTAAAATTGTCATGAAATGGAATTGTCATCATCTGGCCTGCTTTACTGACAAGCCAAGGAAACAGTCCTACAAAGACTGCCTGTTGAGCATAGGCTTCAACTTGAAAAATCAAATCCACTCAGGTGGATGCTTGCGCCCATATGCTTCATGTGCAGTCCAATGGCACTAGGCTTCACCCTTGAAAAGCTGATTGGCAGATTAGGTGTATAGTATATACTACCAAGTGTCAGAGGGGTAGCCATGTTAGTCTGTATCAATGAAAACAGCGAGGAGGCTGGTGGCACCTTAAAGACTAATGGCTTTATTTGGGCATAACCTTTTGTGGGTAAAAAACCCTCACTTCTTCAGATGCATGGAGTGAAAATTACACATGCAGGCATTATTATACTGACACAAGAAGAGAAGGGAGTTACCTTACAAGAGGAGAACCAGTGTTGACTTGGCCAGTTCAATCAGGTTGGATGTGGTCCATTCCCAATAATTGATGAGGTGGTGTCAATACCAAGAAAGGGAAAGTTGCTTTTGTAGTGAGCCAGCCACTCCCCCTCCCTATTAAACACCAAATTAATGGTGTTTAAATTTGCAAATGAATTTTAGTTCTCCAGTTTCTCTTTGAAGTCTGTTTTTGAAGTTTTTTTTGTTGAAGGATGGCTACTTTCAAATCTGTTATAGAATGTCCAGGGAGATTGAAGTGTTCTCCTACTGGCTTTTTTATGCTACTGTTCCTGATGTCTGATTTGTGTCCATTTATTCTTAGTTCTTCATGTAATTATTAGTAAAATTAGAGATGCATGTATCTTAACTCTGTTTCCTAAACCTCCAGGAAGAAATCCCAGCCAGTGTGGATCCAACCAAAACCAGTCTGGCCAGCACCATCTGTGATTTGGGGGGGCGTGTGATAAATGAAGCGGGAGTAGCTTCCTTTTATGGACATCCAGCCAGCCAGTTAGCTATCAAGTCCCTCTTGGTGGCTGCTTGCTTTACCTGTAAAAGTTTAAAAAGTCCTCCAGGTTAAAAAAAAAAAAAAAAAAGGGAGTGGGCACCTGACCAAAAGAGCCAATGTGAAGACTAGAACTTTTTAAAATGGAAAAAAAGCTTTCCCTTTGTCTCTCTGTTGTTCTCTCTGGACTGAAAAGATGGGGGCAGCTGGAATGCTGTGCAAAGTTTGGAGCAGGTATGAAAATTAATTGTCCATACCTAGGACTGGGACAGAGAATGTTTAGATAGACGCGATCAGATTTATTTCTTTTATTTTCTGTAAGGCTTGTGGACTCCTGTGCTAACCCCAGATGCTTTATTTTGCTTGGAACCTTTAAGCTGAACCCCCAAGAAAGCTATTTTGGCTGCTTAATTTTTGGAATTGCTCTTTTAAAATCTAGCAAAAGCCTAAGTTTCAGATGTATTTTCTTTTTGTTTTTAATAAATTTTGCCTTTTTTAAAGAACCTGATTGGTTTTGTGTCTTAAAAGGTCTGTGCATATGATTTTCAATCAGCTGGTGGCAACAGCTGGGTTTCCCCTTTGTTTTTCTTTCTCAGCTTCCCCGAGAGAGGGTTGGAAAAGCCAAGGGGCCTCAGGGAAAACTTCCCAAGTGAGTTTTTTTCCAGGATTTGCAAGAGTCAGTTTTTCACTTGGGTGGTGGTAGTGTTTACCAAGCCAAGGTCAGAGAAAAGCTGTAACCTTGGGGGTTTAATACAAGCCTGGAGTGGCAAGTATTAATTTTTTTAAATCCTTGCAGGCCCCCACCTTCTGCACTGGAAGTGCCAGAGTGGGGAATCAGCCCTGGCAGCTGGGCAACTGGAGAGTGGCAGCTGCTGGCCAGGAGCCCAGCTCTGAAGGCAGCATCCTGCCAGCAGCAGCGAAGAAATAAGGATGGCCTGGTATGGCATTGCCACCCTTACTTCTAGGCTGCTGCCTGCAGAGCTGGGCCCTCAGTCAGTAGCTGCCACTCTCTCTGGCCGCCCACCTCTGAAGGCAGCAGCTAGAAGTAAGGGTGGTGATACCATACCAGGCCTTCCTTACTTCTACGCTGCTGCTGGTGAAACACTGCCTTCAGAGCTGGGAGCCCAGCCAACAGCCACCGCTTTCTGGCTGCCCAGCTCTGAAAGCAACACAGAAGTAAGGGTGGCAATACCGTGACCCCCTCCCCCCCCAAAAACAATCTTGCAACCGCCTCCCCCTCCCCTGCAACTCCCTTTTGGGTCAGGACGCCCAATTTGAGAAATGCTGGTCTCCCCTGTGAAATCTGTATAGTATTAGTTAAAGCACACAAAACACCAGATTTCACGGGGGAGACCAGATTTCACGGTCTGTGACATGTTTTTCATGGCCATGAATTTGGTAGGGCCCTAGTGTTGACCCTTAATTTTTAAATAAACAAACAAACACTAGAGGGTTGTGGGGAATTCTAGAGGGACTAGCCGGTAGGAACATAGCAAGTGTTCTAACTAATTCAAAGGTGATTAACCCCTTTCTTTCTGGATTAAAATATTGTGCAAAGCACATAACTAGGAATCATTTTCTTTCTATGTTTCATCATAGCTTTATTTTAAATTGCTCTGTATTTACATTGTGTTTTTGTATCATAAGGCTTTAAGGATCTCTTTTTGCTATATCTGTCTCATTTCACTTTTGCTTATGTTTACTTCTAAAATGTTAGGAAATCATTTAAAGAAAGGCAGGTCCCAGCTGCTGAATTTGGAGTGGGATCCTAGTTCAGAATACTAGGATTAGGAGTATTGTAACATCTTTGCGTTGGGGGAAGCAAATAAAAAAAAAACACCAAGTTTAATCTGAAACAAAACGTTAAACCTGGGAGTCTCTCCTACTGCAATCAAGAGCATTGCTAACAAGCCAAAAGATATTAAAAAATAAATAACAGCTGGTGGGTGACTTTTCTGGTCAGGAAAAACAGGATGTGTCTATGAGCAATTTCCAAATGTAATTCTAAAGTTTAAGTAGGCAGCGCTAAGACCATATGTTAAAGGGGGCTGTTAGATCCTGGATGGCATAATGACAAGTGTGGGGAGGTATATTTATTGTGAGAGTAAATATTCTTGGAGAAGAATGAACTGGGACCATGCTAAAGATTATAAATACACTTCCAGGCTGTTCCTCGTGGTCTCTATCTCTATTCCATCCCCTCCTCTTCCCTTTGTTATACAAGGCCTTATTCATTTCACTGGACATTTTGACAGTATTGAATCAGAGTTCAACAGAAGCAATCATTGATGTTCATAGTGTTCATAAATTCATAGCCAGAAATGAGGCTTTTTTTTTTAACGGTACTTCTGCAGAGTGAGTAATTTCACTGATTCATGTCTCAACTTTATCATTTTTGTGCTCACTGTTTAGGGGGAGGAGGAGGAGGATTGGCAAGAGAATATGCACTGAATACAGAGTGACTAATGCAAGTTTACATTACATGTCATCTTAATACTAATTTCCATCTGGGAGAGAATAAAAAACAATTTTCTGGGAGGGAGGAAAACACCATAAAATTGGTTTCCAATGGGGTTAAAGACAGGTGGTGTCATTGGCCTATGTGAAATGAGCTACACTATCTAATCCCATTCCCAGATTGCAAAGTGTACTATGACAATGGACACTAACTGGTAGCTTGTTGGCATTCTTGGCAGAGAAGGCAGGGACAGCAAACAACTCTTAGGAATAACTAGTCTAAGGGACTCTTAGATGTTGTTGGGGTAATCTGTGGAAACATGCACTTTGGTTACTTGTGGTCTGCTGGTTTGTGGAGAAACAGAAAACTTAAATAATGTGTCTGTCAATCCTATATCTTTCACCAGCATTAAATTCATATGGAACACTTTTTTTTAAACAAAAAATATTCAAAGAACTGTCTTAATATGGAAGTAAGAAGAGTCTTCCAAGTTCTTTTTCTTAGCTTGCAAGCAAATGTTTAGACATGCTGTATTTTAATTTAGCTCATGCAAGGTTCTGGTCAGAGGCAGTGATCCATGGAATAGGAGCTGTGTGTGCAGCTGGAGAGTTTGCACTCTGCCTTGATCTCTGATTAGAATCAGTTTGGAGGCAGAGCTTCTCTATGGGAACTGGGCATTGGTGTTGGACAAAGATTCTTGAAAGAAGTGTTTGCTCTGCATGCTGTTTGTGACCATCTGTTTTCGAGGTCTAGTGTATCTATGTAAAAAAAAAAATAAATAACACTTTGAACATACCCAGATATTTCTGCTTTCTCCTTTACTGAGATACCTATCTGCCAGGGCCAGACATCTGCTACCAGTCGACAGAGGACTGATGCTGGTGTCAGAACAGGATAGTGGTGGTGGAAGGGAAAACAATATTACGTGATTAGTTGTATTGTGTTCACAGAATGTTTCCATGTCACAAGAAACACATATGCAAATAGTGAAGACAAAGACAGAAATGATCACCTTTTACAGGAGTAACTAAGAACGTAGACAGTACTGTATTTCACATACTTTATTTCCCTTCTTCAGTGAGAGGGAAAATGAATTTAGTAAATAGCAATAAAATATTACAATGTGTTAGGTGGAAAAAACAAAACTTCCAACTTACTATAAATGCATTAACTACTGATAACTATAACGTGGTAGACCCCTGACTAGGGGAGTGTTAAACATTTGCTGCGGAATTCTAAGGGCCAGTTTCTGAAATTCATGTTCACATTGAATAGCACCTTACTCCAAGACTGGTTCCACTGATATCAGTGATATTATTTGCAGAGTAAGGCTATCAGAATCTCGATCTAAATTAACCACTTCTGTTAGAATACATAGGCAACCTAGAGTTCTGTCCTCTCCCATGATGACTAATACATCAAGGGGGCTGGAACACTCATCTCTTCAACTTAGCTTTCCCAAAATAACTATCCTATTTTACCCCAAACAAAAAAATCCTTGATGCATATTCGTGATAAGGAGAGAATCAAGGATTTGCATTTCTTATGTGTTCTTCTCTTTAATATTTCTGATCCTGATTCAATTAATGTCTATGGAAACAATCCCATTGACTATAGTGGCAGCTGGTTCAAGCATGAAGTAAATATTTAGATTTTCTTCATGTCATTTTGGGGGTCCCCCACGGGGACATGGGATGATGGAAGGATTTGCTCTTGCCTGAAATTGGTGGGATTCAAGATCTTGGGGGATCATAACTTGGCTAATTTAATTAATGATTCATGAGGTAACAAGGAACACAGCTGGCTCTTCCATAGTTACACTGCTTCTGCAATGCTCCTGGGAGTAAAATTTTTGTTTTTATCTGCAAACCTAACATATAAGACCGGGGAGATACAAAAGTATGCAGTAGGTGACTGGAATAAAAATGTCTGTTCTAATTATCCTCAAAGGCTTGCTTAATGTGAAGCCATTTATCACAAGATGTCCTCTCTCTCTTTTGCTTTTTGAGAAGTTCATTATACTGTTACTGCATCTTGTTTCCTTTTCTCCTGATGAAATCCCTCTTCTAGTATGTGGAAATCTTTCTCAGGGTCCTAAAAAGGTTGCCTGACCATTATCTGGCAGAGTTCTCTGTGGGGCAAACTACAGTACTCTTCCAGCACTCTGATATCATTTCAACTTTGTTCTCAAGACCCTTCAAAGCTTTCAAATCCAAATTTGTGTGTGAATGTTTAGGGCCTCATTATCTCTCTATCTAGGTGAGTCTGAGGGTGTGAAAGTGGATTATGTAGTCCAGATCCAAAATTCATTGCAGTCAATAGAAAGACTTTTATTGACTTCAATGGGCTTTGACTCTGGTCCCATAAATACCTCCTCAGAGACAATGCCCTCCACTAGTGCTGGCCAGATAATAGAAAACTCCTTGCAGACATTATTTGACAACTGACACAATCTGTGGAATCAATTTATTTGATGAATAACACCTGAGAAGCATATAGAGCTGACTGACTAATGCAAATCATTATTTATCAGATAATTTCAGTGACAAACATAGAAACTCACTGAAGAACTTGGTTGACAAATAGTATTCAGCCAACTCCATTATCCACCGTCTACTTTAGTATCCGTCAGATTTATACTGTAATTATTTTTCAATCAAATTAGTAAAGCACATTTCAATAAGTCCTCAATTTAGATCAAAATCAGCAACAGAAGTTGAGTGGGGGTAGGTTTCAGCGTGTTTCTGACTATTGGCATGGAAAAACAAAAGTCATGTAGTGGATGTATCCCAAATACTAATTCTAATGTTACTGGTATCCCAGGCTCCCTATTCTGTGGTAACCGTTCCAGTTCCTATACTCCAAACCTGCGTGATCCCTCATGCTACCCCTTCGAAGGACCCCATCCATGCTTGGCATGTAAAGGGGATATGAAACATAACAGTAGGGCTGGCTGAAAATTTCCCATCAAAACTGGATTTTGTTAGAAAAGTAGATTTTTGACTAAACAATTGTTTTCATGAAAAGTGGGAAATTATGATTTTTTTCCACTGAAAAAACAAATGCCCCCAAATGAAATATCTCAATCATATCATTGAGGTGCCTCATGATATTTGTAGTTCAGCACCCATATGTCCCCATTCTTTACTATGGGTGGGCTCCCCAGCTAGGCTTCATTTTCCATGATGCACTGCAGCCAGTGGACTCCCATGATTACCAAGAGGGAATGGTGCATCATGGAGGTTATAATCTAACTAGGGAGCCCAGGCTATAGAGGAGAATGGGGGAAATGAAGCACCTGAAAACTTCATATGAAAAATTACTCAATGAAACATGCTGATAAAAGGGAGGTGGGTGAGTAATAATCACTACAGGTTTTCAGGGATGGACTGAGCACTAAGGGTGAACAAACTGTTCGGGTTTTGAATCAGGTAGGAGTGAAAGAGAAAATACTCAAGGGAAAAATAGAAGGGGGGGGGAAGGGAGCTGAAGAGTAAAGTGGACTCCAAAAGATAATCCGTGCCTTTCTGGGAAGGACTTAGAGTAATCAATGATATAACGTATAGGCAGATGGTGGGCCCTTAATCACACTGATGAGCAATGGAAGTCAATGGAAATACTTGTGTGAGTAACTGCTAACAATCTGCTCCTGTTCAGATAAAACATATCCTGAAAAAGGCAAAAGGGCACTGTTATAAATACAAGGAAAAGCAGAGCGAGGGAAAGGGAGAAAGAGAGAACAAATATATTTAAAAAGACCACAGTGGGCCAAATTGTTTAGTTTCACCAATGCAACTTCGTTGAGCTCCTGGGTGTAAGCTGAGCCAGGAAAGTTGCATGGTATAGCAGAGCAGAAGTCAGTATAGTACAGGAACAGAAATCTGCCCAGTAGATTTATTTCTTTAAAACAGGGGAACCTAAAATTGATAAAACATGTAACTAAATTATAGTATGGACTAAATTCATCACCATAATTTGTAGCTGCAGCTCACTGAAAACAACAGAATTATGGCAGTAGACTCTGCAGGTGAATGGGACCCTGTGGAACAAGTTTCTAGTGGAATACATAAGTGTCGGTTGTTAAAATGAAAACTTTCTGCATGTGCTGTAATATTATAATGCATGTTGGTCTTCATTTGTAGTTCTTTAGTAAAGTAGGTAGCTTGGATTTTCCAAAGCTCCTAAATCACTTAGGAGTACAAGTACTTCTAAAAGTCTTTGAGACTTGTGTTTCTTTGCCACACAGGAGATTCTGAAAATCACACCTAGTGCCTAGGAGTTTATTTTATAGTTAGCTTTGCAAGTGAGTTTCCATAAACTCTGGATCATAATTGTCATATTTGGGATTAAAATATTCCCTTCTGCATCTCGACCCCAAAGTGAATTGGTTTGGAAAGCTTAGGCAAAATCCCTCCAGTCATTTTTGTAGGTGTTTTTTAAAAAAAAAACAAAAAAACCTGCAGTGCTGATATTGTGTTAACATAGTTTTTCATTTAAGTGTTATCCTTATTTGTGTGTCTCTGTGTGTGTCACAGGATAGTCTCATTTTTTATCATAATCTTATCAAGTGAATATTCAGAAGGCATTTTATTAAGCACACTGGTTTAACTATTTTTTCACTTTTCCTCGGGATCTTCCTTTTCCTTGGACAAGCCTTGAATTTGAGACTTCAGAGGAAACAATAGTGATTGCACATCTGCTGCTTTTTACTGGGAAGGGATAATTATTGATATCTGTATGTGCTGTGGTCACAGCTCAGAGTGTGCTGTGCCTTGTACCCCTCTACAGCCTCTCATGAATGCACCCTTCCTAGGCTATGTCTACACTACAGCCCTACAACGGCACAGCTATGGCGCCGTAGCTATAAGGCAGACACACCTTCTGCTGCAACAGGTGGGTTTTTTCCATCAGTTTAGGTAATCCACCTCCTTATGCAGCAGTACCTAGGTTCATGGATCCATTCTTTCATCAACTACTAGTGTCTACACTAGGGGTAGGTTCGGCATAGCTATGACACTCAGGGATGTGAATTTTTCACACCCCCTGAGCACAGTAGATATGTCAGCCTAACTTTCAGTGTAGCCCAAATCCTAATGATAAACCCTGGGCCTCCATTTCACTCAAAGGGGAGTCCATAGGTGCTGGAACTAGGGGTGCTACCACACCTCCTGGTTTGAAGTGGTTTCCATATACAGGGTTTACAGTTTGGTTCAATGGCTCTCAGCACTCCCACTATACAAATTGGTCCAGCACCCCTGGGGGAGTCCCGAGACTATGCCGGTCTTAGGTTGGGTCCTGAAACTTCAGCTCCCCTCTTTCTGACTGTGGCTCTTTTAGCAGGGCTATTTTGGCTTTGCTTCTTCAGGGGTCTTCTCTCTTGGGAGCTTTATAATGAAAAAAATATGTGATACAGTTCTGCCTTTTCACTGCGAAGTATTATTTTGTTGTCAGTGGGAACACAATAGTCTGAGAAATGGGTTAAAACAACAAGGAAGGCCTACACACGTGAATTTCACCTAAACTTCACTCTATACTTGACAGTTAGGCCAGTCCTGCTAAGCTCAGGCAGCCTTCAGCTTTGGGTTGGGAGAGACAGACCGTCCCTACAGCATTCTTTTGGGGTTTGTCTACACTTGAAATGCTACAGCAGCACAGCTTGACCCCTGCAGCATAGACACTACCTATGCCAATAGTGGTGATCCACTTCCTTGAGAGGCAGTCAGTTGATGAAAGAATGGATGTGGATGTGTGGATTTTTTACACCCCTGAGTGATGTAGTTAATATGACTTAATTTTCTAGTGTAGACCAGGCCCCAGTGCCTCAGAGACTTACCTGCAGCTGCTGCTGCCTGCTCTCCTTTCTTTCTCTAGGCCAGGATCTTTAATGTCCCTTTGAGTCTAGGCTCAGACCTGGCAAAAATAAACTTGCTAGCCTTTCTGGAGCCAGGCAGGTGGTCATTTCCCCACTGATAGCTTCCCCCATTGTTCCCTTAGGACGCTTGGTATTCTTTCTAGAGGCATTTTATTTCTGTCACTGTTTCATTTCCTGTTTGTTTTTCCCCAGCAACCTCCTTTGACAGGCAGAATATCAATCATGTAAACTGAGGCACATATAATTAGAGCCCTGTGTTTATATCCACATGCAATCCACAAACATGGTTCCCGGATATCAGATGCAGATATCTACAGATTTGCAGGGCTCTACATATAATATTCATACCACGTTCTCTGTAGCTGTAGTTTCTGTTAAGAGCTGCTAGCTTGAATCAGCTGACTTTGTCTTTGGAAATGTAATCTTTAACCATTACCTCTAACCCAGGATCTTTCATGAACTTTACTCTAATAGCTATTGTCGATTATTTGGCCCTGATTCTGCCGTTGCTACCTTGGTATAAATCAAAAGTAACTCACCTGAAATAAATAGAATGGGTTTAAGAGAGCAGAATCAGGTCCCATTTAGAAAATGAGGTGAGGGTCCTTTATCTCACTTAGAATACGATCTTAAAAACTACCTTTATTTTCCCCCAGTAACTTGCTGTATAAATCATTTTATGGTATTATGATCACAGTATGAGCACGTTGAGGGAAATGAGTGAAAAGTGGGAAATGGGAACTTTGTTTAGTGCATAAACTAAAGCTTTAATGTATGTGTCTTGTGATAGACCCAGGCCAGTTGGGTACAGCAGAGTAGCCCTATTGGGATCCGGGAAGTGGGCAGGCAAAGCCCATCCACTGCTAAAGGATCCCCCCTAGCCTAAGAGGGGGATCCACAGGACCTAGATACCAAATAATTCCGGGGGACAACTAATGAAATAACAGGGACAGGAGTGTGGTCAAAGGGTCAAACGAAGAGAACTGGATGGGGACACCGAGCAGAGAACCCCGGACAGTGCCCACTGCTCCTCAAAGGCGACAAGGGAGTCGGAGGACGCCGCCCAGAGGAACTCTGCCCTGATACGTGAACGGACCGAGGATCGGAAATAGGCCCGACAGTCACAGGAAACTCCATCGGCCAACCTTCTCACTCTGGTTTTGTAGATGGCCATTTTAGCTAGGGCCAGGAGGAGGTTGACCAGGAGATCCCGTGACTTTGTGAGGCCACGGATAGGGAGGGCATAAATAAGAAGGTGAGGAGAAAAGTCCAACTAAAAATGTAATAAAATATTGGTGAGGAGCCGGAATAGGGCCTGCAGCCTGGCACACTCCAAATATGTGTGTGCCAGGGTTTCCCTCATGCCGCAAAAGGGACAGGTGTCTGGAATAAAGATGAACCACGCCAAGAACACGCCTGTGCTCCCGGCTCCGGGAAGGAACTGCCAACTGACATCCCCGGCCGGCCTTGGGACTAAGGTGGAATATAGGCTGGCCCACCGGGACTCCTCACCCTCCAAAGGTGGCAGGAGGTCCCACCATTTTGTATTGGGGTGGGACACGAGGCTGAGGGCGTACAGCAGAATAGCCATATTGGGATCCAGGAAGTGGGCAGGCGAAGGGGACAGGGGTGCGGTTAAAGGGTCAAACGAAGGGAACCGGACGGGGACACTGAGCAGAGAACCCCGGACAGCGCCCACTGCTCCTCGAAGGTGTCAAGAGAGTCAGCGGACGCTGCCCAGAGGAACTCTGCCCGAAGGCGTGAACGGACGGAGGATTGGAAATAGGCCCCACAGTCACAGGAGACTCCATCGGCCAACCTTCTCACCCTGGTTTTATAGATGGACACTTTAGCCAGGGCCATGAGGAGGTTGACCAGGAGGTCCCATGACTTGGTGGGGCCACGGAGAGGGAGTGCATAGATAAGAAGGTGAGGGGAAAAGTGCAACCAGAATCTTAACAAAATATTCGTGAGGAGCCGGAATAGGGGCTATAGCCTGGTGCACTCTAGGTAGACGTGCGCCAGGGTTTCCCTCACGCCACAAAAGGGATAGGTGTCTGGAATAGAGATGAACCACGCCAAGAACACGCCCGTGCTCATGGCTCCATGAAGGAGGCGCCAATTGACATCTCCGGCGGGCCTCGGGACTAAGGTGGAATATAGGCTGGCCCACCGGGACTCCTCACCCTCCAAAGGTGGCAGGAGGTCCCGCCATTTTGTATCGGGGCGGGACACAAGGCTGAGGGCGTACAGTAGAGTAGCAGAAGTATACTGGCATACTGGCCACTGGATTAACAGTTTTCTGTTCCTTGACTGACCAGAGCAGGGGCTGCTCCAGGCTAATGAGAACATCTGACTCCAATTAACCTGCAAAGAGTCAGGTGAGGCCATTAAGCTAATGTGACCAGCTGACTCTAATTAAGGCCTCTCTGATAATATAAAAGGGCTCACTCCAGTCAAGTAGAGAGGAGCCAGAGAGCGGAAGTGTGGCTGAAGGGCTGGTTAATGAAGACACCCTCAAGTCTTGGTAAGGGTGAAGAAGGGAGAATCAGGAGAGCTGTGGGGAAGTAGCCCAGGGAAATGCAGCAACTCTGGCAGTGAAAGGTTGGCTGCCAACAGCTGCTACCATTAGGGTCCCTGGGCCGGAACCTGGAGTAGATGGTGGGCCTGGGTTTCCCCCAACCCACCACTATAGAAACACCTACTGGAGGGGAAACAGGGTCCCTGTCAGGACAGGAGGCTAAACGGTTTTGGCATGAGGCCGTAGAAGCAACAGGGACTGTGGGAATTCTCTCACCAACCTCCATTGCTGGCTTATGATGAAAAGGGCTCAGTAGACTGTATCCCTGGCCCTAGAGAGAGAAGGGATATGTGGAGGGTTGCAGTGAGTCTCTGAAGCCAGCATAAACCGCCTGGAAGCATGGGACCCTGGGGACAAGGTCGGAGCTCTGCCACAGTCTCCTTTAGAAAACACTTTCAGTTATTCTAAACGAATAATATTCATGACTTTCCTTTTGCTGGGAAAACACCCCATTTTCAATGCCATTCCTGGCTCCTCTTGGGATTTGGTAACTCTTCCAGCTGAGTGTCACACTTGATATAGAAGAATGCTGAGTATGAGGTAATATGATGGCAAAAAACAAACAAAAAATCTCCAGACAAATGAAAAAATCCTGAGTGTTTAAATCACCTCTACAGTAAACACTCTAAAAATTTATGTTTTCAACATCTGTGAAGAATCACAAAACTATAGGAATCACCATGCTAGATCAGGCCACTGCTTCATCTAATCTGTTATCTTGCCTCAACAAATAGCCAGCATCCAATGCTTCAGAGAGGGGAAATCCATACTAAGCCTGACCAACTGGGCAAGAATCCAGTAATCCTAAGAGTGTAAGGGGTCATTTATATTGGCCATGTGTCTCACTTGCAAACCTAGATCCAGATCCAAATTTCCTCGGTATTCATGGGTTTCCAGAACAAGGATTTTGGCTTGCAAACATCTCTAGTTTACTAAATGTTAGATATCTTCTCTCACATGCTCGGCAGACATTGAAAATAGATACAAAAGTAAATATATACAGGTATTATGTTAGCTGTCTGCCCTTCCTATAAATGACCTTTATTCTTCTGATCTTGGAGCTTGCCAAAACTGAAATGCAGTTGGCACAGTTAATGAATGAAGTCCAGCTGCTACCTCAGAGGCTTGTAACAGATCCAGATGATAACATGACTTATCTCTATGCTGTGTGATGGATGTAAATGAATTCTACTTACTGTAGATTTTCTTTAATAGAAACCCAATTTCACGTGGAGTAGGACAAAGTGTGATATTTTGTGTTATACCACTTCCTCCTGACTAGCCTGCTGAGTGTAAATGAATCTAAACTTCTCACTGTCACATTCATCACACAGCTTTTGCTGTGTGCAATTTATCTTTCTCCCAGAGAAGACTAAAAATGCAACATCGTGATAGAAGATGCACATGGCTGCATGCTGTACAAGGAAGATAAATGCTTCCTGTTGAACAGCAAAGTCAATTGGTGTCTTTGGGTGGAGTTGTTTTTTCTCCAAATGATCTTTTCAGTTCATTTCCCACAGTTCTTACAATCAACAGAACTAACGTTGCTCCTGGAATTAATCAATAATTTAAAACAAAGCAATCTTGCTTAACTCTGTAGCTAGTGCCTTATATACCATTTAATAAAGACTCCTGAATTAAATTACTCCCCAATAGAAGGAGGTAAAAGAGGGGGATTTAAGAGATAAGATTTTATCTCTAGTAAAACGTGATCGAAAGCTCTTTAATTCTACAGTTTATTTACCCCATATTCTTTGTCTCTGGCTTCTCCTTTGGCACAGACTATTCAGCATGTTTGACATAATGGAGGTGCATCATGCAGCTAGCCCTTTGTCTTTGGTGTCTACTCCCTGACTTCCATGCTCAAAGGACTGGAACTATTTGCATTGTTTTCTGGGTAAGATTTAACAGCTTTAAGCTACCTGAGACTTTTGCTAAATTTCACATATTGAACACTTTTCCCCCTCTTTCACAAAATCAAAGGGAAACTTCTCATTTCACCAATAACACATCACGATGCAAAGAACTGTATGAGGAAATAAAGGCTGGAAATGAATGATAATGGAAGGCACTTAAATAATGGGAGACACTCAGATACTGTGGACCAGGGGTAGGCAACCTATGGCACGCGAGCTGATTTTCAGTGGCACTCACACTGCCCGGGTCCTGGCCACTGGTCCCGGGGGCTCCACTGCTGGCCTGGGGTACTGGCCGCTGGCCCGCTGCCAGCTGGGGTTCTGTCCATTGGCCCCGTTCAGCCTGCTCCTAACCCCGGGTCCCGGCCACCGGTCTGGAGGGCTCTGCAGCTGCCCCCTGCTGTGGCCCACTGGCCCCAGCCTGGGGCAGTGAGGGGTGTAGACAGAGGCAAGAGGAGGCACAACTCGGCACCCCACCTTAAAAATTGTTCCAGCACCACTGTACTGGGATATTTTTAAGTCCTGATTTGCTGCTTACATTACTATCATGCCAAATGGACCAGCACACTGCGTTTGACGTTGAGATTAGAATGTACATGCAAGAACTGGAATCAGAATTTTCTGACAGGTTTCAAGATTTCAAGAAATCAATTTCAAGATTTTGGCCCAATGCTTTCTTTTCTAATTAAACCTGAAAAGTTCAATGAAAGCAACTTGGATTTTTCTGTATTTCAGTGGACGGGTGTTGAAGATTTTGAAATGCAGCTCATTCAGTTAAAAAGCTCAGAATTGTGTGCATCAAAGTTTGGAGATCTGCGGAGTGCACTTGAAGCTACTGAGAGAGATCATGGGGCATCTATTCTGACTTGCTGGATGTCCCTGCCAGTGAAGTGTAACTGTTCGAAGAAAATTGCGTTTGCAATTGTGGTAAACCCAGGACAAACAGCTACAAAAGGGGAGTAGTAATTAGTCCCAGGGGATTAAAAGGCCCCTCCCGATCCACTGAGGAGAGAAAACCAGGGGGCAATAAGGTTCAGCTGGAAAAGGGGTTGCTAGGGAACCAATTAGGTTCAGCTGACTCCAACTACTTGGGACCTTTTTAAACCCTCCCCGGGTGATAGGAGGGGGAGAGTGAGGGAGTGAGAGGAGCAGGGAAGTTGCCAGTAGGCTGTTTGTAGCAGACACCAGACCTTCCTAGTAGGGAGATTGCACTCGCTCCCCAGAAGGGAAGGAAAACAAGCACAAGGGACTGACTGAGGAGAGGAGTAGCACGACCCTGTGCCACCTATAAGGATTCGCCTTGCCCCAAACCTGAGTCTCCAAGGCTAAAAAGGACTGAGCCTACTGAGGCGAACAAGATATTTTGCCACACAATGCTTTCAGCATTTGGATCCACATACCACATTAAATCTGTCCTCTGTCCCTCTCGGAGCTGGTTAACAACTGATCGTTCAGAAGCCTGTGTGCAACTTAAAGTATCCAAATACATGCTAGACATTGGAAACTCGGCAAGGAAAAGCAAGGGCAAGGATCACACTAAACTGATAAAATCTGCATTTTCATTTAATTTTAAATGAAGCTTCTTAAACATTTTAAAAACCTTATTTACCTTGCATACAACAATAGTTTAATTATATATTATAGACTTACAGAAAGATACCTTCTAAAATTGTTAAAATGTATTACTGGCATGCAAAACCTTAAATTAGAGTGAATAAATGAAGACTCGGCACACCACTTCTGAAAGGTTGCCGACCCCTGCTGTGGACCATACAAATACCTTGACAGAGAGACATCTGTTTCTTTTCCCTCCCCCTCTTGGTGTTCTTCACCTATTCTTCCACTCATCCCCTAAGCCATCCCCTTTTCTTATGAGGTTAGTATCAGACTCAGAAACATCAATTGTAAGAGCAAACTTTGGGCCAAATGCATATTTTGCTTAGGATGATCACTTTTTTTTTTTCAAATTTAATTCCAGTTCCAAGAGTTGCTAGAAATTCCATTTTCCATTCTGCAGGAAATTGACATTTTGAAATTTCTGTTTATTCTGCATCAGACGAAAAAGTTGAAATTTCTCACAGAATGAAAAAGTTGAAAAATGTAAACTTGGAAACATCAAAACATTCCATCAAACCAATTTCAACCAGCTCTACCAGTTATGAAGAGTCCCAACCAAGTGTATTTTATAAAAATCTGTAAACAAAATGAGTTGATCTCTAGCCATAAGAGGTCACTATTCAGAGAAGAAGTGAGTGAAGCAGAAAAGGAAGCAGCTGGGGAAAATGGACACAGACAACTCAATATAGTGGCAGGAGGTTGCTTGAGCATGCATCTCCACTCTCTCACCATCTATAATCATATTGACTGGCAGGAGGATGCAGCATCTTGCTGGCTGTTCTGAGAGCTGCAGTTATCAGAACACTAGTCACAAGGAATTCCTGCCAGCAAACATAATGCAATGTTTCTCTAAGTGACGAGAAACATCTTGATTACTGATTTGTGGGTTTGGGTGTGTTTTTGTAAAGGGCAAGGGGAAGAAAAAAGCAGAGGGGGTGGGATGCAGCAATGGGTGGGAGAGTGGAATGTTTATATCTTTGGTCATAGTGCTCTAGATCCCCTCCTGAAATATTATGGGGAAAAAAGCAAAGGAGAGAGAACAAGGGAAGAAACGTGAGGATGATCCACTCACAGGCAGACACTGGGCAGAGAAGAAAATGGTCTGTGAAGGAGCCAGCAAGTTTCTTTAACAATGATGACAGACCCATCCAATGCAGCAGATCTAACACAGCAAGAGATGAACTTGCAATGTTTGAACAGGTCCTTACAGAGTAGACATAGCCTTGAACCAGCTCACAGCCCCATCCTAAAGTTTAAAGAAGTGTAGATTCAGATCCAAACTCTGCAGCTAGGACACATTCCTAGAGAAAACGAAGCATGTATACCAAATGCTCAAAAATCCACACATCTTCACATCCATAAACCTGGTCTCTCAATGACATGGAAGATAACTTCGCAAAATAGCCCTCAATGGTAGATGAATAGAAAAATCAATCTAGGAAGAAAGCAGGACCCTTTGTAATGAGCTGGTTGATTATCAAAAAAATGGAATTCATTCAGCAGAGCTGGCAATATTGTCTGACCTTTGACTAAATAAATTAGATAACATCCATGCAGCAATATTCTTGTTTTTGTAGGAGAGTCATGACTGACTGCTTTTAATCGTGTTCTGGGGCGCTCTGAAAAGATTTTCACTAGTTTGCCCTTTATTATGCAGAGGACAGTTGTCTTTCTAGATTCACTTTTAGCTTTTATAAAATGAATGGATCTGGAATGTATGTAAAAGAACTTGCTCAATACCTCTACTGGCAGGGCAGCAACAGAGACCCGGTAAATTACAACTTCTTTGCTTTCTGATAAATCATTTTTCACCTCTGTATTTAAACAGCACAAAAATAGCATGTTCAAAAAAAAGTGACAGCAGAGTCTGGGTTATAAAATGCAGGATAACAATATAATTCAAAATTGGGGTTACATCTTTAATTACTTCAGCTGTGCAGCACAGATGGCATATGAGATTTTGCCATTCTTTGGAGACCTTCATGCAATACCTATCATAGGGTTCATTAGAGATTAGATTTCTGCCTGAAGTGTGTCTGTACTTAGTGGACTGAAATGCCTTTAAAACACTGTCACATCAAGCAAATGTTTCAGGTATAATATAGTGGGGACTCCGTTTTTATAGTCGTGTTCTCCAAGGAGACTTGTTGCTAGAGCTTTTAATGGCACTTTTCAGCTAGCAGTCTACCTGGGAATAAGTCATAGCAATTGTAGTTGCTTTTGTTATCAGACGTCTCATTGGTCCAGCAGGGATTCAAGAAAGGTAGAAAGTGCCATCCCCTCACTCCATCCCCTCCCCAAAGTCCTTGCTCCGTGTCTTCCCGCTCCCTCCCTGAAGCCCCTGCCAGCTCACTGCACTCCGCCATCCCACAAGCCTCTCTACCAGCCGCCAAATAGCTGTTTGGTGGCACCCCCAATCAGCTGTTTGGTGGTGCCCTGATCAACTAAGCGGGGGTGCCACCAAACAGCTATGGCGGGTGGGTGCTGAGCACCCACTATTTTTTTTTCCATGGGTGCTCCAGCCCCAGAGTACCCACGGAGTTGGCACATACGAGAAGTGAATTTGGCCAGTGTTACTGATGTAGGGATCTTGTAGAGGGTGTGTGCCAGTGGAAATGCTGCATAATACAGGCACACACACCTCCCACCTGAACTCTCAGCACGAAAAATCCAGAGTAACCCCTTTTCCTCACACTCAGATATCTGGTAATGGGGGAGAAGGGAACAATGAGGAGAGGGGCTGAGAGGGAAAACAGGATCATAAAGAGCAAAGACATAAAAGGTATGAAGGCATGGTATGTCTGCACTGCAAGTGAAGGTTTGATTGCATACCTGTATTAGTTTTAATCTAGTTGGCACAGTTAACAATAGTAGCATAGATGTCATGGCATGGGCTTCAGCACAAGCTAACAACTAGAGTACAAGCCCACCAAAGACCCTGGGGACAACTTCAGGTTGCTGGCTCAGTCCTCCATGTCTACTGTTATTACCCATACAAGCTAGATTAAAGCTAGCATGGGTCTGCCTATCCATGCAGCAATCACAGCGTCACTTGCGATGTAGACATTCTTTAAAAGAGATAAAGGGCCAGAGAGAGAAAAGGGAATGAACAAAACAGGCGGAGGGCATCAGTGGAATGAAGTGGGGAAGAGAGGCAGTGAGGAGGAGGAGACGGGAAATTAAAACATCAATGGATTAAATTCTGGCCCACTGAAGTCAATGGCAAAACTCCCATTGACTTCAGTTGAGCCAGGATTTCACCCAGGTGCTTTTTGTTCCAGCTCCTATAAATCCTATTTCCCGCTACGTCCCATGTGTTTCTATGGGCCATGACCACTCTTTTTTAAAAATCTGTTTAATGACAATATCTTGAGGAAGTGACAGGCAGCTTTGCCAATTAGTAAAATAAATGTAATGCCATCATACAAAACTTTCTTCAGTGATTCATAACTAGATAATTTTCCTTGTGAAGTACTTGGTAGTAGTTTTGAACATAGAATTCATAGCAAATAATTTTATTCAGTGAATTTTGCCTCAATTTCTCTTCACAAATTGACTAAGAGCCACTCGTGATTATTCTAAGACTTGTAATTATTTACTAACTAACTACTGTGAATGTTCATGAGCAGTTTGCAACAAGTGAATTATATATCAAAGGGCTTTGTTGGTTAGATTTGCTTGGAACAACATAAGTTTGAAGACATAAGTGCAAGCAAAGCCTTGATGGAGAGACTCCTCAGTCTGGCTCCAGGGGAGGTAAATAAGAATGTACGCTCATGCCTGCTGGAGTCACTCACTGTCTTTCAACATTTTCAGAGGCATTTCTTTCCTAGCATTACCAAAGAGGAGAGAGACCTAGGCATGCTCATGTTTTCTGCATCCTTAATTTAAAAAGTCAGTTTCTAGTGCCAGCATGAGGATGACTCATCATGGCCAAAGCACTTGCAATATTAATCCGGTAGCTGGAAAGGGAGCTGTTCTACTTAAATCAAAATTCATCCAAACACACACAGATTTGCTTGAAATTCAAACTAAGCTTATGATTGGCAGAACACTTACGGGGTGTTACCTTCAAGTTGAGAGGGAGGCATCAGTTATGAAAACAGAATTTCTCCTTGGATTCTCCTTGGAAATCATGCATTCTAAAAGAGAAAGCATGAACTATTAAGAAAAGGGAAATATCAGAGAGTTCACTTTATAAAACATATTAAGTCCAAGGCTTGATTCCTCCACACATTCTTGCATTATTATTATTATAACGTATAGGAATCAGCAAATGTGTATATGGAAATAGGTAAACCAAATTGACAACTTCTATCTCCTAACAATTCAGCTGGTTCCACAATGCAGCTTGTTGAATCTTCTCAATGAAGGATAAAATAAATTAGGTTTCTGTTGCTTGAAAATTATCCTCAATTTGAGTTTTTATTTTCCAAGGCTACAGGTTATCTCCCTGGATCATTTGTATAAATACAGAGTAGAGTGCTTAAAGGGAACCATATACATTTCTGTGTATCCCTAGCTTTTAAATAAAGCAGTCTCAGTTAGGTGGGAGAAAACAGGTAAAAAGATAACATTTATTTAAGAATCCAAAATACACAAAAATAGAGAGGAAAATCGAACCCTTGAAGAAATAAGAATTTGCTTTTAAAAAGGTAAGTTAAATGACACTAAGAATCAGCACTGAATTGTAACACAGTATTCCTGTGTATTCTTATATTAAAATGTTTTGATAACCACATCCCTCTCTGCAATCAGAAAGTAAGCTCATAATCTACCTTGAAAACTGGAGATCTGTCACCTCAACTGTCAAACCCATAACCTGACCTGCTGTTCAGTCCCTTGGGCCTTGTCTACACCAGATTCTGAGCAGGTTTTGACAACATAGGGTGAAACCCTGACCCCTTTAAAATCAATGGCAAAAGTCTCATTGACTTCATTAGGGCTCAGTTTTCACCCATAAGGGTACATCTACACAGCAGCTAGGAGCATTCTTCCCACCTACGATAGACAGACACTCATTCGCTGTACTTGAGCTAGTGCGTTAAAAGTAGCAGTGTAGCCAGGGACATATGGGCAGCACCTCGGGCTTGTCACCTGAATATGCACCCAGGGTCTGCGCTACTCCCAGCTATGCTTCTATCTTTAGCATAGTAGCTCGAGCCAAGCTAGTGTGTGTCTGTCTGTCTGCACTGGGAAGCATGCTTCCAGCTGCAGAGTTGACATACCCATAATAGTTAAAAATTCCAGCAATGACCCAGAGCCTTGCCCACATTAGCAGTCCCACCATTGCTACACTGGTGGAGCTGAACCAATGAAAGCAATGGTGGGGGAAAAGGGAAATGTAGTCATAGCCTAGGAGGGACAACTTTAGCTCTTAATTTAAACATTCTCTCATTCAGTCCACTCAGCAAGGCCTCCATCCTGTAAGATTCAGAGAATTCCAGCCCCAATCCAGTACAGCATTTAAGCACATGCTTAATTTTTAAGGATATGTGTAGTCCATTGACTGTAATGGGGTCAGTCAGGTCCTTAGGTATATGACTTAAGTGCTTTGTTGGGTTGAGGGTCAGAATTCTCAGCCACATAAGATGGAGCCTCAGAGAAGCCTGGGACTTCACTTTCATATCAGGCCAGGCCTCCTCCCATGTTTTCTTGTTCTGTCTTCCTTTTCACAAAGAACATCTCAAAGGTGAATCCTTTCACCTGGCATGTGGCCTGCATAATGTTCTCCTGCCTTGCCCATTAAACACTTCACAATAATAATTTAGAAGATCTTCAGCTACAGAAAAATTTAGAAAAGAAATTCAAAGGGAGCCAAGCTCTTAAAAATCTAACAAGATTATTGTCAGATTGTATCTGATGCAACTTTTCAAAGCTGGCCTATAATGAGATGTGCCCTTTTTCAGGATATTATCAACTTTGGGAAGCACTATGAAGTATAGAAAAAAGCCTGAAAAGAACTACTGTCCTTGCCAAAAATTTGTACTGTGAATATTGAATAACAGAACAGTAGAGTAAGCAATATAAATTAAATTTGAGAGGCAAGAACAGTTCTATTTTTCATAAACGAATGCATGATAAGACAAATCTTGTGGCATGTTAGGTAGCTTTGCACCAAATACTGTCTGAGTGACTAATCTGTGTGATCAGATACGTAGTTAATTCAGGGAAATTAAGTAGTTCTGTTTCTGTCTCTCAACAAGATAGTCTGCATACTTTAAGAAACTGTTGTTAGAACTTTACAGTTCCAGAGAAACATTATTGTTTTATGAATTACAGAGTTTACCATCTGCCTACTTTTCTTCTTGAGGTTAAATGGTGATAAGTTTCAGAGTAGCAGCCGTGTTAGTCTGTATTCACAAAAAGAAAAGGAGTACTTGTGGTACCTCGTCTCTCAAGTGCTTTTCTTTTTGCAAATGGTGATAAGTTTCTCAGGCATTTTTAAGGCATGCTGACCTTCATTATTAATCCTGCTATTGACATCAATATGATTATCTAATTTTGCTCAATATATTTCTCAGTATTGGTTAAAGTGGATATATGAAAGTATATTCAGTATACTGTATTCACCAACAATACAAATATGGCTGGGACAGTAGTTAGGTAACACGATGGAACCCCACTGCAAACTTGGGAACTTTCATAACTAATTATTTTGCTATCTGATGAAATCAGCTAGATAAATTAACTAAACAAACTAAAAGGAATAGTCCACCCTTTCCAGCCAGTATGTTCCCAGCATGATCCATCCAATTATCCTGGCTATCATTGGAGAAGGTCAGTCATTTGAATCTAATATCTTAGACAAGGACTAATTTTACTAGAACTTGTGATCCAGATTCAGGGCCATTCTGTGACTACTTTGTAGTCATTTGCTTGGGCTAAGTGGTCACAAATCTGAAGTACTGAGACAGAAGAACATTCCCCTTGCATGGGGAAATTCTCCATTGGCATAGCGCCACTGTAGCAGCTCATACACCTACCTCCCCTGATCCCCCCCCACCCCCACACGCTGCCTCTGGCATTGGGAGTGGGATTTGATAAAAGGGCTCATGGCTGGAACACATCACACCAACCACTGCATCCAAAGAGGGCAGCTGGGAGTAAAACAGTGGCCCT